>NC_141694.1:1854343144-1854693144 GCF_964263255.1 Lissotriton vulgaris | reverse complement strand
GGTGTCAGAAGCCTACTTGGGACATGGATGGAACTGACTGTCCTCAGATGGTCTTTGAGGGACACGTGGCCTGGCGAGGGGCTGCAGGGTGTTTTTGAACTTTGATCTGAGGGTGATAGGATAGTTCGTCGTTTTCCTTACTTCGAGTTCCAAGAAGCGGGAATAGACCATTCGCGTAATTTCTCCAGAAATCGTGGCCACTACACAAGGGGGGAGTCGAATCTATTTTTAAAAGTTCTTGAGCTATTTTGAGCAAGGGGGCGCTTTTCCGCGCTCTGTTAGAGGTTGCACTGTTTTTATCTCGTTTTCCTGTCTGGGACCGGGAGTCCCGGGTGAGCCCCTGTTTTCATAAACTGTCCTGGCACTATAAGCTCCAGGGTTGGATTTTCGCATGCAGAAATCACTAGTATTGCGCGTGTGTGTGTGGGGGTGGGGGGGGCGTTATCATGCGCCTGATCCTAAGATGTCCGCGAGCTCTCCTTGATGAAATGCCGGGCACTGAGGGGAGATGCGTTGCACCTGATGTTAAGATGCTACGAGCTCCCACTGATGACATGAGGCGAAATTGAGGACAGACGTCCTGCACGTAATGTTAAGATTCTGGTCGCTGTCCCAGTGCTAAGTGGCAGGTACTGAGGAAAGATGTTATGAGCTGAGTGCAAAGATTCTAGCTCGCTATCCCGGTGCTGAAATGCGGAGCTTCGGGGGAACTGGGCCCTGCACCAGCTGTTAAAACGCCGTGGAGCTGTCCTAGTGCTGAAATGCGGAGCTAAGACGGAGCGGAGCCCCGCACCCGGTGATAAGGCGCCGTGGTGCTGTCCTAGCGCTTTAATGAAGAGATGCGGAGGGGCTGTAACTGCACCGGGTGTTGAGACCAGCTGTCCCCTTGCTGAAAAGCGGAGCTGTGCTATGCACCCGGTGTTACGACGCCGTGGAGCTATCCTAGTGCTGAAATGCTGAGCTACACGGGAGCTGTCCCTGCCCCGGTGTTAAGACGCCGAGGAGCAGTCCTCGTGCTGAAATGAGGAGCTACGGGGGAGCTGTGACCTGCACCCGGTATAAGACGGCGTGGAGCTGTCCTCGTACTGAAATGCGGAGCTACGGGGAAGCTGTGACTTGCACCCGGTGGTAAAACGCAGGGGAGCTGTCCTCGTGCTGAAATGCGGAGATACGGAAGCGCGGTAACCGCACTCGGTGTTTACTTTCGACACAGAGGAGCTGTCCCCTTGCTGAAAAGCGGAGCTGTGCCATGCACCCGGTGTTACGACGCCGTGGAGCTATCCTAGTGCTGAAATGCAGAGCTACACGGGAGCTGTTCCCTGCCCCGGTGTTAAGACGCAGAGGAGCTGACCTAGCGCTGAAATGCGGAGCTACGGATGAGTTGTGCCCTGCAACCGGTGTAAGACAGCGTGGAGCTGTCCTCGTGGTGAACTGGGGGCTTCTGAGGAACTGTACCCTGCAGCCGATCTGAAACGCAACGCCGTGGACTGTCACTGTCCCGAAATGAGGAAACCCTGAGGAGAGATGACGTGCATCCGATTTTAAGACGCTGGGAGCTGTCCTAGTTCTGAAAGGCAACGCCACAGAGGAGTTGTGCCCTTCACCCGGTGTCAAGACGCCGAGTGTTGTGCCCTGCACCTGTGTTCGGACGTTGAGGAACTGCCCTCGTGCTGAAATGAGGAGATGCAATAGAGTTGTTCCCTGCACCCGCTGTTAAGACGCCGAGGAGCTGTCCTAGTGCTGAAAAGAGGAGCTGTGCCCTGCACCCGCTGTTAAGACGCCGAGGAGCGGTCCTAGTGCTGAAAAGAGGAGCTGTGCCCTGCCCCTGTGTTAAGACGGCGTGGCGCTGTCCTCGCGCTGAAATGAGGGGCTTCTGAGGAGTTACCCTCTGCAGCCGATGGAGCTGCCACAGTGCTGAAATGGCAGGTAACGAGGAGAGGTATCCTGCCCCTGTGTTGAGATGCTGTCCGGCGGTGCTAGGGGTGAAATGGGGAGATGATGTGTAGAGAGGCGCCCTGCACTCGGTGCTACGGTGCCGGGCAGCTCCCGGTGATGAAATGGCCGGTCCTGTGGAGAGACACTCCCCCCAGCCCCCTCCCCCACTCCTGATGTTAAAATGCTGAGAGCTGTGCTGGTGCTGAAATGAGGGGATTCTCCGTAGAAATGTCCAGCCCTTGGTGTTAAGATGCAGGGAGCTGTCCTGGTGCTGACGTGATGCACTGCTGAAGTGTCCTAGTGATACAAACTTTGCAGGACAATCTTCCCCCAAACATGCTTTACTGTACCATTTTGCCACATACGTAATAGAATTTAAAGAAAATGTAAACTCATAGATAAAGATGGCCCATTCTTTACTAAACAGATTATATTTTCAGTCAATCAAGTAGATAGATAGATAAGCTTTATTTCGATATAAAAACATATCATAAAAGCTGCATTTCACAATAATAAAAAGCAATATTTAGCACATACAATACAATAACAACATATTCGCAATATACAGTGTAAAAACAATCCAAATAGTCAGTTGGAATTTTTAAACGGGAGGAAAGAGGAGGTGGAAAGCATACTACTGTATCAACAGTTTTTTTGCAGTTCTTAAGCGCCAGGCCCAGCCTAAGAATTTTGCCAGACAGCAGGCAAAGAAGGGTCTTGCGTCAGTGCACAATATGCGCAGGGCTTCTAAATGCGATCTTGTTCCCAGGCTCCTACATAATGGTCTCAGCCACAACTTCCTAGGTGCAACATAGGTGTTACATTCGAACAACAAATGTGCAACAGATTCAACCCTCATTTCGCAAAAGGGACAGTATGGCACAGTTTGTAGAGGCGGTTTCCAGGTTGAGGTAAATTGACCAAGAGGGAGTACACCTAACCTGAATTTTATGTACAATGCTCTGTCTCCAGAGTTGTGGATGGAGTCCAGATAAGGTTCCCTAAAAGGGAGTTCTTTAATTAACAGGAACTGGGCGACAGATTTACAGTGATTAGAATTGCACATTCTTTCATTGTCCACCCACGACCAGAAGGCTTTTTTTATTACTTGTTTTGAGGGCGATGTTTTACTATCCCATGCATCTCCTAGCCCCAGTTTGTAGAGAAGGAACTTAACATCTCTAAGCCAGGTGATCTTGTGGCATCCTGTAAGGGACAAAAGATCTTCCAGGGCCTCTGCGTAACTGTGGAGTTCAGGGACATTCCAGATTCTAGACCATAGTAATAGCGGGCGTAGTTTTGCTTGGTCACATATTGGGCGGGAACCCGCATCAAGCAAAATGGGGATTGTAGGAGTACTGTGGGGCAGCCTCAAGAAATCTTTATGAAAATTATTATCAAGGGAGACCAAGGTATCAATTTTCTGTGAGCCCCACAGTTCCGCGCCGTATAATGCCGCGCTTACAACCCTTGCCCTGTAGATATCTAGAACTGCCCCGATGGGTTTCAATGGCGAAGCTCGTTGTTGTTTGAGTCAATCAAGTAGTATTTGTAAAGCGCTGCGTATCATCCGGGGGTATCCAGGCGCTGTGCTGCGGGTTTCAGTTGTAGAGCCAGGTCCTGAGTTCTCTCCTGGCTGAGCGAAGGTGCGCTGCGTAGCGGGACGGGGAGGGGGAGAGGGAGGGGGAGGGGGCACCATGTTTTGATGGGGCGGTGAGAGACCGAGCACTCTCCGGTGCGGCTGTGGTGAATGTGTTTAGTCTGAGGAAGGTGTGCAGAGCGCGGGTTCCTGGTGGGCTGGTGGAAGGTCAGGCGGTGCTGCATGTAGTGTGGTCCGATGTTGTGGAGGGCCTCGTTTGCCTGGGTCAGGAGCTTGAACGGGCATCTCTCGTGAGGCGGGAGCCAGTGGAGGTCCCTGAGGTGTTGGGTGATGTGTGTTCTCTTGGGTAGGTTGAGGATCGGCCTGGCTGCTGCGCTCTGTATCGTCTGGAGTCTTTGCACGCATCCGGTGTTTGTGCCCGCGTAGAGAGCATTGCCGTAGTCAAGTCGGAAGGTAATGAGGGGTTGTGTCACTGTTTTTCCTGGTGCTGGTGGGGAGCCATCTGAAGATTCGAGGTTGCACGCATGGTCTTTTGGTGTGGGGTTGGTCTGAGCTACGGTGGCCACAAGGAGTCGTTCCAGAGGGTGGTGTGACTGCCAAAGTTGAGGACTTCCCTCTTGTCTGTGTTCAGCTTGAGGCAGTTGTCTTTCAAACATGTCACTAGGTTCCTCATGCACTGGTGGAAGTGGGTCTTAGTCTGGGTGGGGTTTGTTGAGAGCAAGAGGATGAGTTGGGTGTCCTTGGCGCAGCAGATGATGATTATGTTGTGAGATCTAGCAATGTCTGCGAGAGGAGCCATGTCGAGGTTGAAGAGGGTGGGGCTGAGCGATCGACCCTGGGGTGCTCTGCAGATAGAAGGCTTGGGGTGTGAGAAGAAGGGGGAGGCAGACTCTCTGGGTGAATCCTAAGAGAAGGACGCTCTCCATCTGACTGTGTGGCTTGTGATTCCGATCTGGCAAACTCGTTGGATGAGTGTGTGGTGTGACACCATGTCGAAGGCAGCGGAGTGGTTCAGGAGGATGAGGGTGGTTGTTTTTCCTCTGACTACTCGGACTCAAATGTCATCTGTTCCTGCAATGAGTGCTGTCTTGGTGCCGTGGTTGGCCCGGAAGCCTGATTGGGATGGATCCAGTAGGTTGTTCCTTTCCAGGTGTTCGGTGAGTTGAATGTTGATGTCCTTTTCCCGGACTATTGGTGGGTAACGGGACAAGGGAGATCAGGTGGTAGTTCCGAGGGTCTTTAGGGTCTGTTGATGGTTTCTTGAGGAGGGGCCTGACCTCTGTGTGTTTTCATGCATCTGGGAAGGTAGTTTGTGGTTATGGAGGCATTGAAGATAATGGTGAGATGGTGGCTGATTTTGTTGCTTCCGAGGTTGAAGAGTCGATGGGGCAGGCATCAGTGGGGGCCCCTTAGAGGATAGATTTCATCAGGGTGGTAGTTGTTGATGTGATGAGTAGTTCCCAAGATGTGATCGTGTGGTTGGATGGTTGTTGTCCATGGTTTCCAGAGGATATTGGAGGGTTGGGGTACGAAGTTCTTGTAGATGGTCACTATCTTGTTGTGGAAGTGGTCGGCGAGGGAGTCACAGAGTTCTTGGGAGGGCGAGATTGCGTTTTCTGTTGCTGTGGGACTTGTGAATTCTGTGACAATTGTGAAGAGTTCCTTGGTTCGGTTGGTGCTGATTTCGATGCGCCGTGCAAGGGTCTCCTTTTTGTGGCTCTGAGCTAGCTGTGATAGTCGTTAAGGGTGGTTTTGTATGTGGCCTGGTTGATGCTGATATTGCTGATTCTCCATCTTCTTTCTTGTTGTTTGCATTCGTGTTTTGCAGCGCTGAGTTCTGGAGTGTACCAGCTGGCTCGAATGGTGTGTTTGTGCATCTTGGGAGCTTTGGTTTAGGCGACTTGATCGGCAGCGTTGGTGATCCAGGAATTGAACTTTTCTACAGTTTGGTCCAAGTTTTCTGTCATGTTGGACTGGTTGGTGCTGAGGGTATCAGTCCATTGCTACTTGGTTGCTGTGGTCCAGGTGCAGTGGTGGGTGCCATCTCGAACATAGGTGGTGTGCCGGGGGCCGACAAGGGTGAAGTGTACGATAATGTGGTAGGTCCAGGTGAGTTCTTATATGTGGGTGTATCTGATTCCATCGCTGGTGGTGAAGATGGGGTCCAGCAAGTGTCTTGCTTTGTGTGTGGGGTCGGTGACTATCTGCTTGAGGCCGATGTAGTCAAGTCTTGGAGGTTGGTCATGTTTGTATCGGTGGGGTCTCTATGTGGAAGGTGAGGTCCCCAGGAGAATTTAACTGATTGGATTTGACAGCGAAGAGGGTGATGAGCTCTGCAATGGCGTGGCTGATGATGGTTCGTAGCCCAGGTGGTCTGTAGGTGACGGTGCCTCTAATGGAGGTTGTGGCGTCAGCTTGGAGCTGGAAGTTCCAGTGTTTTCTCAGATGGGTGAGTGGACTTCATTTGTGATGAAGCATGTGATGGATTCCTTGTGTATGATGGTGATGCCTCTGCCTTGTTCGTTGGTATGGTCTTTGTGTTTCATTTTGTAGCTGGTGGGGGTTGCGACATTGATGTCGGGGACGCTGGAGTGAGCCATGCTTTGGTGATGAATGTGACATTTAGCAGCGAGAGTGGAGCTGGTGTCCCAGACCTTGGTGGCATGTTTGTAGAGTGATCTAGTGTTGATCAGGAGGGAGCTGAGTTTAACCGGGGATGGGTTCATCGTCAGTTGTGGGAGTGTTGTGGTTCGGCAGGTCATTGATTGTGCAGAAGCAGCAGTGGACCCAGGTCAGTGGTCCCTCTGTGGTGAATGGTGAGGCGATGCAGCAGTTGTTGTCACCTGATGGGTCCGGGGCATGGAGCTCTGTGGTTGAGTACTTGTGTGATGACAGCGGCCCATGGTTGTTGGCGCGGTTACTTTAGGTCTTGCACAATGATTACTATATGTAAATCGCATCTAATCCTTTCACAATGCTAAATATTATGTTTTAATCACAGCCCCCCCCTCAGAAATCTAACAGCCATATAAATGATTTACATTGTTTTCAAACTGTAACTTATCTCATGAATGTATGCTTCCAGGATTACATGGATTGGGTTTTATGTGTTTTTTATTTCGCGTCACAGAGACTTGTTGGGATACTTTTCTGAAGCATGATTGTTGTATTGTATTGTATTTTCATTTATATAGCGCGGTTGCTGCCCAAGGGCGTCCAAGCGCTGAAGCATAAGACAGAACCGAGTATGACGGATGGGTTTAAGATTCGGTGGACCTCGCAAACAGGTAGGTTTTCAATTGTTTGCGGAAGGAGAGTAGGTTTGAATTAGTCCGGAGCTGTACGGGGAGTGAGTTCCACATCATAGAGGCGTTTAAGGAGAACATCCTGCCTCCGGACCTAGCTCTCCTGACTCTGGGTACCACCGCCAGGAAGGCCTCCGTAGATCTAAGGTTTCTGTTGGGGTGGTATTGCGTGACTAATTTGTCAATGATAGCTGGGCCCGACTTCCAGAAAGCCCGGTGGGCAATACATAGTGCCTTGAATGCCACTCTTTGTCTCACTGGAAGCCAGTGTAGGCTGTTCAGTGCGGGTTTTGCTGACTGAGTCCGCGGGATCTGTAACAGGGTGCGGGCCGCACAGTTCTGCACCACCTGTAACTTTCGCAGGGTCATCTCTGGAGCTCCAACATACAGGGCGTTGTTCGAGTCTGGCCGGGACAGAATCAGGCCCTGTATTGCCACTTGTTTGGCTTCCATTGGTAGGAGGGGGAGGACTTTCCTTAGTGTTCTTAGTAGGCCGAAACATGTGGCGGATAGTTTGGTGGCCTGAGTGGAAAAGGAGAGGTTTTTGTCAAGCCAAACTCCTAGACTTTTTACGCTGTCCTTGGGAGTTGGGGGGGTACCCAGGCAGGGAGGCCAAAGGGGGGTGAGAGACACTGGGGATACTGAGCCCAGGAGCATGAGCTCAGTTTTGTCTCCGTTAAGTTTTAAGGAGGAGCGTGTCATCCACTCCTTAACGTCCTCAAGGCATTTCATCAGGCCTGCTGACGTATGTCTGGTACCCTCTTGAGCCAATGAGACCACTAGCTGGGTATCGTCGGCACACGATACAATTTTTATACCGTATGGTTCGACGATCCCGGCCAGTGGTCTCATATATACATTAAACAGCGCGGGGCTCAGTTCCACTTGCAGCGTTTCGAGCAGATGTGTTTTATAGAGACCAGTGTAGTGTCTGTGCTCCAGATGGGAGCGGATTACAGGGTGCTGTAACTGGCACTTTCTGATTGGCTGAGGCAAGACTATGGCTAGACTGAACCTATCACTCCCATCAGCGGGCAATGTGGAAAGCATTGACACCACTCTCTCACACAATAAATACAGTGAACATCACAAAAGAGTCTTCATATGCGATTTATGTAAATAATGTTTGCATTCAACACACACAATACTTAAGACAACATGAACATCATGTATTTTGAGGCATAAATCACACTTGGAAATATAACTAGCAGTACTAGGGCCAACTGTGTGGAAATGACACCAGCAATATGCACATTTGGGGAAGAGCCTATTCTAATTCCCCGCTGCACCCTTATGAGGTGCAAAACATTGTCAATCCCAGGCCCACCCTATTAATTCTTATAACTCAATACCACACAGTTATAGGGTGCACCTCCTTTCACAATGATATCAGGAATATGTACATACAAAGAATTATAAAACTTATTAGTGGGCCAAGGCTGCACGGGTAAAACTAATGTCAAATGTAGTATTCTTATGGCAAGAAATGAACGTGTAAAGCACACCACCAGCCACTGTCATGAATCACCAGCAGTCCACAGACTGACACTCCCACACACACACACTCACACACACTCACTCAGCACCGATACAAAGTGCAATGAATATCAGGCAGGTCTGGATGGAATGCGCTCACACACAAATGTACACAGCACCGTTATGTGGTGCAACTGATACCCAGCAGGTCAATGGATAGCACACTGCAGACCCCATGGCCAAAGCCTCCCTCCACATGCCAGGTCACCCCGGCTATCCTACATCCACAGATTAAAGATAACCAGCCCTCCCCCGATAGTAGGCTGCATGTGGCTCTAGGCACAGTTAGTCAGGGTCCCAGGGAAGCAGGTGGGGTAGATAGCAGGACTAATTAGGAGGCAGTCGTCATAGGGGGGTTTGGCAGCCGCTCTGGAAGTTCAGCTACAGGATGCGGAGCAGAAGCGGCCTGAGGACACTAGCTGGTCACTCAAAAGGGTTCCACATTTCTAAAAAGCACAGGGGGCCACGCAGTCTCTTGACCCACTTCCAATTGCTCCCAGAAGTGTTTCTTCAGCCCAGTAAATCACTCTGACTGCTCAAATCCGAACCAGGCACTACTCTCTGGCAACACAATGTAGTCGGGGGCTGGGTGAGATGAGGGCTGTGGGTCAACCACACTGAGGGCCAACAAGGGAACAATCGATGAATGGGGAATGAAGCAGGGGAGCCTCGCAGACGAAGGAGGCACCTTTACAGGTACACGTCAATCAGAGACACACCCAGGCAATCCGGGAACAACCTTCTGGTGCACATTGATAGAGGTCACACCGTACTGTTCCAGTCACACATAAAAAAGAGTTGCTAATCCTTACCTCCCTGTAAATGAGGCACAACGTCTGGTGCGCATTGATATGGGTCACACCAGATAATTCCAGTCACACACAATGAAAAGTCACAAAATCCACACCTCACTGGAACTGAGGCACAATGCCTGGGGCATGTTGATTCTGGGCACATCAGGTAATTCCGGTCACACACACAGGCGCAAGTTTAGCAATACCTCATGAGGTGGAATGAGGCACCACTATGGCTATGCCCCCACCTTCAAGGGTTGCAACCTGTGAATTGAACACCACAAGCAAAGAGCATGCAGTCAGCAAGCCACACAAGAGAGATGTGGCACAATGGACGAAGCAGGCCATGCTGGTTCCTGCAACCAGTGAATCTGCTCACCACCAACAAGATACCATGTTTGAGAGGTCCCCGAAAATGCAGGGGCCACATACCTTAGACTTCTCGGGCTCCACACAAGGCAATCTGGTCTTCAGGCACAATTCTTAGTTCCATGCTCGAGCTGCACTACCAGTTGGTATCCAGCAGATGATGTGGGCTCTTAAGAGGGCCCGCTCTCCAGGTGCCACAAGTAGATGGTGTGCCTCCCTCTCAGGAGATCTTTGATGTCCCTGAGACCTCTGAAAGAAGAGGGGGCAAGCCAACAAGCCCTTGGTGAGCACACTTCAGGGTACCACACATCAGCAGCTAGTCAGCCCAGGCCAGCCTCTATTCAGGAAGGGAGCACTGCTCCATCCAACAGCAGTAATCCTCCTTGTGCAGAACAGATTCCTCCGGCAGTGTGCGCCATGCAGTTCCAGGATCTCCGTTCCCATGTCTCGACAAGTGTAACTCTACTCATCTGAAGTATGGCACCAGTAGTGTACCTTTGAAGTTGGGGGTGGTTCAGAGGGTTTCCCTTTGAATCACAAATGTCTCCCCTAAATTTCACTTCTGTCTGCCTTGAGACCATGGAATGCAGTTCTTAATCTTTAGAGTGGCCATGATCGGGCTTCCCAGAGAGCAGGTGTCAAAACCTCTCCCTCCAACCTATCCAGCCAGGTCCTAAAATGGCAGAGGTCTGCCATTCCAGTTGATGTCCAATGTTTATAGCTGTGTAAGAACAACAGGAGTAAACCCATAGACCACGTCGGGATGGGTGTGAAGTATGAACAATAACAATTCCCAACAGGTTTCATTTTGAGACAGTTAAGTAATGTATGCAGTCTGCATTACAAAAACAGGAGACAAGGAGGCTCATATGGTTTGAAAGCTTGTTATTCACCATATTAAAGGGGGGGTGTTACACATGGAAATACAGTTAAACAGCACTGTACAGAGAGAATCATGTGACAACCCGAGGGCACTTAGTCTATAAGTGTCGGAGTAACTTTATTTTGCCTGCGAGACCCTCACGTTCCCTTTGATTTCGCTCACACGTGGCAGTACCTTATTTACTCGGTGCCAGCAACGATCGTTTGCACTGTGTCATATGACCATTCACCCCCTCACGCTCCCCTTGATATCGCACACACGCTGCATTACTTCATGTACTCGGTGCCAGCGACGATCGTATTTACTGTGTCTCATTACCCTTTATAGGCATTCATCCCCTCACGCCGCCCTATCACAACTTCTCACTAATTGATAGCGCCGTTCTGTGACTTTGCGCCACTTATCCGCCTATCCACCAATCACCTCGCCCCCTATAGCTAATAGTTCATGATTTTCTCACACGCCGACCAGGACCACTCGCCTGTCCTGCGCACTCCTCGCCACACCTTTCACCCTACCCGCCTCCCCCACGCCCTCCTCCTCTGGCACTCGCCCCTGTTCAGTTCGCCACTCTTGCGAATGCGCGCCTTTTATCCCCCCTTCCTTTCCTCTCCCCCTTAATCAATCCTTTTCCCCCCCAGCACTACCTGACATCGACAACCCTGTCCTGATGACGATCCCGACTCACAGGGATCGAAACGCCGTCGACATCACAGCGCAATTTTAGAGCGCATCTTTACGTTTTGTGCTCCTGTAAAACTGTTTGTTCAACGATTTAAGTGAATTTAACTTAACCCTGCAGAGCCATTACTGTATTACTTTCTTTTCACTTTGTGCCGTTTACGCTGTTCACTCTCAGCACTTGCGTCTTCACTTTTCACTAATTGTATATATTCTTCACTCACCAAGTGCCCTCGGGTTGTCACATGATTCTCTCTATACAGTGCTGTTTAACTGTATTTCCATGTGTAACAACCCCCTTTAATATGGTGAATAACAAGCTTTCAAACCATATGAGCCTCCTTGTTTCTTGTTTATGTAATGCAGACTGCATACATTACTTAACTGTCTCAAATTGAAACCTGTTGGTAATTGTTATTGTTCATACAATGTTTATAGCTGTCACTGGGGAATGCCCAGATGTGCTCCCCCAGCCTCCAGGGAGAACTGGAGTCAAGCTAAGAGGCACACAAAGAGTTTCAATGCAGAGAAACAACCACCTTCTAAGAGAGGCATTTCTAAACTAGTAAATACAAAACCATCTTTAACACAGGAGATGGTTTATCCTTGTGTATCCAATGGTAGGAAACATTATAAATCCGCTCCACTGCAATCCACTATTGTAGCTTGAAGTAATTTCAACCAATCTCCCATGTTAACCTTTGGGAAGAGCAAAACCTCATAGGTACTGAAAACATACATAGGTATTCCTCACTACCTGGGCAGGGAACACACCTGTGTACCTACCTGGACCTTTCACCTAGCACTCGCTTCCCAACTTCAGACGTACCCTAGAGGTGCTCTAGTGGTAGTGAAAGGTCCTCTCAGGATGGCTAGTAATGTAGAAAGACCTGCCTGAGCAGAAGCAGACACACAGACCTGCAAGGGGAGGCTGGACACAAGTTTAGGAACACCATAGGGGCAATTGCGCACACCGGCCTGCAAGGGGAGGCTGGACACATGCTTAAGCACATCAATGGAGTAAGTGCACACTCTGGCCTGCAGTGGCAAGCGGTGACTTGTTTTACAAACATCTGGTAAGCACCACTTCCTAACATGGGTAGGAAGGGTGCCCGCACCTTCTCACTGCATTTACAGTGGGAACGTGCCCCAGGCCATAAGGCCATAACAAGATGCTTCGTCCATCACCACCCCTTTTTGTATCGCTTTATTCACCCTAAGTGTGGCAAGGTATGCTCAGACGTGAGTCCCTTGCTCACTTTGCCACTGGATTCAAGCAAGCCTGGCTGAAGACGGCTGTAATGCAAGAAACCGGTCCTCGGAAGCTTGTTTCCGGTCCAGGGAAGACATGGCTTGGCAGTTCGGGCTGGACTGTTCCCATGAGGGGCACAGGGTCAGACTGATTTGCATATAGCCATGTTCGAACTGGGGTGGCAGAGTGGGCTAAAGAACGGTGATGGATTAAACCCAGATCTTTTGACTGGGGGTGAGTGTTTGATTGATTTAGATGCTCCGTCCATCACCACTAAGGGTGGGCATAAAATCCGTTTCGCAGGCGAATTTGCGGATTTTCCGCGATTTCGCGATCCGCGAATCTCGCGAAATCGCGGTAAAATCCGCGAATCAGCGGGGACGAATTTTCAGCCCAGCAAGGGTTACAGCAGCAGGTGCAAAAGTTGAACCTAATTTCTTTGTAACCTTTTACAAAAGGGTTACAAACAAATTAACTTCAACTTGGACACCTGCTTCTAATTGCTTCCTGGCGCCTCGTTGCCTACTTGCAACTATTCTCTGACCCTGCTCTGACCCTTGAAGCAGGGTCAGAGAATAGTTGCAAGTAGGCAACGAGTCACCTGTCCAAGGAATTAAATCTCATCAGGAAGCACTTACAGATATAAAAAACAGGAAGAAGGGAGAGGATGGCAAATACACCCATTTTGAGTTTTCAGGAGGGGTTAAACTAAAAGAGACCTTTACAGCACAATTTTCATATGCATTTTGCTAAAAATAAAAAGCTGTATGTTATGTAGGGGCAACTCAGGAATCTGGCCCTTCAGAGATCCGGCCTCTCTTTCTTTCTCTCGTTCTCTCTCTCCCTCTCTCTTTCCCTCTCTTTCTCTCTATCTATCTATCTATCTATCTATCTATCTATCTATCTATCTATCTATCTATCTCTCTCTCCCTCTCCCATAAACGACTGCATGGGTAACTTCGCTATGCAAGCGGCTCGCGAAGACGCAAAAAGCCCCACGAACACGCAAAAAACCCCGCGAACACGCAAAAAACCCCGCAAACACGCAAAGAAACAAAAATCCGCTAATTCGCACAAATTCGCAAATTTTGCGGATCGCGAATTCGCAAATCCGCAAATTCGCGGATCGCGAATTTGCAAAATTCACCCATGCTTAATCACCACCCCCTTTTGTACCACATCAAGAGAATCAGCAAAACCTGAGATGTGCCCCATGGGGAGAGCCAACCCCTGAGGTAGAGAAAACCCACATGGGGGTTCTTCCCTACCCGGGCGGCAAACACGCAGGTGCACATACCCTACTTCGAGCTTCACCCCTCAAAACCTACCCTGATGGTCGTGAATGACTCCCTAGGGTTGGCTAATAAGTTGAAAAGTGGTGAAAAGTACCCACGCTTGTGGAGTAAGACACCGCTCTCCTTAAGGTATGCTCTATGGGCCCGATTCACAAAGGTAAACTTGGAACAAAAGTCTCAGTTCAGTCCTGAAATCTAAGTTTAGACCAAAAGTCTCACTTTAGCAGTAGTAAAGTTAGACTTTAGGTATAAACTTAGACTTTTGGTCTACGTTTACCTTTGTGAATCAGGCCCTATGGATTTTTTAAGTGCACCCCCTTCAGTTTCTTCACATTGTGGGGCATTTTCTTAGTTGGCAGCCAAATCCTGTAACAACCTCCCCAGCACATGAGGACAGCCACGTCTCTTATGGAGTTCCGCAAGTAACTGAAAACCTGGCTCTTCAACTGAACATCTTGCATTGCCCGCTCCTGCTCAGCACCTGGATACTCTCACGGGGGACAAGTTTGAGCTCTACAAATCCACGTTACATTACATTACATTCATCTGAGCAACCTCACTGCACAATAGCTCTGTTTTTGATGGGGCCTAAAAATGCAGTTTTGAACCCCACTTTATTGTTTTCTTTTCCATTGGTCGCTGTGTTGAGCTGCACCTGTGAATGATGGCTTCAAGCAGAGAGTTTTACAAGTATCTGGTTTGTTTCTGGACAGTGAATCTGAAGTTCCAGGCACAGGGCGGAAGTGTGACCAGATTTACCACATGGCAAATGAGTAGACTTGGATCTGCGACAGATGCACAGCGGCCAGATACCCCTAGAGATGACAGAGTGTGCTTTACAGATGCTGATTGGTTGAATGGTTGATTGAGAAGTGCATGGGCGTAGAAGTGGATTTGATCGACAGAACATGTAAAGCACAGGCAGCAGAAGAGCAAGCTTCTTACACTTACAGAACACGTACATCAGAGATGGCTTTGCAAGCTTCGTACACTTACAGAACGTACACAGCAAAGGTGGCAGCAGTGCAAGCTTCTTACACTTACAAAACATGCACATCTGAGGCAGCAGTGCAGTCTTCTAATACTCAAAGAACATTCACAGTAGATACAGCAGTGCAAGCTTCTTACACTTACAGAACACGTAAAGCACAGGCAGCAGAAGAGCAAGCTTCTTACAGTTAAAGAACATGTACAGCAGAGATGGCTGTGCAAGCTTCTTACACTTACAGAACGTACACAGCAAAGGTGGCAGCAGTGCAAGCTTCTTACACAACATGCACAACAGAGGCAGCAAGCTTCTTACAGTTACAGAACATTTAGCGCTCAGGCAGCAGCAGTGCGAGCTTCTTACATTTACACAACATGCAGGGGCAGCAGTGCAAGCTTCTTATAATTATGTTAATATAAAAATTGATGCATTCATCACTGAAAATGAAATCTCATCCTTATCAACAGAATCACCCATTGTGAACTCCTCATCAACCTCAAAGAGCAAATATGTAGTCAAGCAGGCCCGAGACCAAGGCTGGGATTGCTGATTGATAGGTCACAGGTGTGAGGATGCGTAGCCAGCAGGCAAATGCTTGGGCAGGAAACTCTTGATCAATCCCACAGATAGGTGAAGCAACATTACAATGGTCAAGGGAGATTTCCCCAATAAAGCATACATGGCTGGAAGGGGTACAAGCAACTCCTAAAACACCATAAAAAGTCAAATGCCAAATTAGTTAGGAGCACATAGCCAATCAGGACCTACCCGCAGTGACCACGCGTCCTCATGCCTGCCATCTGGACATGCTATCCAATGGCCACATTGTGTCCACTCGAGGTCGAGTCCCACCTGTGGTAACCATTAGACAATTAACTTATGACTCTAAACATTCCTCACCATATATGGTACACTGGGACCTTTTTTAACCCATCATGTTTTGTATAAAAGAAGGACACATACTGATTGTAAATTGTGTCAGTTCTCAGACTTTGTGCCTGTAACTTCTCCCACCAACAACACTGTTCCTGTTTTGCTGAAGGCCTATTGTCTTCTGTTTTTTAAGGGATTACAAACTCAAATAACAATTACAGAACAAAACAGATGCAGCCAAAGCAGTATTGCAAGCTTCCTTTCTCACTCTTACAGAACATGTAAAGCAGAAACAGCAGTGAAAGCTTACTTGCACTGCTCCTGGCTTTTCTGTACCTGTTCTGTAAGTGTTAAAGAAACCTTGACCAGCTTCCTCTGCTGCACATGTTCTGTAAATGAAAAAGGAAGCTTGCACTTCTGCGTGTTTTACATGTGTAAATGAGAGCTTGCACTGCTGCTGCCCCTGCAATATGTGTTCTGGAAGTGTAAAATGAGGTTTGCACTGTTGCTGCCTCTGCTGTGCATGTTTTGTAAGTGAAAGAAGCTTGCGATGCTGCCACCTCTGTTGTGCATTTTATGTAAGTGTTAGAAGCTTGCACTGCTGCCGCCCATGCCACATGTGTTCTGTAAGTGTAAGAAGCTTGCACTGCTGCCTCTGCTCTACATGTTCTGTAAGTGAAAGAAGCTTGCGTTGCTGCCACCTCTGTTGTGCATTTTATGTAAGTGTTAGAAGCTTGCACTGGTGCTGATTTTGCTGTGAATGTTCTATGAGTGTAAGAAGCTTGCACTGCTGCCGCCCGTGCCACATGTGTTGTGGAAGTGTAAAGGAAAGCTTGCACTGCTGCCACCCCTGTGTATGTGTTGTGGAAGTATAAAGGGAAGCTTGCACTGCTGCCACCCCTGTGTATGTGTTGTGGAAGTGTAAAGGGAAGCTTGCACTGCTTCCACCCCTGTGTATGTGTTGTGGAAGTGTAAAGGAAAGCTTGCACTGCTTCCACCCCTGTGTATGTGTTGTGGAAGTGTAAAGGAAAGCTTGCACTGCTTCCACCACTTTGTATGTGTTGTGGAAGTGTAAAGGGAAGCTTGCACTGCTTCCACCCCTGTGTATGTGTTGTGGAAGTGTAAAGGAAAGCTTGCACTGCTTCCACCACTTTGTATGTGTTGTGGAAGTGTAAAGGGAAGCTTGCACTGCTTCCACCCCTGTGTATGTATTGTGGAAGTGTAAAGGAAAGCTTGCACTGCTTCCACCACTTTGTATGTGTTGTGGAAGTGTAAAGGGAAGCTTGCACTGCTTCCACCCCTGTGTATGTATTGTGGAAGTGTAAAGGAAAGCTTGAACTGCTTCCACCCCTGTGTATGTGTTGTGGAAGGGTAAAGGAAAGCTTGCACTGCTGCCACCCCTGTGTATGTGTTGTGGAAGTGTAAAGGAAAGCTTGCACTGCTTCCACCACTTTGTATGTGTTGTGGAAGTGTAAAGGGAAGCTTGCACTGCTTCCACCCCTGTGTATGTGTTGTGGAAGTGTAAAGGAAAGCTTGCACTGCTTCCACCACTTTGTATGTGTTGTGGAAGTGTAAAGGGAAGCTTGCACTGCTTCCACCCCTGTGTATGTATTGTGGAAGTGTAAAGGAAAGCTTGCACTGCTTCCACCCCTGTGTATGTGTTGTGGAAGGGTAAAGGAAAGCTTGCACTGCTGCCACCCCTGTGTATGTGTTGTGGAAGTGTAAAGGAAAGCTTGCACAACAGCCACCCCATGTGTATGTGTTGTGGAAGTGTAAAGGAAAGCTTGCACTGCTTCCACCACTTTGTATGTGTTGTGGAAGTGTAAAGGGAAGCTTGCACTGCTTCCACCCCTGTGTATGTATTGTGGAAGTATAAAGGAAAGCTTGCACTGCTTCCACCCCTGTGTATGTGTTGTGAAAGGGTAAAGGGAAGCTTGCACTGCTTCCACCCCTATGTATGTGTTGTGGAAGTGTAAAGGAAAGCTTGCACTGCTTCCACCCCTGTGTATGTGTTGTGGAAGTGTAAAGGGAAGCTTGCACTGCTTCCACCCCTTTGTATGTGTTGTGGAAGTGTAAAGGAAAGCTTGCACTGCTGCCACCCCTGTGTATGTGTTGTGGAAGTGTAAAGGGAAGCTTGCACTGCTTCCACCCCTTTGTATGTGTTGTGGAAGTGTAAAGGAAAGCTTGCACTGCTGCCACCCCTGTGTATGTGTTGTGGAAGTGTAAATGGAAGCTTGCACTGCTTCCACCCCTTTGTATGTGTTGTGGAAGTGTAAAGGAAAGCTTGCACTGCTTCCACCCCTGTGTATGTGTTGTGAAAGGGTAAAGGGAGCTTGCACTGCTTCCACCCCTTTGTATGTGTTGTGGAAGTGTAAAGGAAAGCTTGCACTGCTTCCACCCCTGTGTATGTGTTGTGGAAGTGTAAAGGAAAGCTTGCACTGCTGCCACCCCTGTGTATGTGTTGTGGAAGTGTAAATGGAAGCTTGCACTGCTGCCACCCCTGTGTATGTGTTGTGGAAGTGTAAAGGGAAGCTTGCACTGCTTCTACCCCTTTGTATGTGTAGTGGAAGTGTAAAGGAACACTTGCACTGCTGCCACCCCTGTGTATGTGTTGTGGAAGTGTAAAGGGAAGCTTGCACTGCTTCCACCCCTTTGTATGTGTTGTGGAAGTGTAAAGGGAAGCTTGCACTGCTTCCACCCCTGTGTATGTATTGTGGAAGTGTAAAGGAAAGCTTGCACTGCTTCCACCCCTGTGTATGTGTTGTGGAAGTGTAAAGGGAAGCTTGCACTGCAGCCACCCCTGTGTATGTGTTGTGGAAGTGTAAAGGAAAGCTTGCACTGCTTCCACCCCTGTGTATGTGTTGTGGAAGTGTAAAGGAAAGCTTGCACTGCTTCCATCCCTGTGTATGTGTTGTGGAAGTGTAAAGGGAAGCTTGCAGTGCTTCCACCCCTGTGTATGTGTTGTGGAAGTGTAAAGGAAAGCTTGCACTGCTTCCACCCCTGTGTATGTGTTGTGGAAGTGTAAAGGAAAGCTTGCACTGCTTCCACCCCTGTGTATGTGTTGTGGAAGTGTAAAGGAAAGCTTGCACTGCTTCCACCCCTATGTATGTGTTGTGGAAGTGGAAAGGAAAGCTTGCACTGCAGCCACACCTGTGTGTGTGTCGTGGAAGTGTAAAGGGAAGCTTGCACTACAGCCACACCTGTGTATGTGTCGTGGAAGTGTAAAGGAAAGCTTGCACTGCTTCCACCCCTGTGTATTTGTTGTGGAAGTGTAAAGGAAAGCTTGCACTGCTTCCACCCCTGTGTATGTGTTGTGGAAGTGTAAAGGGAAGCTTGCACTGCTTCCACCCCTGTGTATGTGTTGTGGAAGTGTAAAGGAAAGCTTGCACTGCTTCCACCCCTGTGTATGTGTTGTGGAAGTGTAAAGGAACACTTGCACTGCTGCCACCCCTATATATGTGTTGTGGAAGTGTAAAGGAAAGCTTGCACTGCTACCACCCCTGTGTATGTGTGGTGGAAGTGTAAAGGGAAGCTTGCACTGCTGCCACCCCTGTGTATGTGTTGTGGAAGTGTAAAGGGAAGCTTGCACTACTGCCACCCCTGTGTATGTGTTGTGGAAGTGTAAAGGAAAGCTTGCACTGCTTCCACCCCTATGTATGTGTTGTGGAAGTGTAAAGGAAAGCTTGCACTGCTTCCACCCCTGTGTATGTGTTGTGGAAGTGTAAAGGAAAGCTTGCACTGCTTCCACCCCTGTGTATGTGTTGTGGAAGTGTAAAGGAAAGCTTGCACTGCTTCCACCCCTGTGTATGTGTTGTGGAAGTGGAAAGGAAAGCTTGCACTGCAGCCACACCTGTGTATGTGTCGTGGAAGTGTAAAGGGAAGCTTGCACTGCAGCCACACCTGTGTATGTGTCGTGGAAGTGTAAAGGAAAGCTTGCACTGCTTCCACCCCTGTGTATGTGTTGTGGAAGTGTAAAGGAAAGCTTGCACTGCTTCCACCCCTATATATGTGTTGTGGAAGTGTAAAGGAAAGCTTGCACTGCTTCCACCCCTGTGTATGTGTTGTGGAAGTGTAAAGGAAAGCTTGCACTGCAGCCACACCTAGGTATGTGTGGTGGAAGTGTAAAGGGAAGCTTGCACTGCAGCCACACCTGTGTATGTGTCGTGGAAGTGTAAAAGAAAGCTTGCACTGCTTCCACCCCTGTGTATGTGTTGTGGAAGTGTAAAGGAAAGCTTGCACTGCTTCCACCCCATGTATGTGTTGTGGAAGTGTAAAGGAAAGCTTGCACTGCAGCCACACCTAGGTATGTGTCGTGGAAGTGTAAAGGGAAGCTTGCACTGCTTCCACCCCTGTGTATGTGTTGTGGAAGTGTAAAGGGAAGCTTACACTGCTTCCACCCCTGTGTATGTATTGTGGAAGTGTAAAGGAAAGCTTGCACTGCTTCCACCCCTGTGTATGTATTGTGGAAGTGTAAAGGGAAGCTTGCACTGCTTCCACCCCTTTGTATGTGTAGTGGAAGTGTAAAGGAACACTTGAACTGCTGCCACCCCTGTGTATGTGTTGTGGAAGTGTAAAGGGAAGCTTGCACTGCAGCCACACCTAGGTATGTGTCGTGGAAGTGTAAAGGAAAGCTTGCACTGCTTCCACCCCTGTGTATGTATTGTGGAAGTGTAAAGGAAAGCTTGCACTGCTTCCACCCCTGTGTATGTATTGTGGAAGTGTAAAGGGAAGCTTGCACTGCTTCCACCCCTTTGTATGTGTAGTGGAAGTGTAAAGGAACACTTGCACTGCTGCCACCCCTGTGTATGTGTTGTGGAAGTGTAAAGGGAAGCTTTCACTGCAGCCACACCTAGGTATGTGTCGTGGAAGTGTAAAGGAAAGCTTGCACTGCTTCCACCCCTGTGTATGTATTGTGGAAGTGTAAAGGGAAGCTTGCACTGCAGCCACACCTAGGTATGTGTCGTGGAAGTGTAAAGGAAAGCTTGCACTGCTTCCACCCCTGTGTATGTGTCGTGGAAGTGTAAAGGGAAGCTTGCACTGCTTCCACTCCTGTGTATGTATTGTGGAAGTGTAAAGGAAAGCTTGCACTGCTTCCACCCCTGTGTATGTGTTGTGGAAGTGTAAAGGGAAGCTTGCACTGCAGCCACCCCTGTGTATGTGTTGTGGAAGTGTAAAGGAAAGCTTGCACTGCTTCCACCCCTGTGTATGTGTTGTGGAAGTGTAAAGGAAAGCTTGCACTGCTGCCACCCCTGTGTATGTGTTGTGGAAGTGTAAAGGGAAGCTTGCACTGCTTCCACCCCTTTGTATGTGTTGTGGAAGAGTAAAGGGAAGCTTGCACTGCTTCCACCCCTGTGTATGTATTGTGGAAGTGTAAGGAAAGCTTGCACTGCTTCCACCCCTGTGTATGTGTTGTGGAATTGTAAAGGGAAGCTTGCACTGCTTCCACCCCTGTGTATGTGTTGTGGAAGTGTAAAGGAAAGCTTGCACTGCTTCCACCCCTGTGTATGTGTTGTGGAAGTGTAAAGGAAAGCTTGCACTGCTTCCACCCCTGTGTATGTGTTGTGGAAGTGTAAAGGAAAGCTTGCACTGCAGCCACACCTGTGTATGTGTCGTGGAAGTGTAAAGGAAAGCTTGCACTGCTTCCACCCCTGTGTATGTGTTGTGGAAGTGTAAAGGGAAGCTTGCACTGCTTCCACCCCTGTGTATGTATTGTGGAAGTGTAAAGGAAAGCTTGCACTGCTTCCACCCCTGTGTATGTGTTGTGGAAGTGTAAAGGGAAGCTTGCACTGCTTCCACCCCTGTGTATGTATTGTGGAAGTGTAAAGGGAAGCTTGCACTGCTTCCACCCCTTTGTATGTGTAGTGGAAGTATAAAGGAACACTTGCACTGCTGCCACCCCTGTGTATGTGTTGTGGAAGTGTAAAGGGAAGCTTGCACTGCAGCCACACCTAGGTATGTGTCGTGGAAGTGTAAAGGAAAGCTTGCACTGCAGCCACCCCTGTGTATGTGTCGTGGAAGTGTACAGGGAAGCTTGCACTGCTTCCACCCCTGTGTATGTATTGTGGAAGTGTAAAGGAAAGCTTGCACTGCTTCCACCCCTGTGTATGTGTTGTGGAAGTGTAAAGGAAAGCTTGCACTGCTTCCACCCCTGTGTATGTGTTGTGGAAGTGTAAAGGGAAGCTTGCACTGCTTCCACCCCTGTGTATGTGTTGTGGAAGTGTAAAGGAAAGCTTGCACTGCTTCCACCCCTGTGTATGTGTTGTGGAAGTGTAAAGGAAAGCTTGCACAGCAGCCACCCCATGTGTATGTGTTGTGGAAGTGTAAAGGAAAGCATGCACTGCTTCCACCCCTGTGTATGTGTTGTGGAAGTGTAAAGGAAAGCTTGCACTGCTTCCACCCCTGTGTATGTGTTGTGGAAGTGTAAAGGAAAGCTTGCACTGCAGCCACACCTGTGTATGTGTCGTGGAAGTGTAAAGGAAAGCTTGCACTGCTTCCACCCCTGTGTATGCGTTGTGGAAGTGTAAAGGAAAGCTTGCACTGCTTCCACCCCTATGTATGTGTTGTGGAAGTGGAAAGGAAAGCTTGCACTGCAGCCACACCTGTGTGTGTGTTGTGGAAGTGTAAAGGGAAGCTTGCACTGCAGCCACCCCTGTGTATGTGTTGTGGAAGTGTAAAGGGAAGCTTGCACTGCTTCCACCCCTGTGTATGTGTTGTGGAAGTGTAAAGGGAAGCTTGCACTGCTTCCACCCCTGTGTATGTGTTGTGGAAGTGTAAAGGAAAGCTTGCACTGCTGCCACCCCTGTGCATGTGTTGTGGAAGTGTAAAGGGAAGCTTGCACTGCTTCCACCCCTGTGTATGTGTTGTGGAAGTGTAAAGGAAAGCTTGCACTGCTTCCACCCCTGTGTATGTGTTGTGGAAGTGTAAAGGAAAGCTTGTACTGCAGCCACACCTGTGTGTGTGTTGTGGAAGTGTAAAGGAAAGCTTGCACTGCTTCCACCCCTGTGTATGCGTTGTGGAAGTGTAAAGGAAAGCTTGCACTGCTGCCACCCCTGTGTATGTGTTGTGGAAGTGTAAAGGGAAGCTTGCACTGCTTCCACCCCTGTGTATGTGTTGTGGAAGTGTAAAGGAAAGCTTGCACTGCTTTCACCCCTGTGTATGTGTTGTGGAAGTGTAAAGGAAAGCTTGTACTGCAGCCACACCTGTGTGTGTGTTGTGGAAGTGTAAAGGAAAGCTTGCACTGCTTCCACCCCTGTGTATGTGTTGTGGAAGTGTAAAGGAAAGCTTGCACTGCTGCCACCCCTGTGTATGTATTGTGGAAGTGTAAAGGAAAGCTTGCACTGCTTCCACCCCTGTGTATGTATTGTGGAAGTGTAAAGGAAAGCTTGCACTGCAGCCACCCCTGTGTATGTATTGTGGAAGTGTAAAGGAAAGCTTGCACTGCTTCCACCCCTGTGTATGTGTTGTGGAAGTGTAAAGGAAAGCTTGCACTGCTGCCACCCCTGTGTATGTGTTGTGGAAGTGTAAAGGGAAGCTTGCACTGCTTCCACCCCTTTGTATGTGTAGTGGAAGTATAAAGGAACACTTGCACTGCTGCCACCCCTGTGTATGTGTTGTGGAAGTGTAAAGGGAAGCTTGCACTGCTTCCACCCCTTTGTATGTGTTGTGGAAGTGTAAAGGGAAGCTTGCACTGCTTCCACCCCTTTGTATGTGTTGTGGAAGTGTAAAGGGAAGCTTGCACTGCTTCCACCCCTGTGTATGTATTGTGGAAGTGTAAAGGAAAGCTTGCACTGCTTCCACCCCTGTGTATGTGTTGTGGAAGTGTAAAGGGAAGCTTGCACTGCTTCCACCCCTGTGTATGTGTTGTGGAAGTGTAAAGGAAAGCTTGCACTGCTTCCACCCCTGTGTATGTGTTGTGGAAGTGTAAAGGGAAGCTTGCACTGCTTCCACCCCTGTGTATGTGTTGTGGAAGTATAAAGGAACACTTGCACTGCTGCCACCCCTGTGTATGTGTTGTGGAAGTGTAAAGGAAAGCTTGCACTGCTGCCACCCCTGTGTATGTGTTGTGGAAGTGTAAAGGGAAGCTTGCACTGCTGCCACCCCTGTGTATGTGTTGTGGAAGTGTAAAGGAAAGCTTGCACTGCTTCCACCCCTGTGTATGTGTTGTGGAAGTGTAAAGGAAAGCTTGCACTGCTTCCACCCCTGTGTATGTGTTGTGGAAGTGTAAAGGAAAGCTTGCACTGCAGCCACACCTGTGTATGTGTTGTGGAAGTGTAAAGGAAAGCTTGCACTGCTTCCACCCCTGTGTATGTGTTGTGGAAGTGTAAAGGGAAGCTTGCACTGCGGCCACCCCTGTGTATGTGTTGTGGAAGTGTAAATGGAAGCTTGCACTGCTTCCACCCCTTTGTATGTGTAGTGGAAGTGTAAAGGAAAGCTTGCACTGCTTCCACCCCTGTGTAAAAACAGGTTTAGCAGGCATTATCAAAGCAGTTTCTTTGTTGGCCCTAATTTTTACAGCAGAAACGTCGAATTTCCAATGCTGTTTCAGCCATCACCCACACACACCCCCCAAGTATGTAAAAATCATATTGGTGTCCTTTTTAGGGTGCAGCCTATCAGACAGCACAGCTGTATGGTTTGCTAAAGACATCTTGGGGACATTCAGAAAGTTGACCTAGAGGGGCATTCTGCCCGTTGCTTGCATTGGCCTTGATGTTTATGATCCTTGTTTTCTTGTTTGTTTTCTTGTTTACATTTGCTGGCTTTGTTTGTTTCAGGCTGCCCAGCCTGAGTTTGTATTCTTCTTGAGTGCTCCCTGTCTGTGCACAGGCCTGAAAATCTTATTCTTATCTGTCTCATTTGCTGTGCATTCAAAGACCAAGGTCAAATGTCAGGAGCTGTCTTCCAAGGGCCTAGTTGATTTTTTTTCTCTAACTTCAAAGTGAGAGGATCTGTGTCACAATCTTGCTGGACACTGGGGGTAGGAAAGAGTTATTTTTTTAGCACACAACAACATTTAAATGAGCTGCGTACGCATTTCAGAATAAATCAGAATTAGGAACACAAATGCATCAAATTTGTGTTATTTCTGAAGTGTGTTGAAGCAAATACTTTAATATGATCAAAACAAATGAATACACTTGGTGATGTAATTTGCACACATTTTGTCTACCCACTGTATAGTTGTATGAGTAAAACCGTATGTCTGTGCAAATGTAACGGTCATTTCAATAAAAAATGTGCTGTCTGTAATGGCATTGTGCTACCACACCATGCACACTCCACTCTACGCCACTCCACTCTACACCACTACACACCACTGCACTCTACGCCGCACCACGGCATTCTGCGCCACTGCAGCCTATGCCCCTGCACTCTACGTCACTGCACTCTACGCCTCTCTACTCTACCCTGTACCACTCTACTCTATGCCAATGCACTCTTTGCCACTGCATACTACACCACTCCAGTCTAGGCAACACCAATCTAATCTGCATAACTGCACTCTATGCGACTGTACACTACACCACTCTGCAATACTACGCTCTGAGCCACTGAAGTCTATGCCAATACACTCTAAGGCAATGCACTTTACCTTGTAACTCTCAACTCTATGCTATTGCACTCTATGCCAACCCACTGTATGCCACTCCAATCTACTCTGCCCCACTGTACTCTACACCAATTTACTCTATGCCATTACACTCTATGTCACTCTATCCAACTGCACTCCACCCCGCGCCACTCCACCCTGCGCCACTCCACTCTATGCCACTTCACTCTGCTCCAGAGTTCTTCAAATATTGTGATGCCGACAACCCCTTCTCAAGCTTTTTTAGGTGTAATGACCCCCTCCCAACAAAGATTTCTAGAACCTGATACTCCACATCATTGACAACTATCAACAACAAGAAACGCCCCATATTCCCACAGTCATTCATTTTTACTGTGGGGAAAAAACATTAAACTGTGTTTAGCAAACCACAAGTCAGGGAGTGTGAGGGCGTGGTCAAAGGAGTTGATAAAAACAAAGGGCCTGGCTTATAAGGAATTGGCGTAGAGCAGCGCTGCAAGTCTCCTTGCTCTGCCGCCCTATTCTAAAGTGAAAGGGCAGCAGTGCAGCATATTTATGAAATATGTTGCATTCCAGTCCTTTCCCCTTGCGTTGGCGCACACATTGCTGCCCGGCACCCACGTAGGCAGGATTGTTTTTGTGGAGGCAGGGGCACCTTCCTTCACATAAACAATCATGAGAGGTGTTTTCCTCTTTCTATGTGAGCTGCAGAAAGCAGCACACGTAGAAAGAGGAAAAATGTGGAGAAATGAAAACATTTCTCCTTGTTCTACCTCCGCTGGGAGGCGAAAGGCTTTGGCACTGCCCCATGTTTACATGACTTTGTAAGTCTGGAAAAGAGTCAAAATCCATGGGTGTTGCGTGAGAACACCCACGGAACGCTCATGGAACGCCTCCTTCACGCAGATTGAGGCAATGAAGTGACTTGCGCTTCTTTGTCTAACTCCATATACATGAGGCAATGCAAAGCAGCGCAGAGTGACTTTGTGCCACCTCATAGGTATGGTTGAGACGCTTGTGCCACTGGGGCATCAAAAACAAGTGGTGCTCTGGCGGCGCAAGCCATTCTTAAATATGCCCCAAAATATTGAATACATTTTTTAAGTCTTTCGCCGTCTGGTAGCCACATATAAAATAATGGCCAGCTTAAATGAAAAATACATGTCAGAAGTTGTTACTCAGTTGGAAGTGCACTGTAGAACATTATGCAACCTCTATTGGTTAATGCACTGCAGAGATGTGATTGCAACCAGAGAGCCACAGAATTAAATCTTGGTTGGAGCAATGTAGAATAGAGACTTGTGTATTTTTAGTGCTGTGAGGTCACAGCCTGTGACAGAAAGCACTGTCAATATGTAAGTCGTTATTTTATACTTGCATTGCACATAGAATACGATGGACTGCTGCAAACTGTGCAAATAGTTTTAGGCTAAAATGGAGCTTCCAAAATGTAGATTTTAGGAATACTAGAGTGTATGTAAGAAATGTATTTTAACATAACTGTCTCTTCAACACCTCCTTAGGGGTGCTAAGGGATGAGAAAATACAATGACAGTTAAAAGCACACACTTCACAGCCCAGTTGTTAACTCTTTGCACTACCACTCAAAAAAACTAATCATTGTCATCACACAGCTTGAAGTGATTCAATCAATTAAAGCCAGGACCGGCTCCCAAGCACCCTTTACACTTGCAGATTAACTAATAGCGCACATTTGCATTTCATTCATCCAAGCAGGCACCCTGGCACAAAGGCTTTTCACAGCACAGGAGACTCAATTAATGAAATTCCAGCTGAAGCATTTTAACGATCAGAATTACCAGTCCCAGGACAGTTGTCTTTTTCCAAAACCAAGAGCAAAGTTTTTGATCCCAGGCAGAAGTGAGGCTGGGGAATGTGTGCCCCCTTCACAGGACTCCACGACCGCCCTGGGGTTTGTGCCCCACAGACTGAAGACCTCTGGTCTACTCTGAAACAATCTACTCTACGCCACTGCACTCTTGGCCACTCTACTCCACTCTATGCCACTGCACTCTTGGCCACTCTACTCCACTCTGTGCCACTCCACTGTATGCCACTGCACCATATGCCACTCTACGCTAACCACTGCAACTCCACGCCACTGCACTCTACCCTGCAGCATTAATTTGTAAAACACATAAGGGTCAGGGCTCTTGTCAGGAAGCCACTGCTTGCACTCTAATAGAGGGGTGGCAATTTGGACTATTTCAGGCCCTCATCTCTAAATTAGCCAGACAGCGCCACCTTGTGGCAGCCTCTCATAAGCACCGTTGTTGACAAATAAGTGCCAGAACCCAGCACTAGAAACCACCGGCTCAAATGAAGCACTAAGAGTCCGAGCTTGATGTCTTTGTCTCTTGTGAGAGAAGTTATCTACACTGGACGAGGAGCATTTAGTTGATGTCTTCTGTGTGCTCCAGAGCTCAAGACCAGCAGTCTCCCACATTTTGCCACTCCAACCCTGACCAATGTCTGGGTGATCATTTCTGCGGTGTGTGCCTCCACACTAAGCCGAAAAGCATTCCTACCTGCCTCGGTCCTGCTGGACTGAGGAATGCATCCAGGGGTGGCATGAAATGCTCCAGACCAATCCACAAAAATACCCCACCCCTTTGTTTCAGGCGTGGGGCATCCTTGATATGAGACTGAACAGAGTGCCTAGAAGTCTCGAAGAAGTAGCCCTTACTGACTGTGGTGCTAGCCTCTGGAAGTCATGAGAGAACAGATAAGCCACTGGCCTTTCTAGGAGAAGTCACCAGAAGAGTTCCTTAAAACCTAGAGCCCTGGCCTCGAATCACTGCGCTCAGTAGGCAGGCCCCAGGGTTTTGGCGTTGCATGTTAGCACTAGGGCAAACTTTGTGTATGATCTGAAGCAATACCCCCATGCCAAGAGCTTGAAATGTAATTCCAAGAAGCAGTAACTCCACAAAACCTATAGGGTGCTATATTTCAATCCTGTAAAAGTGGGGTGAAAGGAGTTCAGTATATCAAGCGAGAGTGCCACCCTCCAGCATTCTTCCCTTTACCCTCGCTGTAACATTTGTTGGCGCACACAGCCTCTATGGCTGGCTGACTTTGCCCCAACCCTTACAGCCAGTGTCGCCATTCTGACTCTCTAACGCCCTCTGGTGGACACCTTGATTCTAGATAGTTAACACAATATTTTTGTGAGGAATGTTCCTCTTGTGTTGATTGAGCTGTTTGGTAAAACAGTAAAGGGTTTTTTGTTTTATCCAAACCAGGCTATTTTTGATTGTCACGTTACATCTGATCCAGAAATCTGCTGATTTTTTATCAGGCTCTCTACAGCTTTTTGATTCAGATCTCTGCAGGTTTTGTATCCATATTTCTGCTGGTCTTTGTTCCAGATTTCTGCTGGGTTTTGATCTATATTTCTGTTGTTTTTTTTATCCAGATCTGTGTTGTTTTCGATTCACAACTCTGCTGTTTTTTAAAGATCCACTGAGTTTTGATCCAAATCTGTGCTGATTTTTTTAATCCAGATCTCTGCTGATTTTTAATCTAGATCTCTGCTGCTTTTCCATCCAGATATCTGCTGCTTTTTAATCTAGATCTCTGATGCTTTTTTATCCAGATCTCTGTTGTTTTGAAATCTAGATCTCTGCTGCTTTTTAATCCAGTTCTCTCTTGGTTTTGATCCAGATCTCTGCTAGTTTTTAATCCAGATCTCTGTTTTTGATCCAGATATCTCCTGCTTTTTAATCCAGATTTCTGCTGCTTTTTAATCCAGATCTCTTCTGTTTTGTAATCCAGATCTCTGCTGCTTTTTAATCCAGTTCTCTCCTGGTTTTGATACAGATCTCTGCTAGTTTTTAATCCAGATCTCTGTTTTTGTACCAGATCTCTGTTTTTTTATCCAGATCTCTGCTGGTTGGCAGGAAAATAAAAAAATTGATAAATATAGATGGGAGCGATCAGTTTGGGGAGAAAGGAAGTAACGTCTGAGGGAGATTCGAGGAGGGGTTGGGGTAGGGGTTATAGATGGAGGGGTGCATATTCGAAGGAAAGGATGGGGGAGAGTGGAAAGAGTCAGGGTACGGTGGAGTGGAACCGGATTAGTGGAGGTTGAATGAAGGGTCAAAGGTGAGGTTAAGGACCTCAATATTTGTTGAGAAGGTGAAATTTGAGGTCTTTTTCAAAGT
Organism: Lissotriton vulgaris; assembly: GCF_964263255.1. Classification (NCBI taxonomy): domain Eukaryota; kingdom Metazoa; phylum Chordata; class Amphibia; order Caudata; family Salamandridae; genus Lissotriton; species Lissotriton vulgaris. The sequence continues at coordinate 1,854,663,878 of NC_141694.1, read as the reverse complement.
TGACATAGGAAGGGTTACAGCGCAAGTCCATAGGGAGAGCATTCCAGATGATCGGGGCATTCCTAGAGAAGGAACGAGATTGTGTGATTTTCTTTTTTAACGGGGGGCGAAGAGTAGAGCATTAGTGCTTCTCATCTCTCGGGAGCAGCCCGCCTTTTTAAATTTGTTCATAAGGTACAACGGGGTTTGTTGGTGTAGGGCTTTGTCTGTTATGCATGCAGTCTTATAGGAGGATCTTCCTTCAACGGGTAGCCAATTGAGGGCTTTGAGGCCTGGGGAGATGAGGTCAACACTTTTACAGTCAGTGATTAGCTTGGCAGCTAGGTTGAGCACAGATCTAAGGGGGGCAAGGTGTATTTTGGGGGTTCCGAAGAGGATAGGCTTACCATAGTCAATTGTGGAGAAAACTAGAGATTGGACAACCCATTTAAAGTTGTCAGATGGTGAAGGGTTTGATTTTTTTAAGATGTCAGAGAGTGAGGAGAGTTCCTTTAGCCGAGTTTTTTTATGTGGTCGTTAAGAGTAAGTTTGTTGTCAATAGTGAAACCAAGTGATTTCGCTGAGTTTGATAAGGAGAGTGAGCAGTTAAGGGCATTAAGGTCAGAAAGCCAGCCTTGGATGGGGAGCTGGTTGTTTTTAGGAAAGAAGAGAATGATTTCTGTTTTTTTAGGGTTAAGTTTGAGGTGGTTGGAGAAGAACCAGGATTGGATCTTAGTCAAGGAATTGTCAAGATGGAGTACATCCGAGTGGGATCTAATCTTGTAGTAAAGTTGGGTGTCATCAGCATAGAGGTGGAAGTTGATTCCTGCTTGTTTCAGAATAAGGTTAAGGTGTTCCATAAAGAGGTTAACCCCTTGCATGGTCATGACGGCCGGGGCCATCATGCGTCATCATGTGCGTCACTGTAGGCGTGTGCGGAGGACAGCCGGGGGCCGTCCGAATACTGCCCACTTTTAAAAACGCCCACACAGCACGAGAATTTGCTGCGCATGCAAGGGGTTAAAGAGAGAGGGGGAGCGAATAGAGCCCTGAGGGATGCCTAGGGAGCCAGGTGTCGGGTTCGAGAGGCAGTCCTTGATTTTGATGTGTTGTGTTCTGTGTTGAAGATAAGAGGAGCACCATTGTAGGACCAGACCATTAAGGTCAAATCGAGCATTAGGTGAGTTCAGTAAGGAAGAATGGTTAACTGTATCAAAGGCAGCAGAGAGGTCATGGAGAATAGATAGGCAGGACTCACCATTTTCGAGGGACCAGTGGAGGTCTTCGACAAATTTATTTAGCATGGCGGTTTCTGTGCTACACCCTTTTCTGAAGCCTGATTGCAAGGAGTCAAGTAGGTTGAAATTACAGATGTGATTATCCAATTATCGGAGAGCACATTTTTCAAGGACTTTAGATAGAAGTGGGAGGTGTGAGATAGGGAGGAGTTTGTTGGGGTCGTTTCGGTCAGCAGAGGGGTTTTTTAAAATGGGAGTGATTTGTCCGAGCTGGAGAGAGTCGGGGACACAAACTGTGGCAAAGGTGTCAATGATAGTAGTCCAGTAAGGGTCAATGATGTGTTTTAGATCTTGGACAAGGTTAGAAGGGAGAGGATCTTTGGTGTGTGAAGTCGGCTTGAGTTTGGAAATGATGTCAAGGACTTCATGTTCAGTCAAGGGGTGGAAGTTATGCCAGGAGGCATTGTTTTTAAGCTGAATGTTGGAAAGGCTGAATTCAGGAGAAGTTGAAACGGGTCACTGAGTTGAAGGATTAAGAGGAAGAGGAGGGGTCAACAAGGGAGGTAAATCAATGGAAGCATCAACGGCAAGTGTGGGGGAGGGCGGGGCTTGAGTTAGAAGGGAGGACTGATCAATCTTGGCAATTTTATCCGAGAGGAAGTTAGGGATTTCCTCGCATCTCTCTGTTGAGGCCATCAGCTCAGGGGGAGTGGAGGATGTTTGTTTTCTTACAATGTTAAACAGTTCTCTGGGCCTATTTTGGCACAATCAAGTTGTGTTCGAAAGAAGGTTGCCTTTTCATTGAAGATGTGTTTCTTGTAAGTTGATCTGGCAGATCTGAGGAGGGCAAGATGGGAGGGAGAGGTATGTTGTCTCCATGTTCTTTCAGTCAGTCTAAGAGAAAGTCTTTCGTTGTTAAGATCAGAGTTGAACCAAGATTTGGATGGAATATTTCTTCGTTTTTTAAAGCTTTGGATGGGCTAATTGGTCCAAGACATCCTTGACGGTCTTGTTTGAATGTTCAGTGAGCTCATTGGCATTTTGGGAGAGGGGGTGAGAAGGAGTTGGGATTGGAGTTTTGACTCAAATACATCAGGGGGGACTAACTAAGATTTCTGGACCATTTCAAGGGTTTGGTATAATTTGTGTAGAGGGGGAGGTGAATTGGTTACGATCTTAAACAGAATGAGGTGATTATCAGATCAGTCAATGGGTATGATGTGAGACAGGGAGGTCGAGTCATTATTGGAATTGATGGCGTTGGGAGTGGCTCTTTAGATATGGGTTGGATTTTGACATAGTCGTTTAAGGTCGTTAATCTCTAGGAGGTTAATAAGGCGCATGACTGTGGGATCCTCAACATTATTCCAATGAATGTTAAAATCTCCTAGGAAGACATTGTTTGAGTCGGAAAGTGAGGATTGTGTAAGAAAGTACAAAATTTCACCAGCGAAGAGAAGAGGTTCACCCGGAGGGTGGTAGATGTTATGTAGTGGGATGGGGGGAGAGCCCTGTGAAGTGAGTTCGGCGCCAAGGTATTCAAAGGTTAAGTGGTCTGAGTCCTTTAATAGGGAGAGTTGAAGTTCGTTTTTATAGATTATAGCTAGACCACCCCCTTTTCTGAGAGGACTGTCTTTCCTAATGATAGAGAAGCCAGGAGGGGGGTGAGTAAGTCAAGAAAAGCTGTTGAGCGGTCATTGAGCCAGATTTCCGTAAGGAAGGCGCTGTCAATAGCTTTGCTGAGGATGGTTTTGGATATTTCAGTCGCATGTCGGACAGCCGATCAGCAATTCACAAGCATGCAAGAGAGGGGATTAGGGTTATCATTGTTAGGATAACAAGGGTGAATGGTGGTAAGTTGAACTGGGGGTCTAGGAGAGATGGGTGCGGAAGGGATTCTGTTAGTTCCCACATTCACTGGGATATTGGTGTGTGGGAGGGGAAGATCTGAAATCAAAGGTTGAGGAAGATAGTAGCTGTAAAGGTCAATGTGGTCAGAAGTGGATAGGTAGCTCACTGTGCGGAGAGGCCTATGCGAACGGTTGCATAAAGGTGTAGTTCTCCCTCGGTTATGTCGGGAGATGTTTTGGAAGCAAGAACAGAGAGAATCAATGTGGTTTTGAGAGTGGACGGCCGGGTAAACAGAGGGATGTCTACTGATATGGTAATCCCAAACCGGGAGCTCTAGGGAAGAGCTCTTAAATGGTGGCCATCTTGCCATCTTGTCATAACATCTATTTCAAAAGAGAAAAGGGCTTCTTTGAAGTGTGTGCAGCACAGTGAAACATAGCTACGAATGGCAAGAGGTTCAACAGAGACTAAAGGGAAGAAGAAAAAATAAAAGTAGTATCTCAATCGCAGCGCAATTGGCAGAAGGACATTAATCAAGCTGAATGAATCAGTACTTAGTCCATGCTCCAGCTGAAAGAAGAGGAAGTGAAACCATCAGGCACTGTCCAATTAGAAGGCAGCAAATACGAGTGATAATGAAACCACCAAATGTTCAGCAATGGGCGGGCTGCAAGCCCCTTGCTGCTTAGACTATCTCTTGCAAGCAAGAGTGCATAGAGCGTAAGTGCTGTTGCAGGCGAGACCTTAAAAGCAAAAAGGGGGCACATCTGCATCTATCCCCCGGTGGGTGAACTGGAGGTTGCACTTTCCAGTGGGACAAAGTTGTGGTCTTATTTGCATGTGGGCACTGTGAAACTAAGGAGTCTAGGTTATGGGCCCTTCGTGGTATGGGCCGGGGGAGGGGCCCTTATTTAAACCATTTCACATGGGAGGGGCATTTGCTGCATGCTGTTCTCAGTCAAGTGCAAAGCTTGCCAGTGCGTCATGTACTCAAGTCACTGCGCAGCCTCACATGAGGACGAAACGCAGCCAGCAGCGCAGCATCCGCGCGCCCGCGTCATTACATTCACAAGGTCGCAGTGACCCTGAGTCTAATGGAAGAGCTGTAGTCAGTGCCAAACCTGGCTGCACGTCATGCATCGGACTGGTTCTGTTTCTTCTCTCAATACACTCTCGGAAGAGTAAAGGGACCCAGTGTGGTGTTAATGTGGCAATTGTCTTCCTGTTACTTAGAGTTTGATCAAAGGTTAATACCAGGGGGTAAGAACACCAAATTTTAGCAGCAGGTATGAAGTGCTGAGATTGAAGCAGCCAATCAGAATGCTTACTACTATTCCTTCACTTCATTCTATGTTAGTGAATGTCTTTGTCCGGAACAGGAAATAGATGAGGGCAAAAAGAGGATGCTAATAACCACATTGCCCACATGCTTTTGGGCATTAACAGCTGTATATTGCCCTTCACCTTATTATGCATCCTCGCCTTTGACTCTGGCCCAATAATTTGTGTCGAGAAATAACTACAGTGAATGCCCTTACCTCAAGCTATTAACCATTAAAGCCCTCACAATAGGGCAATAATTCATGCCTTTTAATTCTGTTTGAGATACATCTGTGTGTAGGTTGTTCTGTATAACTGTTATATTTCATAGTTATATAAATAGTAATTATTTCATTGTCATTATTAGTGTGCAGTGGAGCCTCTCTACCTTTAGCTAACAGCAAGCCCCATGTGTTTCGTTGCCGTGCTGCTTCAAGGATCGCCCCAGAATCCTACATTGCTTCCTGTCTCTGGGGCCATCCTCGACTCCTCCCGGCCTTCTCACCTCTGTAAGAACTAAGGGCCTGGGTTACTCTGTCACAACTGTGACGGATATTCTGTCCATCGAAAAATATAAATCTCATAGGATATAATGGGATTTATATTTCAGCGGATGGGATATCCATCACCGTTAGGGAGCCGCCCATCTTGTCTACCAATGGGATACCACCTCACTCCCAGGCGCTTCCTCCCAGACTCCTTGAAACGAGGAGCGGTTATCTTAGGCCAGCCTTGAGCTTAACCACCATCAGCTCAACTGCACTGGCAAAGATCTTGGGGAAAGTCCTTGTCAATCAACGTCAGGAACACACCCTCACTCCCTTCTAACTGGGAGCTTGCCCTAAACAAGTCACGAAAGGGCATGTATGTGCATCACATGGCACTTTGAAAAATGCAAAAATTGGCATTTTTCAAGAAATTTGCAAATTACCACCAACTTGAAGTTGGTGGTAATTTGCGATTCCTTAGGGACAATTAGCAATTTTTTTATAATCATACATTGCATTTAAGGAATCGCAAATTTTGTGATTCCTTAAATGCAATCGCAAAATAAGGAATCGCAAATTTGCGATTCCTTATTTTGCACTGAAATTTGCTACATACATACCATTTTGCTCAAATGAGTTCGCAAACACCAAATTCTCGGCGTTTGCGAACCCATTTGAGCTTCATTCATCTGGCCCTAAGTCTCTACCTCATTTCTTTCTAGGGCAGGATGTTGCTTTACCAATGTTTAGCCATACCTGGTGCTGGACTTACTCTTGCTCCAACCCAGAGTAATTTACTACTGTTTTGGGTCTCTTTTCGGCTGTAGTAACTATAGAAGTGCAGTTTGTGAATAGGAATGGGCTTACTGTGTTTTGAGTGAGTGCAAGTCCATCCTTAAACCCCTCCATGACTTTCCCTTAACTCCTCTTTACTCCTCACGAAACCCCGCCTATTTTGTAGTACTGTAACCCCTCCCCCAGTCCCACGTACACTTACTGCTTGGCGCCTAATTTTGAGGGGCTCGTTAAATTCCCTACCTCGCATAGGCTCCTGTTTTCACACCGAACAAATTTTCAAGTATGGGTTTATTAAACACATCCATTAATTATCGTATGCATTAAATAACGCAACAATCATTACATTTCGGCAGTTCAGTCATGCTGAAATTTAACTGGGAAAAACATATGGTATTTACCGTATCATGCGAATTTTGGTGTGTTAGACACCAACATCTGGATGTTATTCCCTATATACTCATAAAAGATGTTATTTATTGCACCCGATAAACTGTGTACCCCATGGTTATCATAAATAGCGCCTCACCTCATAATTGGCTTCTAAGTAGTAAACTTACATGTGTGAGGGTCTCCTCATAGAAGAGATAGGAGAGGCGGAAGTGAAGATTCACATTTGCAGCTATTGCATTTTATAGTACTTTAATCACAATAAAAGCACAAATCACGCACTACCTGTGCGGCTCGTTCAAACATTAATGGAAAGGTCTGCAGCATCAAAACCGAAAACAAAGAAAACACTTCGCTCACAACCAGAATCCAGGGAACAAACAATTTTAAAGATAAAAGTGGGTTATATAGTTATTAAATGAAATATGGGGCAATAAATGGTTATATAACAACCTGTCCAGGATCAATTAGCTACACTAAACTTGCACTACAATTTTATCACCACCTGTTGTTTGTTTTAAGTGATCTCCACTGGGGGACATCTTCAGCCTGAAACACAAAACCCAGAGTTTAATGAGAGATGTGGAGCCCTCGGCATGGTTGTATATGCTCAGTCTGCTCTTCGCTCGCGAGCCATGCTCGGCCTGCGCATCGCTCGCGGGCCATTCGCGGTCTGCGCTTCGCTCACGGGCCATGCGCGGTCTGCGCTTCGCTCATGGGCCATGCGCGGTCTGCGCTTCCCTCGCGGGCCATGCGCGGTCTGCGCTTCGCTCCCGGGCCATGCGCGGTCTGCGCGTTACTGGGGTGTACAGAGCCGCTTCCTCCATGCTTGATGCATTTTTTATGATATTTAGAGCTAGCTTGGGGCAGCCTCAACAGATAACTTTATTTATTCATCTAGTGTAGGTCTTTGAACAGCACTGCATGGTGCCTGTCTGTTGCTTGAGAGGGCTAGAAACCCCACTAAGGCTGCACAAAACGGTGATGCGGGTGGGGTGGGGGATGCCCAGACCAGCCAGCTCACACGGTGCCAACGTGTGTCACACGTTTTTAGCTCCCTTCACACGGCCACCTGGTGAGGTGCCGAAATCATACAGTGGCTGAAAAGCACTGCACAGAGCAGTTTTCAGCCCTTTTTTGTAGGGCGTAAGCCGCCGATTCAAATTAAGGGGTGCAAAAACACCTTAGAACATGGCAACAGCCTCTACGACCCTTTGTTCTTTTGGGTGGGGAAGGGGTTTGGGGAATTTGTGGATGTCAAAATGCCTCTTAAGAAGCTCTAGGCACAAGGCCTTGCATACTCAGTTGGCAGTCCTCTATGCGTACAGTCCAGTTAGTAAAGGATGTGCCCCATCCCATAATCTTCACCTACTGCCCAGTTTGAGTGGAATCCGACTGTGGCTGCAGTAGGTTCTGCTCTGGGGCTTCCAATCAGTGCATTACCTCCTCAGCCTTTACGCGTTTCGGCCCATACTAAAAAAGGTGAGCCCACTTTCCCTGAGGCACCATGTGGCCCAGCTGAACTAAAATGGCTCCTGTCTCTTCTTCTGTGTCTGCTCCCTCAGGACCTGGCCACTCACTTGCAGCCACCAGGGGCGAGGAAGCCTGTACCTCGTCCTCTTTTTCGAATGCTCCTCTGGGCAATGTTTTATTAAATGAGCCTGGTTCACAGGACTCTTTTTCAGGACCTGGTTGATTTTGAGGTTCTCCCAGCCCTGTGTCTGCCTCCTTTCGAGCCTTTTGATGAAGTTGACCTCAAGTTATTGACACCCCCAAGGATTTCTTCTTAGTCAACATTGTGCCCACCCAGCAGATAGGAAGGAAGCATGAGATATTCCTCTACAACGAGCTCTACCCCTCACCCAACAGTCTGCCCCTGACCTACCCCTAAGATTAAGAGCCAGATTACGAGTGTGGCGCTCGTAAGACTGCCGCACTTGAGCTGACAGCGGTCCGTACGCCATATTATGACTTTAGAAGTCATTGTGGTGAAGGACCATTGGCTGCGTTATCGGGCGGTGGCAGAGCTGAGCCACAATGTAAGATGCTCAGCTGGACTGGCGTAGTCTCGCTGGGCAAGTTACTAGTTTCTGCACCGCCAGCCATTTCAAGGCGGGAGCCTCGCATTAAAAGGCTGGCGGTGCAGGAACAAAGGGGGGCCTATAAAGCCCCAATACCCCCTTGCCATTCAGAGAGGCATAGCATGTGCTCCCCTGTCTGTATTCCCCCAAATTGCCAGCATTGCGTGGACGTCACCATCCATGCGTGCTGGAACTCATTTTGATGTTCCCATTGCGGTGCCTGTTTTCCATGGGAACAGCAAAGGACCATCCATCTTTCACAAGTTCAACTCGTAATAAGGCGGGCGGTCCTTGCACGTCTTTGACAGTGCTGTGTCGGCAGAGAGCTAGCGCAGCACCGCCAAACATGTAATCAGCCCCCAAGTCTTTCCGGGTCCATACACACTGTTCGGCACTCTGTTGCTCTCGAGCTAGGTTCATGCTCTACAAATACCAGCACGCACAGATCCATGAATTAGGGTCTTTCTTTATCCAGGCCCAATATTTTTCGGCTCTTCCTTGGTGGGTTGTATTTACGTCTGAGCCTGGAAGTTCATCCTAAATTCGTTTTCTATTTCTTCTTTGGCCCAGGGACATGACTTGTTATCTCCTTCATGTGATCTGTCCTGCCCCTGTCCTGTTCTGGTTTCTACGGGCTCCAGGGGAGCCTTTTTAATATGAACATAATCAACAGATGTAAAGGAAAAGACGTGGTCAAGGTAAGTTATCCATTTATGTAGAGTCCCGTGAGGTTGCAATGAAGGAACCTTTGTGGCTCCTGATGGACTCTGTAGAACTGTGACGTAAGCATTAGAGCGTAGTGACGTGAATGCAGCTTTAGAATGTTGAGTTTGTGGTTACACGCAGAAGAATAAAGCTGTGTTATACTAGGCTGGGACGTAAGCATTAGAGCGTAGTGACGTGAATGCAGCTTTAGAATGTTGAGTTTGTGGTTACACGCAAAAGAATAAAGCTGTGTTATACTAGGCTGGGATGTAAGCATTAGAGCGTAGTGAAGTGAATGCAGCTTTAGAATGTTGAGTTTGTGGTTACACACAGAAGAATAAAGCTGTGTTATACTAGGCTGGGACGTAAGCATTAGAGCGTAGTGAAGTGAATGCAGCTTTAGAATGTTGAGTTTGTGATAACACGCAGAAGAATAAAGCTGTGTTATACTAGGCTGGGAGCTTTAGAATGTTGAGTTTGTTGTTCCACGCAGAAGAATAAAGCTGTGTTATACTAGGCTGGGACATAAGCATTAGAGCGTAGTGGCGTGAATGCAGCTTTAGAATGTTGAGTTTGTGATAACACGCAGAAGAATAAAGCTGTGGTATACTGGGCTGGGACGTAAGCATTAGAGCGTAGTGACGTGAATGCAGCTTTAGAATGTGGAGTTTGTGGTTACACGCAGAAGAATAAAGCTGTGTTATATTAGGCTGGGATGTGAGCATTAGAGCGTAGTGACGTGAAGGCAGAGTTAGAATGTTGAGTTTGTTGTTCCACGCAGAAGAATAAAGCTGTGTTATACTAGGCTGGGTCGTAAGCATTAGAGCATAGTGACATGAATGCAGCTTTAGAATGTTGAGTTTGTGGTTACACGCAGAAGAATAAAGCTGTGTTATACTAGGCTGGGACGTAAGCATTAGAGCGTAGTGACGTGAATGCAGCTTTAGAATGCTGAGTTTGTGGTTACACACAGAAGAATGAAGCCGTGTTATACTATGCTGGGACGTAAGCATTAGAGCGTAGTGACGTGAATTCAGCTTTAGAATGCTGAGTTTGTGGTTACACGCAGAAGAATAAAGCTGTGTTATACTAGGCTGGGACGTAAGCATTAGAGCGTAGTGACGTGAATGCAGCTTTAGAATGTGGAGTTTGTGGTTACATGCAGAAGAATAAAGCTGTGTTATACTAGGCTGGGACGTAAGCATTAGAGCGTAGTGACGTGAATGCAGCTTTAGAATGTTGAGTTTGTGGTTACACGCAGAAGAATAAAGCCGTGGTATACTAGGCTGGGACGTAAGCATTAGAGCGTAGTGCCGTGAATGCAGCTTTAGAATGTTGAGTTTGTGGTTACACGCAGAAGAATAAAGCTGTGGTATACTAGGCTGGGACGTAAGCATTAGAGCGTAGTGCCGTGAATGCAGCTTTAGAATGTTGAGTTTGTGGTTACACGCAGAAGAATAAAGCTGTGTTATACTAGGCTGGGACGTAAGCATTAGAGCGTAGTGAAGTGAATGCAGCTTTAGAATGTTGAGTTTGTGGTTACACGCAGAAGAATAAAGCTGTGTTAAACTAGGCTGGGACGTAAGCATTAGAGCGCAGTGACGTGAATGCAGCTTTAGAATGTTGAGTTTGTGGTTACACGCAGAAGAATAAAGCTGTGTTATACTAGGCTGGGAGCTTTAGAATGTTGAGTTTGTGGTTACACGCAAAAGAATAAAGCTGTGTTATACTAGGCTGGGACGTAAGCATTAGAGCGTAGTGACGTGAATGCAGCTTTAGAATGTTGAGTTTGTGGTTACACGCAGAAGAATAAAGCTGTGTTATACTAGGCTGGGACGTAAGCATTAGAGCGTAGTGACGTGAATGCAGCTTTAGAATGTGGAGTTTGTGGTTACACGCAGAAGAATAAAGCCGTGTTATACTAGGCTGGGACGTAAGCATTAGAGCGTAGTGACGTGAATGCAGCTTTAGAATGTGGAGTTTGTGGTTACACGCAGAAGAATAAAGTCATGTTATACTAGGCTGGGACGTAAGCATTAGAGCTTAGTGACGTGAATGCAGCTTTAGAATGTTGAGTTTGTGGTTACACGCAAAAGAATAAAGCTGTGTTATACTAGGCTGGGATGTAAGCATTAGAGCGTAGTGACGTGAATGCAGCTTTAGAATGTTGAGTTTGTGGTTACACGCAGAAGAATAAAGCTGTGTTATACTAGGCTGGGACGTAAGCATTAGAGCGTAGTGACGTGAATGCAGCTTTAGAATGTTGAGTTTGTGGTTACACGCAGAAGAATAAAGCTGTGTTATACTAGGCTGGGACGTAAGCATTAGAGCGTAGTGACGTGAATGCAGCTTTAGAATGTGGAGTTTGTGGTTACACGCAGAAGAATAAAGCTGTGTTATACTAGGCTGGGATGTAAGCATTAGAGCGTAGTGACGTGAAGGCAGAGCTAGAATGTTGAGTTTGTGGTTACACCATAAGAATAAAGCTGTGTTAAACTAGGCTGGGATGTAAGCATTAGAGCGTAGTGACGTGAATGCAGCTTTAGAATGCTGAGTTTGTGGTTACACGCAGAAGAATAAAGCTGTGTTATACTAGGCTGGGACGTAAGCATTAGAGCGTAGTGACGTGAATGCAGCTTTAGAATGTGGAGTTTGTGGTTACACGCAGAAGAATAAAGCTGTGTTATACTAGGCTGGGACGTAAGCATTAGAGCTTAGTGACGTGAATGCAGCTTTAGAATGTTGAGTTTGTGGTTACACACAGAAGAATAAAGCTGTGTTATACTAGGCTGGGTCGTAAGCATTAGAGCGTAGTGACGTGAATTCAGCTTTAGAATGCTGAGTTTGTGGTTACACGCAGAAGAATAAAGCTGTGTTATACTAGGCTGGGTCGTAAGCATTAGAGCGTAGTGACGTGAATTCAGCTTTAGAATGCTGAGTTTGTGGTTACACGCAGAAGAATAAAGCTGTGTTATACTAGGCTGGGACGTAAGCATTAGAGCGTAGTGACGTGAATGCAGCTTTAGAATGTGGAGTTTGTGGTTACACACAGAAGAATAAAGCTGTGTTATACTAGGCTGGGACGTAAGCATTAGAGCGTAGTGACGTGAATGCAGCTTTAGAATGTTGAGTTAGTGGTTACATGCAGAAGAATAAAGCTGTGTTATACTAGGTTGGGTCGTAAGCATTAGAGCGTAGTGACGTGAATGCAGCTTTAGAATGTTGAGTTTGTGGTTACACGCAGAAGAATAAAGCTGTGTTATACTAGGCTCCGTGTGAGTAGTAGTCATTAGCAAGTATCGGGGCTGGGGAGCAGACTTTGGAAAGCTACATTTTATTGCAAATTCCCCCCATTGAGGAAATTGGGTGAGCTGGGTAAAATAACGCTATTCTTCATGTCCAAACTCTTATATGCCAAAATTGTGTGAGTTTGGAAATGATTTTCAAGCCCGTGTTTTTCTGGGTACCTTGATATTTATAGAGGTGGTTTTGTGTGTAGAACGAGGGGTATCTGGACCGTTTCTCTGCCAGCCTTGGCAGGGGAGTCCGGAAGACTCATCTGCAAACATGGGCGAATTTGGGGATTTGCGAATTCGCGATCCGCGAAATTCGCGAATTTGTGCGAATTTGCGGATTTTTTTATTTTCTCTGCCCCACTCGTGTTTGTGCCCTTTTGCCCTCTGCCCCACTCGTTTTTGTGCTCTTCTGCCCTCTGCCCCACTCATTTATTGTGCCCTTCTGCCCTCAGCTCCACTTAGAATGGCGTCGGCAAGCTGCCAGCGCCATTCTAAAATAGCTACAAAGTCAGCTTCAATAGGAAGCACTAATAGATAAAGTAAAGCAGGTGCTCGAGTTGAAGGTCAAATTAAGTTACACAATCATTAATCACCCCAAGTTTGGGGTGATTAATGATTGTGTAACTGAATTTGAGCTTCAACTCGAGCACCTGCTTTACTTTATCCATTAGAGCTTCCTGTTGAAGCAGACTTTAGTAACTATTTTGAATGGCTCTGGCAGCTTGCCGGCGCCATTCTAAAATAGTTACAAAAGTCAGCTTCAACTTTTGACCCAATTCGTTCCGCTCGCGGATTTTGCGGGAAATTCGCGAATTTTACGGATTGCGAATTTGAAGAACATCCGCAAAATCCGCGAGCGGAACGGATTTTCCGCCCATGCTTACTCATCTGCTGTCCCCAGATTTGACCCTGTGCAGCTAGAGACCAAAGGGTATAACGTTGAGCCTGGTGGGTGCCTGCCATGCTGCCAGTGCTGCGGAGCACGCTGCCATATTTGAAGATTGGGCCCTGCCGGTGATGATGGTTCTGATGGTAGTGCTCCTGTCATCATGACAGGAGCTCACTCACCACAATCTGAATACCAACCAGACGCTGTGGACAGGTGGCGCCTCTGCACAGCGTCTATCCTGCAGAAACAATCCCTCGATGCAGGGGTTCAAGTCCTGTCCACTGACAGCAAACAATGCCTCTGTCCTGGGGTTCAAGTCTGAGGCAGATGAGGCGGGGCTCAGACCTGGCTTCTGAGGCAGAGAAGGGGAGGGGACTCAGATCCAGAGACCCAAGTCAGAAAGGGCTGGGGCTAAGACCTGGCAGCCCCTGGCCCGGTGGCCTGAGGCAGACGGGGTTGGGTCTCTGAGGTTCCCCACAGCGGAATCAGCTGAGAACCATGGGTTTGGTGAAGCAGGAGCCCAGCCAATCAGGAGCTCCACTCGCCAGACACCAAATGCTCCCACAGGCTGCATGGAATCTTTTCTAACCACATATAAAAGCTTTTTTCAGTAAAGTCTTTTTAAATGTGCACTTCTGGGGTGTAATTCTTTATCCCACATTTAAACCACAAGTTCCAGATTGTCAGCATAATCTCTGACTGTGTCTATGTTTTTCAGTTAGATTCATTGTATGCAAATGTATTTTATGCGTGTAGATTAAATATGTGGAGCTCGCATTATCACTCAGATCCTTTCAAACACCTGCCAGAGTGGGAGGCGCAGATGAGCACCCGGTCCCTCCACGCCACACTCTGGCGGGTGGGTCACTGAGCACCCCCTTGTCTAGCACATTCCTGTAACTGCCCGTTTCTCATCTCAGCAGTGCTTAATTTGAGCCGGTTGTTTCCTGTGCTCAGCACCGCCACTTAATTTCCAAAAACGGCACTTGTGACAGTCTGCCACAAAGTGGCATTGTCTGGCTAATTTAGAGATGACCACAACAACAGTTCATTATGAATTCAATATGCATTAAAAATTACTATTTCCAGCCGCCCAAGCCATTCTTACAGCTCTGGGGTCCTGAAATAGTCTGAATTGCCCCACTTGTAGGAGTGTGATGGTTAGTTGTTGAGTTGTTACTATCTTTGGCAGCATGGCAGGGGCAACGTGTGGTGCAAGCAGCAGTGGCCTCCATTACACCTTTTTTTTACACAAATTAAGCAGTGCAGGCACGTAGCGCCTACGCCGTCCAGAGGAGCTGTCTTCCTGCAGCGGCCGCGAGCTCTGGCGGCGGAGGGCTGGCAGGCAGCCGCTGGCATGAGCCCAGACGCTGACAGAACCCATTGAGGCACTGACTGGCCTCAGAGGGGGTCTGTAGAGCTGCACAGCGCTCTCCGGGGTGGAAATGACCCCTGCGTGACCTCCGCGCAGCAGCAGGCGCCAGAGCCTCCGGCAAGACGCAACCACCAGCTTCTTGACACAATGCATTATTCTTCAGTGCCACGTGAACGCGCCTCCAGTCTCTAGGCACTGTACACTGTCTTTCCATGAGTAACGAAAGATGACTGCATCACCGCATGTGAGGCCTTTCACACAACTAACACAATCTGTCCGAGTCAGCGGCGCCCGTCGCAGGTCCAGGAGGGCTAGAAATGCCTCGCGGCTTTATTTACAAGCCCCTTGCGCCACTTTTGCGTCATTTTAACCATGGGAAAAGTGACGTACAGGTGGCGCAAAGGGCTTGTAAATACGGCCTCTCATGTTTTTAGGGTTGCCACACAGGGCCGGCTTTAGCGCGGGTGGCGCCCAGTGGGACAATGTTAGTTGGCGCCCCAACCCCCCCATGACCACTCCACCACGGATTCTCTCACTAGCAGCCTTCAACAGTGCCCCCTCAAGGCTTCATAACCACTCTCTCTCAGATGCATTGAATTCGTTATATAGCGCCACTGAGACCAGCAAAGGATGTCAGAGCGCTTTGCATCACACACACATTACACAGAGACAATCAAACATAGGTGTGTAAATCAGCTTATAGGAAATGTTCAACAGACAGCGGACTATAAGGTGTAGGAGTCTCGTGTCATCCTTACTGGCAGGCCATATAGTTTAGCAGATCTTGGTGCGGAGAAGCACAAACTCATCGTGGAAAAAGAAGCCGCATTGTTGGGAGTTTTCTTTGATGCTAAGAATCGATTTCTACCCAAATGAACCCTTTTTCAACATTATTCTGTGCTCCAATGTCTACTTTGCAGTGTGTATGCAGCTCTATGATGAAAGTTACCACCTCACTGTCCTATATTAGGACTTTAAGTTATAAATTGCAAGTAACAAAAGGATGTCTCTTTCAAAAGCAGTAACCTGCTGATCTATTTTCATTATATGCACTCTGTAATCTACATGGTACACGTTCTTTGCAGCAGGCACATTAACCCTCTGCACTACCTCCATATAAGTCAAAACATCAACTATACAAAACTCCAATCTCTCCAAGAAGAACATTAATCACAGGAGTTAACTTGACATTTGTGTGAGGCCTGGGATTTGACAGGGAAATAACCAGCAGCAGGTGCTTTAAAAACAAAATAACCTTGCAAACACTGCACCCCCAGGAAGCCAGGACCCGGTGCGGTGACACCGGTTGCACCGCCCTAGAACCGGCCCTGTTGCCACAGAATAATAATTTCCATAATCAAGTCTAAATAGACAGTCTTTTCATAGCTAGAGGTTGTCATTGACAGATATTCATGGCAGAGCTGGCTTTAGGGCTGTGTGGTTGGTAGGGCCGCACTCGGCTCTGACCTGGTGGGGGTACTGTGGTGATTTAAAAGCGCCTGCTGCAGAATTCCTTGTGCATCCAGCTTAAAGGCAGCAAAAAAATGTCATGGTAAGGGATTTAAGCAAGCGATCACAGGGGATTGGTTCAGTTAAGGTAGTCAGAGGCTGGAATCAGGGTAAATTATATCAAATAGGACTTGCCTCTGACACCATAGATTTCACACATGATTTTGTCCAATGTCCTAATTTATTGACATTGTCTGCAATTTATACTTGTGCATTTTCTTCAAAACTGTTCAATGGTACACAATTGGGTGTTAGCACATTGTTTGTAATCATCTCATTTGATAGAAAAAACATTCAACATATATCAAAAAATGACTTCCTTACATAAACACTTGTCTACACAACATTTAACAATACTATACATAAATACAAAACAGTAAAGAAACCTATTTTGCTAGTGTTTTTGCCCCTAAACAAACAATCTATTTCGAATTTGCTACTCTTCCAAGTTAGCTAAAAAGAGGGGGGTCCTACTTGAAATCAATAGATTGACTAACTTTGGGGTATAAATACTTTTCCCACAAAGAATCAATAATTATAGTCCTGTATGAGGCCGGAGAGTTCTTTTTAGAGTTTTTGCTGTAGCGTGAGATACTTCTCTCACTGTATGTCCTGTTGATTTACTAGGTCATAAGGCATACACTTCTCCTGGCCTGAATGATAAGCCTTATGCTATGGCAGAAACTCTAAAAAGAACTCTCCGACCTCATACAGGACTATAATTATTGATTCTTTGTGGGAAAAGTATTTATACTACAAAGTTAGTCAATCTATTGATTTCAAGTAGGACCCCCCTCTTTTTAGCTAACTTGGAAGAGTAGCAAATTCGAAATAGATTGTTTGTTTAGGAGCAAAAACACTAGCAAAATAGGTTTCTTTACCATTTTGTATTTTTGTATAGTATTGTTAAATGTTGTGTAGACAAGTGTTTATGTAAGGAAGTCATTTTTGATATATGTTGAATGTTTTTTCTATCAAAGGAGATGATTACAAACAATGTGCTAACACCCAATTGTGTACCATTGAACAGTTTTTTTTTTTTTTTTTTTTTAATTTTTGGAAACCTTTATTGTGCATGAAAAAGGAGGACAAATACGGGCCTACAACCGTCAGGCCGGCCACGAAACAGTCGAGCACGAGAGCAAACAATTCAAACCCCCCCAGCGGTATCAGGCAATATATCGACAAATAACAGCAGTTACACAATATCGAATCATGCCGCCAAGGAGAAGGAGCAGTGAAGGTTAATTTTAAAAGATTTTTTTTCAAAACATAAATCGGTAAAATTAAGTCAAGGAGAACTGAGTCCATACAGTCCGCTTACAGTACATACAGGCAGCAAGAAACATGGCAATAGTGACAACACCCATCGGTTAGGCGGCACAATTCCAAACAACAGGAGCATCAGTCCGTTTCTGCATACCACCCACAGCGCTACCCGCACCTTAGAATCCTCATTACAGACCCAGAACAAGAAAAGAAAAAAGTATAAAGAGGCCATAAATAGGTACCATAGAAATTAACGAAACTAAAACATACCCCCCCACCCTACACACATGCAGAGGCTATGGCCTGCCCCCCCCCCAGCAGAGTGTCTGTCGCCCCATAAACCCGAAATATAGGAAGAAAGAGAAAAGGAGAAAGAAAGAGAAAGTAAAGGCCAAGATAGGAAGAAAGGCAGAAAAGAAAAAAAGCGTCTCATTTGACATATAGGGAGGAAGACAGTTGTGCAACCTAGTCTATAACCCCCCAATAACGAAAAAGGTGGGGAGGAGCCAATAATTATCAAGCTCGCTAACTAGCGAGTAAGGCAGTGGTTAATATCCCAAACGGGCATCGAAATTAAAAGACCTCGCAACAGGTATAAACATGTAGCCCACCTCCAGACCCTCGTGCCGCCCAGGACCAAGATCCTAACAACGAAAACTAGCAAAAGGGTGTTTGTACTGCGGTCGTGAAAGAAAGAAACAATCGGGGGTGCCACAGTGTTGAGCCGGAGGCAGCAGGCAACTAAGATGGCCGCCTCGGAACGAGAAAGACAAAGAGTTAAGATGGACGCCACCCGTTACAGACAACCCCCCGTCCCAGTAGTCATTATCGGCAAGTCAGACACCCCAAAAATGGACAGAGCCGATGGCTCGCTAGGTATAAGGATAGTCAATTGAGGCTCCGACCGTGCCGTGAGCCATAATGCAGTAACACTAGGGAGGCGTCGAGGGCGAGCGCTAATCGCTATCCAGTAGGTCCCAGCCTGCTGGAAGATTCAACGTGCACTCTGCGGGCGGTCCACACATTCCCCCACACAGCATTCCGAACCCGACCCCCCTCAGGTAGGAGAGCAATGCAACGAGCAAATCGAAATAGAAAAAAGAGCAGTACACGTTATAGCAGTTGCAATCCCGAAATGGGGAGGCGGTGCATGTAGAACGCGACCATTATATCAAACAGTGTGCCAGTCCGGGTGTCAGCCAGCCAGTCAATCAGAACCAGTGAGAGAAACAGCATCAACCTTGTCCTGAACGTCGAAACCCAAGCAGTCTCGGCCACCGCTGTGGGCGCTCTTCATGCAGGACAAAGGAGTAAAATGGCCGCCCTCGGCATAGAAGAAACGGAGGAAGAAGAAGGGAGTGTCCCCAATCGGCGGCCAGAGAAGCGTCCAAGGTGACGGGCTCTACTTCTCCCGCAGGGCGGCACACACTCCGATAGTAAAGAAAGGATGATGGCAGCATTCCCGCAGGCAAAGTCTCAATAAGCAGAGTGGAGGGAAACTTTGTAGCTGCAGCCTCGTCAGTAGGGAAACACTCGACACTGTAGCCAGGGACATGGCCGACCTCCGTGTACACATATTGCAACATTGTATCCTTCTCGGGAGCAGTGAGAGGCAGCAAAGGGTCCGCCAGCCGTGAGTGCCCCATGTCATGAGCAGCGCTGTCGATCTTTCGTGCCAGCTCTCGGGCATTCCTTCGCCACGTCGCCCATAGGTCTACAAATGCCGCCAGGATGTCTCTGTTAGTCAGGGCACTCAGCGGTAGTGGCCGGTCAGGTCTGTTCAACGACACCCTACGCGTAGCCTCAAGCCCCAGGAGAGGCAGGGCAGCAAGTACTGGAGACCGGGGATCGTTCCGGTAGGCAGGCACCATATCACCCTTACAAGCAGCCCACCATGGGGGGGGGGTCGACTCTGTTACCTGACGAAGTAGGGATGAAGACCACCAGAGGCAGCGCGGCTCACAGTCCGGGGGCTGAGCAAGTGAAAGCCCCCTCAGCGGCTGTTGGTGCAAGCGTCCCACGGCGGAGAAAGCGCCTTAAGATGGAGTCCGCTCAGACGGTCCGTCTCAGAACAAAGAAAAGCGTCGCCAGCATAGTCGCCGTCCCACAATTAGACACTCCGTCATGAAATGGGGTCTCGTCCCAGTGGTGAAAGCAATTCCGCTCGTCCCATCCGTCGGTCGCGCTCCGCTCAGGATCGGCCCTACCGCAGCCCTGCCACAGCTCGTTCCATCTCCCCAGTCCAGCAGCGTCAGGCGGGGAACATCGGAGCAATTTCCAGGGGCAGCGTCGGAGGTCGGCTAACTCCACAAGACCACCACCAAATCAGCCGAAAGAGGCCTCAGGAGAACGCAGACTTCCCCAGCGCGTTCGTGACTCAGTTTAAGCTAATGCAATCGAGGATATTTATCAGGATTTGAAGGCGAAAACCAGACGGATCGCGGAGCCACAGACTCACACGTCCGTCCCGTCCGCCATCTTGGCTCCTCCCCCCCCATTGAACAGTTTTGAAGAAAATGCACAAGTATAAATTGCAGACAATGTCAATAAATTAGGACATTGGACAAAATCATGTGTGAAATCTATGGTGTCAGAGGCAATTCCTATTTGATATGGTAAGGGATTTATGCTCCTGCTAGAGAGAGAGAATGGGAGTTTCCTCTAGTAGCAGTTATGACTCCCGTAAAGTAGCGCAGAGGGTTAATATGCCTGCTGCACAGAACAGATCTGTATTTTATGTGGCTGACTGAGTGGATGAGTAAAGCCAGCCCTTAGGGAACAAATAATGGTAGCTCAGCACACATCACTGCACCACCCAGTATAGTCACAACAAGTCACAAGAATGTATATTGCCCACCTCAAATGACCAGCTGCCACACGGCCATAAATCAGATACAACTACAACGGAATGAGAGGTAATCTAATCATAAAAATTAAAGAGTTTGAGTTCCAACAATTTCAATCCACAGCCCTCAGTGTAAGCAGGAAAATGATTTATTCAAATGATTTATTCTTCTTTATTAGGCATAATACATGCACAGCCAAGGCGTTTCGCATAACAAGGGCTTCTTCAGGGCAATCTCCGTCTCAGACATCCTGCACTTCCCGCGTCTCTCCCTCTACCTGGTAAAGGGAAATGCGCAGGAAGTGCAGAATGTCTCCTACGGTTTGAAGAACTCGCTAATTTGTTTAAAGAAACTTGTTAATGGACACCTGAATTATGTCTGCTCCCTCATCTACTGTGACTTCTGAACACTTGATAATATCAAACTGAATCAGGATTTGACTACTTCGTGAACGCACCTGCAGTCTTTGAAGGATGACTGAATTGAAAGCATAAAGTGGACCTTTGGATCTGCACCAGGATTATGGCATGTTCCATTATTATGAACAACTCTCATTAAATACTATTCAGAGTGCCCTGAAGAAGCCCTTGTTTTTGGGCGAAACACGTTGGCTGCACATGTATGCCTAATAATGAAGAATTTTCCTGCTTAGACTGGGAGATGTGGATTGAAATTGTTGGAACTCAAACTCTTTAATTTTTGTGATTATAGTGCCTCTCAATCCGTTGTTAAAGCCAGCCCTTACCAGCACTTTAAAACAAAGGAAATGTGTGTGAGAGAGGGGCTGTGGAGAGATGAGGGGCACTTTTGCAGGATGGCAGTGAGGGAATTCGAGGAAGAGGTCATGCAGAGGAGGTCATACGGAGGATGGAGCGCCAAAAAAGACTGTTGCAGCAGACACCACCAGTGCTAAAGCTGACCCGATTCAAGGATCACCTCCGGGCTGCCGCAGATCTACTGGAGTTTATCGTACATCACTGTGCCCCATTCTGGGACTTTCATAAAGCGCCGCAAGGGTCCTGCTTCGAAAAATAATAAATTAACAACACCCCTCCAAGTACCAGCAGGGTCCGAAGAACAGTGGTGAATTATGATTGTGTTAATTCAGTGCACGGTCCCTGCCTACCACAAGGGCGCCTCTTGTGGTCCACTTGGCACCGATTGGGGCGATGGGCCGGACCACAAAAAAGTCTGTTGTGCCTGTGTGGGTCTGAGCTCCACTTGCACTGGGGACAGTGCAGCAGTATTAAACAGACCAGCAGTTTCATCCATAGCTCAGTCTTTCATCGCCAGTGGGTGGCTGCATCTGCCTGTAGGAGGATGACTGGGGGTTACCACGGATCCTTGTACATCCTCCCAAAAGACAACCACAGCGGCCGCACTCCCTGTGTGCCACTTCCCAGGTGGCACCCAGGTGGTGTATGTGAGGGAGCTTGCTCTGCTTATATCTGTGCTGTCACGGTTCTGTGTGAGTGAGGGAAGCTTGCCCTGCTGCTGACTGTGTTGAAACTGTTCTGCATATGTGAGGGAAGCTTGCTGTGCTTATATCTGTGCTGTTACTGTTCTGTGTGAGTGAGGGAAGCTTGCTCGGCTGCTGCCTGTGTTGTAAGTGTTCTGCCTATGTGAGGGAAGCTTGCAGTGCTTTTATCTGTGCTGTTATAGGTTATGTGTGAGTGAGGGAAGCTTGCCCTGCTGCTGCCCGTGTTGTAACTGTTCTGCGTATGTGAGGGAAGCATGCAGTGCTTATATCTGTGCTGTTACGGTTCTGTGTGAGTGCTGGAAGATTGCCCTGCTGCTGCCAGTGTTGTAACTGTTCTGCGTATGTGAGGGACGCTTGCTGTGCTGATATCTGTGCTGTTACGGTTCTGTGTGAGTGCAGGAAGCTTGCCCTGCTGCTCCCTGTGTTATAACTGTTCTGCGTATGTGAGGGAAGCTTGCTCTGCTTATATCTGTGTTGTGTCGGTTCTGTGTGAGCGAGGGAAGCTTGCCCTGCAGCTGCCTGTGTTGTAACTGTTCTGCTTATGTGAGGGAAGCTTGCTCTGCTTATATCTGTGTTGTGACGGGTCTGTGTGAGTGAGGGAAACTTGCCCTGCTGCTGCCTGTGCTGTAACTGTTCTGAGTATGTGAGGGAAGCTTGCTGTGCTTATATCTGTGTTGTTACGGTTCGGTGTAAATGAGGGAAACTTGCACTGCTGGGGCCTGTGTTGTAACTGTTCTGGGTATGTGAGGGAAGCTTGCTGTGCTGATATCTGTGCTGTTATTGTTCTGTGTTAGTGAGTGAGGGAGGGAATCTTGCCCTGCTGATGCCTGTGTTGTAACTGTTCTGCGTATGTGAGGGACGCTTGCTGTGCTGATATCTGTGCTGTTACGGTTCTGTGTGAGTGGGCGAATTTGCCCTGCTGCTGCCTGTGTTGTAACTGTTCTGCGTATGTGAGGAAAGCTTGCAGGGCTTATATCCGTGCTGTTACGCTTCTGTTTCAGTGCGGGAAGCTTGCCCTGCTGCTGCCTGTGTTGTAACTGTCCTGCGTATGTGAAGGAAGCTTGTGGTGCTTATATCTGTGCTGTTACGGTTATGTGTGAGTGAGCGAATTTGCCCTGCTGCTGCCTGTGTTGAAACTCTCCTCGTATGTGAAGGAAGTTTGCTGTGCTTATATCTGTGCTGTTACAGTTCTGTGTGAGTGCGGGAAGCTTGCCCTGCTGCTGCCTGTGTTATAACTGTTCTGCGTATGTGAAGGAAGCTTGCTCTGCTCATATCTGTGCTGTGACGATTCTGTGTGAGTGAGGGTAGCTTGCCCTGCTGATGCCTGTGTTGTAACTGTTCTGAGTATGTGAGGGAAGCTTGCTGTGCTTATATCTGTGTTGTTACTGTTCGGTGTAAGTGAGGGAAACTTGCACTGCTCTGGCCTGTGTTGTAACTGTTCTGGGTATGTGAGGGAAGCATGCTGTGCTTATATCTGTGCTGTTATGGTTCTGTGTTAGTGAGTGAGTGAGGGAATCTTGCCCTGCTGAGACCTGTGTTATAACTGTTCTTCGTATGTGAAGGAAGCTTGCTCTGCTCATATCTGTGCTGATACGGTTCTGTGTCAGTGAGGGAAGCTTGCACTGCTTATATATGTGCTGTTACTTTTCTGTGTGAGTGCGGGAAGCTTGCCCTGCTGATGCCTGTGTTGTAACTGTACTGCGTATGGGAGGGGCGCTTGCTGTGCTTGTATCTGTGTTGTTACGGTTCTTTGTGAGTGAGGGAAGCTTGCCCTGCTGCTGCCTGTGTTGTAACTGTTCTGCGTATGTGAGGAAAGCTTGCTCTGCTCATATCTGTGCTGATACGGTTCTGTTTCAGTGAGGGAAGCTTGCACTGCTTATATATGTGCTGTTACTTTTCTGTGTGAGTGCGGGAAGCTTGCCCTGCTGATGCCTGTGTTGTAACTGTACTGCGTATGGGAGGGGCGCTTGCTGTTCTTATATCTGTGCTGTTACGGTTCTGTGTGAGTGCGGGAAGCTTGCCCTCCTGCTGCCTGTGTTGTTACTGTTCTGCGTATGGGAGGGACGCTTGCTGTTCTTATATCTGTGCTGTTACGGTTCTGTGTGAGTGCGGAAAGCTTGCCCTGCTGCTGCCTGTGTTGTAACTGTCCTGCATATGTGAAGGAAGCTTGTGTTGCTTATATCTGTGCTGTTACGGTTCTGTGTGAGTGAGGGAAGCTTGCCCTGCTGCTGCCTGTGTTGTAACTGGCCTGCGTATGTGAGGGAAGCTTGCTCTGCTCATATCTGTGCTGTTACGGTTCTGTGTGAGTGCGGGAAGCTTGCCCTGCTGCTGCCCGTGTTGTTACTGTTCTGCATATGGGAGGGACGCTTGCTGTTCTTATATCTGTGCTGTTACGGTTCTGTGTGAGTGCGGGAAGCTTGCCCTCCTGCTGCCTGTGTTGTTACTGTTCTGCGTATGGGAGGGACGCTTGCTGTGCTTATATCTGTGCTGTTACGGTTCTGTGTGAGTGCGGGAAGCTTGCCCTGCTGCTGCCTGTGTTATAACTGTTTTGTGTATGTGAGGAAAGCTTGCTGTGCTTATATCTGTGTTGTTACGGTTCTTTGTGAGTGAGGGAAGCTTGCCCAGCTGCTGCCTGTGTTGTAACTGTTTTGTGTATGTGAGGAAAGCTTGCTGTGCTTATATCTGTGTTGTTACGGTTCTTTGTGAGTGAGGGAAGCTTGCCCAGCTGCTGCCTGTGTTGTAACTGTTTTGTGTATGTGAGGAAAGCTTGCAGGACTTATATCCGTGCTGTTACGGTACTGTGTCAGTGAGGGAAGCTTGCTCTGCTTATATCTGTGCTGTTACTTTTCTGTGTGAGTGCGGGAAGCTTGCCCTCCTGCTGCCTGTGTTGTAACTGTACTGCGTATGTGAGGGAAGCTTGCTCTGCTCATATCTGTGCTGTCACGGTTCTGTGTGAGTGAGGGAAGCTTGCCCTGCTGATGCCAGTGTTGTAACTGTACTGCGTATGTGAGGGAAGCTTGATGTGCTTATATCTGTGCTGTAACTGTTCTGCGTATGAGAGGGAAGCTTACTCTGCTTATATCTGTGCTGTTACGGTTCTGTGTGAGTGTGGGAAGCTTGCCCTGCTGCTGCCTGTGTTGTAACTGTTCTGTGTGTGTGAGGGAAGCTTGCAAGGCTTATATCTGTGCTGTTACTGTTCTGAGTGAGTGAGGGAAGCTTGCGCTGCTGCCGCCTGTGTTGTAACTGTTCTGAGTATGAGAAGGAAGCTTACTCTGCTTATATCAGTGTTATTACGGTTCTGTGTCAGTGAGGGAAGCTTGCCCTGCTGCTGCCTGTGTTGTAACTGTTCTCCATATCTGAGGGAAGTTTACTCTGTATATATCTGTGCTGTTACGGTTCTGTGTGAGTGTGAGAAGCTTGCCCTGCTGCTGCCTGTGTTGTAATTGTTCTGCGTATGTGAGGGAAGCTTGCAGGGCTTATATCTGTGCTGTTACTGTTCTGAGTGAGTGAGGGAAGCTTGCGCTGCTGCCGCCTGTGTTGTAACTGTTCTGAGTATGAGAGGGAAGCTTACTCTGCTTATATCAGTGTTGTTACGTTTCTGTGTGAGTGAGGGAAGCTTGCCCTGCTGATGCCAGTGTTGTAACTGTACTGCGTATGTGAGGGAAGCTTGATGTGCTTATATCTGTGCTGTAACTGTTCTGCGTATGCGAAGGAAGCTTGCTCTGCTTATATCTGTGTTGTGACGGGTCTGTGTAAATGAGGGAAGCTTGCCCTGCTGCTGCCTGTGTTGTAACTCTCCTGCGTATGTGAGGGAAGCTTGCTGTTCTTATATTTGTGCTGTAAAGTTCTGTGTGAGTACGGGAAGCTTGCCCTGCTTATATCTGTGTTGTTAATGTTCTGTGTGAGTGTGGGAAGCTTGCGCTGCTGCCGCCTGTGTTGTAACTGTTCTGCATATCTGAGGGAAGCTTGCTGTGCTCATAGCTGTGCTGTTACGGTTCTGTGTGAGTGCGGGAAGCTTGCCCTGCTGCTGCCTGTGTTGTAACTCTCCTGCGTATGTGAGGGAAGCTTGCTGTTCTTATATTTGTGCTGTAAAGTTCTGTGTGAGTGCGGGAAGCTTGCCCTGCTTATATCTGTGTTGTTAATGTTCTGTGTGAGTGAGGGAAGCTTGCCCTGCTGCCGCCTGTGTTGTAACTGTTCTGAGTATGATGAGAGGGAAGCTTACTCTGCTTTTGTCAGTGTTGTTACGGGTCTGTGTCAGTGAGGGAAGCTTGCCCTGCTGCTGCCTGTGTTGTACATATACTGTTCCTGTGAAGCTAGATTGCACAGCCCTGCGTTCCCAGATGGTAGCAGCCATGCACGTCACTGACATGTCCTTCACTAAGGTCAAAGTGGCCGTCAAGCACCATCACATGGGTCACAGGTGTATGGACGCCTTCCTCTTCCTACCCCTCCCTACATTTTATTTCTTGCATTGTTGTTGATCCCAGTTGTCTCCTTTCCTCTGCTCCAGCACCATTGTCATGTGATGTTAGAAAAGTTGGTGGTTGTTGTCACTTTTTTTCCTTTGCATGGTTCTCTTGCTGCATTTTTTATCTGCTGGTTCGCCTTGTTCCACATATGCTGTGCTCTGTGTTCTTTACACAGTTGTCTTGTTATGCAGGTACTTTGTTGCATTTTATACTGGGTGTTCTTGATGTACTTTTATGTCTGGCTACCCTTATCTGACAAAGGGAAGGCCTGCTTACGTCATCCTCGTGTTGTTTCGTCACTTACATATTTTTCTGCCCACCTTCACCAGCCAATCACTGACTGTAATTATGATTCATGGTACATGGGGTTCAGTGACAGAGAGCAGATAGACATTATCCTCTCATTCATAAATAAGTTCATTCATGCCCTCGCCCAGCGATCACACACCTATACATTCACTCATCCGTTTATCCATCCGTGCACATGCTCGTCTTCATCCATCCATGTGTACATCATCCATTCATCATTCCATCCACTCAGTCTCTCAAATTGTCATCAGTCCTTTCACTCACTCATCCACCTAGTCCTTGACTTATTCTCACTCACCCACCCATCCACCCACGCACACTCACCAATCAATGAAGAATCGCTTCCACTTATAAAATAAGGTCAGACCTCTTGGCTTTGCCAGTGCTTTTTATATAAATCACGTAAACCCGCCACTCTTGTGACGCGCGGGCTTTGCCTCCCCTGGTGGTTGTGGGAGGCCATTGGTCAGCCCCTGTGGTATTGCTAGATTTGTTTTAAGTCGGGGGGGGGGGCATTGAGAGGTGTGTGCTGTGGTTTGGGGCCAGGCCCCACCCCCAGGGGCAGGGGTGTCCTGATGGTGTCAGGAATGACCATCCACTAAGCATGGGCGGAAAATCCGTTCCGCTCGCGGATTTTGCGGATTTTCGGGAAATTCGCAATCCGCGAGATTCGCGAATCTCCCGCAAAATCCGCAAATCCGCGAGCAGCGGATTTTGCTCGCACTGCTCGCACTGTTCGCGTGAGTTCGCGCCCCGCGAATAAGTGCAAAATTGCAGAAATACGATCTTAGCAAAACTGAAAGTAACTACTTACCAGGTTCAAAAGTTCAGGCTCATCATTAGTAGCCATTTCCTGTAGTGCTTCCTGAGGGGCCCCTCCAGAGTTTAGTTGCCAGTTGAAACTATTATGTGACCCTGCTCTGAACCTCAGAATAGTTACACATATGCCACAAAGGTCCTGAATTACAGCTAAGGGAGACAAGCAGGAGCCAGGCTGGAAGTTAAAATCCATTAATCAGCCCCTAATTCATTATTGTCAGTTGGGGCAGGGCAGGTGTTGTAACTAATTTTGCAACAATGAAAGCACTTAGCAAGTGCAAAAGATCACTAATCAGGGCGCACTAAGGAAGCAGGTGCCAGCTAAAAAAATATTCTGTGACACATTAATCAGCCCCAAATTAATTCAGGTCACTTGAGGCAGGGAAGGTGTGCTTTGCTTTGCCGAAAATAATGTACACTGGACAACCAGAGGGTGTGGTGATGAAACAGAGGGTGGCATGGGTGGGCCAGAGGGTGGCATGAGTAGTCAGAGAGTGGCAGTGGTGACAGAGAGTGGCAGTGATGAAGAAGAGTGTCCCAAACAGGCTGGACACGTAGAAACAACAAGTTCGCAAAACTTGCGACCCGACAGGTAAGTTCGCAAATTGCGAAATTGTAAAAACCCTCGCGAACTGGCAGAAACACGGGCGAACACAAAAAAAAAAATCCGCAAATTCGCGGGAATTTGCGGATTTTGCGGATTGCGAATCCGCAAATCCGCAAAATTCGCGAACGCGAGATCCGCAAAATTCGCCCATGCTTACCATCCACGACCACCTCTCCTCCCGCCTGAGATCACTCTATGATTGCACCCGGCTCCAGTTCACCAACCCGCTCTCTGAAGGAAATGCTTCAGAGGGTTCCTGGGAGCACAGGAGTAACCCAATAACCAAACCAATAAATGTACTCCAGTAATTAATATCCACTGATTAACCATGACCTTTGGGTTACGAAGTAGTGTACTGCCCGCCATAAAGCGCTTGAATGCCTGGGAGGGGTAGTAAGCGCTCTCTGGATACAATTACTTACAGCACCGGAGTGTCAGACTCCGTGCAGCTCTGCCCGGCAGGGCTCACCCAGGCTTGCTGAATAGCAGGCTGTGTGACCTTCTCACTGGTACCCTGGATGGCACGCCTTTCACCCCCCTTGGAATGATGAAAGTCTGAGTTATCATTAGTGATTTCCGCACCTCATCAGTGCAGCATCGGCATTGACCTCCTGTGCTACCCCGCCTGGCTCGCGGTGTCATGCTTTTACATGACTGCGGCCCTCCCTTCTCTGATCAATACCTCCCTTGGGTCCTCCACCGGGCTGGGGTAGCCACGTCACCTAATTATTGAAAGTGAATCTTTCCCATCACAGCTGAACACACCGGAGCCCCCTCTGCTGAAGGGAGTGTGTTATTTTTATCACTCGGTCCCCGTCCCCTCGGAATTTACTAATTAAAACACAGCTCTGACGACATTTAATCAGGTTAGAGCTGTCTCTGAACGAGCAGCGCTTCAGGGCGCGCACTATCGCAGGCGCCAGGCACTAAGTGGGGGCTCATTGCAGAACTCCAGGACTTGGCGCCTTAGGGGGCCTTGAGTGAGTTGCAGGGCTGGACAGGCCTTTTATCCCACCGGGCATTTCCCTGGCTTTCTGGAGCCCCGTGGGGCTGGTTTGAACCCCAGGGCTGCTCCTGAAGCCTCTGTCACTTCCCGGAGCTCACAAGGGGAATTGCAGCAGGGGGTGGAGGGGGGAGAGAGCTTCAAAAGAGAGCGAGGGAGTGTATAAAACTGCAACAACAAACAAGCATTGGAAATGCAATAGGTCTCGCATTAGAAAAGTGGGAGCTATTGGTATTGTAAATTTTTTTTTTTGTGTGTAGTTTTCCCAAATAGCTACATTGATAGATTAGTCATTTACAATGCCAATATATATATATTTTTTTAATGTGACACCTATAGCATTTGGAATGCCACATGGGGAGGGTGTGTGTGTGAATGTCATGTGTTTGAGGGTGAGGGTGTGTGTGTGTGTGTGTGAGTGTGAGGGTGAGTGAGGGGGTGTGAGGCTTCGGGTGTGTGACGGTGCGTGAGTGTGAGTGTGTGTGAGGGTGAGTGAGGGTGTGAGAGGTGTTGTTACGCAGAGGGTGTGTGACGGTGTGTGAGGGTGAGGGTGTGTGAGGGTGAGTGTGAGTCATTGTGAGTGAGTGTGAGTGAGTGTGAGTGAGGGTGTGTGAGGGTGTTGTTGTGAGGGTGAGGGGAGTGAGCGTGTGTGAGTGTGATGGGGTGTGAGGGTGAGGGGGTGTGAGTGTGTGTGAGGATGAGTGAGGTTGTTAGCGTCTGAGAGTGTGTGCGGTGTAGTGAGTGTGAGAGTGTTGTGATGGGTTTTAGGGGAGCGTGTGTGTGAAAGTGAGGTGTTTGAGGATGAGGGGGTGTGTGTGAGGGTGAGTGATGGGGTGTGAGGTTTCGGGTGTGTGACGGTGTGTGAGTGTGAGTGTGTGTGAGGGTGATTGAGGGTGAGAGAGGTGTTGTTAGGCAGAGGGTGTGTGACGGTGTGTGAGCGTGAGGGTGTGTGAGGCTGAGTGTGAGTGATTGTGAGTGTGAGTGAGTGTGAGTGAGGGGGTGTGAGGGTGATGGGGTGTGAGGGTGATGGTGTGAGGGTGATTGAGGGTGTGTGAGGGTGAGGGGATGAGGGTAAGGCTGTGTGAGGCTGAGGGGTGTTGATGGTGAGAGAGTGTGAGGGGTGTGAGTGGTTGCGGCTGTCCGGTGTAGTGAGTGTGAGCTTGTTGTGAGGGGTGTTATTTTTTGAGGGGAGTGAGGGTGTGTGAGTGTGTGTGAGTGTGAGGGGGTGTGAGTGTGTGTGAGGGTGAGTGTGACGGGAAGAGGGCATCAGCTGGCAAACCAGAGAGCTCCCTCAGACCTTGGAGCGCCAATTGGCTCTGAAATGAAAGGCCACTTCGCCACACACACAGTGTACACACTTCCAGCTGCTGAAACGTTGTTCATCTGTGCTTTCACACTTGTAATCAAAAGCCCGGGCCAACCGCGTAATGGCCCGACCACTCACGTCTTATTCCAGGCCGAATTGTAATGCAACAAACATTGTGGGGGTTGATCGTGTGTCTTGTTCTGCAGAGAGCTTTCTGTTTTCACAAGCTAGAAAGAAACCGGGACCGAAAAAAAACTTTAAAGTATGTGCCACACAGCTGTTCAAAAACTGATACGCATGGTTTCATTCTTCTTGAACGCAGTTATCATTTGAAAAACTGTAGTTTTCTTGAAAATCCAATATTTAAAATGGGACGAGTCGCAAAATACATAGAATAAAAAAGTGAATTTTCGAAATGCATTGCTTTACACATCTGTTTTTCACACGACTTTTAACGTGCATACCCATTGATGCAATTTAGGGTTGCATGCATGTGTCTGTGTATATATTTATATATGTGTACATACATGTTTACATTCATGTTTATTTTCCTGCAAGCACACTCACACGCTTAGACAACCTTCATACATGTTAATGTATCTATCTACTACGTCGAGTATGTGAAGCCGTGTCTTGCAGGCAACGTGAACAGTCCTAGCGTGTTTGTAGACTTTATGGTAACCGATTTGTTATGTGACCTTGAAGTCGTGTGTAATATATAACAGGCATGATTCTTTTTTTTTTTTTGGTTTGTCTGCAAGAAAACGTTTATCACCTCCACGTGGTCGATGCAAAATCATGGCCCGTTGGCTTTTGAAACTTTTAATCTTGGAGGATTCGCTGGTTATACTGGCGCGGTAGCATATTTTTTTCAACACAGGCTCTCCATCCGTGAGAAAATATAATCTAAGATTTGGATCTCAGGAAAGCATATAGTGTAGCTGGAAACTACATCACGAGAAGCGGAAAGTGCCTGTTATTTAGAGCAGGGTATAGACAAAGGGTTGTACCCAGAAAATGTCACTGGGACCTGGGCTATCGAAGTGATAAGAGGAAGGGGTCCCAGTAATCAAAAAACACTTTACTACATAATAACAATATAAATCAACCAAGAAACAAATCTGTTCACATTGTTTTAATCACAATGTGAAATGCATATAACAAATATATAATTTAGTCACAGAAAGTGAACACGATTTCACAGTGCCCCAGGTATAGTAAGGAAACAAGGGAAGGGGGAGTGATCCTGTGAGGAGGAAGTGGAGGGGAGGAAGAAAAAATTCTCAAGTGACAGTATTAATCAAAATATGTACATCATTTATCCTCACTACACAGTGTGTGTAGAGATAAGGACCACAAGGTTCAAATAGTTATTTCCACAGAACAACATACTCCACAGAGTTCAGAAAATGAAAACAATGGGGCGAGGAGTTGGTAATGCGAATAGCTGTCGACGTTTCGACCCCCTAGTATGCAGGTAGAATCGCTATCCTTGCTGTGGGGTCTTCATCAGGACAGGGGTGGGGGGACACCTATTTGATATAAATGTAAAAATTACTGTAGGAAGACGAATCCCTATGTTATTCCATTGGAAAGCACATCGGTATTAATATCAAGAGGTGGAGGGGAAAAGTCAATGCTGTGCCAAAGGATTAGCGTGAATTAAACTGGTACGCCATATGGAAAATGTGCGCACAAATAATTAAATCAGGGGCGCATGGAGGAAAATGGAATAGCGCTCAGTGAACCGATTAACAGATTAATCTGAAGGTTTTTCGAAAGAAGGAAAAGCAGCCAGTCCGGGGGAGGAAGGCGGCAAGCAGACATCTCAGCGTAAGAATAATAGGCGATTTAAAAAAAAGGAGCGCATAACAGACAGTGGAATAGCGCTCGATGAGCAGAATCAGAAGGTTAGTAGGAACAAGGGAAAACCAGCCAGTCCGGGTGGGAAGGCAATACAGACATCCCAATGCCCACTAAAGGGTAATCAATATGGGCAGGTACGAGCACTAAACCAATATGGCAGATTAATTAAAACTTACTACAAAGTGGTGTTCAAAACGACCGTTGTGCAGTCTATTGGCGCGGTCCAAATATATCGTCAGGGGTGATGATACTGTTAATATGCAAACAAGGCCAACAGTTAAACCTAGTTGAAGGTAGGCCAATAAGTTAAAAAATCTAACCTAATCAGGAGGGTGAACTTACCACAAGTTGGTATAAAGGCGACCCCGGATTAATCAATTAACATGGTCCAAAGTGTCGTCAAATGAAGCGGGACTGCAGAGAATATAAATAATTAATTAAGGGGAACCATTACCACATCGGGCTGAATAAGTCATAACAATCCGAGTGAGACAAGGATTGCACTCACCTTAAAGGACTGAAAAGACACGATCAAACGTGGGATCGTGTGGTGGTCTGGTCAAGTCAGACAAAGGCTCCGTGATTTTTCTGAGGAGAGAGGGCGAAAGGCTGTTGAAAACCGCCCGTGACGGGGTAATCATTACAGCAATTGCAAGCACGCACAAACACCCGCGCTTACCGGTCAGGGAAATGAATCGCGTTCCGCAGTGAGCTCTGTTCGCAATGGCGAGGCTCAATTCCGGGTTTGGACATATCTCCATGGCGATGCGGTCACGTGGTGCAAGGCACCCGTGTAAACATAATAGACAGACTAGGGTGCAGTACCGAAGTCGGGTTAATTAAACTGTCTACTAGGAAAAGGGTCTCATGATGAAACGGTGATTTTAATAGTGAAAATGTTAAAGAAAAAGAAGAAGAACCCGTCTAAAATAAACATAATGGAATAACATTCTAAACCAAGATTTTACAGAGTCAGGAGACCCGCTGTTTGGTTATAGATACTAAGCATACATCCAGTGATTGCCGCCAGTGCAGGGGCTGTGTGAACACACATAGTTCAAACATAGGTAGTTTTGACGCGCTGGGGAGACACAGCTCTTCGTGCATTCAGTGAAAGACAATTGTTAATATACCCAGCACAGTTGACATCATCTAATACTGATAATGAATGACAATGGATATACATGAGTCAATTTATACCAACATGATAAACATGGAGCAGCGTACCTCTCCCATGAGGGTATAGGCTACAAATCGATATGATCCTCAAGACATATATTGGATAGATAATATTAGTGCCCAAATAGTTGATAAATTAGAAGATCAGGTAATGCTTACATCATAGGCGTAAGACATGGCGTACCTCTCACAAGAGGGTAAAAGCCATCTAAAATCCTACTCCAAGTTCAAAGTCACAAAAACAGGGTGGTGGCGTACCTCACAACAAAAGGGTAAAGGCCACATGGGAATTATATGTCTACCAGCCCTATAACAACCACATGACAATGGATCAGGTAGAGGATAAGGTTGCCAATTGAGAGAAAGAGCTATCTTGCTCATTGAGCCCATTCTCAATGGAATCAAACTTTAACATCCATTTCAGCTCTCTCGTGTTTAAGATAGTGGCGATACTCCCACCCCGGGGTCCTAAGATGGCTCTTTCAAGGATTACCCATCTCAAACTCTCTGGTGTGTGACCGGCTGTGGAGAAATGTTCAACCAAGGGTGCACCTGGTGCTTGGCACCTGACCCTGCTCATATGCTGAAGGATCCTAGCCTTAGCTTTCTGCTGTGTCTGACCAACATAAATCATTGAACATGGACATAAAATGGCATATATAATGTTTGATGAGTTACAGTTGGTGTGTGTTCTTAACGGAACTTTGTGATCACGATAAATGAATTCCTTGGTTTGAATGGCACTGTCACGTGCCTTGCACTGACCACACCTGAAGTGGCCCACAATAGCTGGCAAGTTCCAAAGGGTTGCGACCGTGGGGTCATCTCTGGTCTTCAAGAAGGAGCGAACTACATGATCCTTAACACTCCGTGCTTTTTTGAATGCATGTAAAGGCGGGTTAGATTGCTCAATATCATCTGATATCAATTCCCAGTGGTGGTTGATAATGCGTTTAATTCTGTTACTCTGGGTGTTAAAGGTGGTAACGCATACAATCCTGTCTTGCTGCTCATCCTTGTCAGTTTTGGGGGTGAGCAACTCCTCACGAGGATAAAACCACGCTCTTTTCCTCGCTCGCTTAAGTAGTCGTTTAGGGTATCCCCTACTCAGAAGTCGTTGTTTTAGTTCTTCTGATTCAGTGAAATAATGGTCCTTGTTGGAACAATTCCTGCGAATTCGCAGGAACTGCCCAAAGGGTAAATTGTCTCGTAAGGCTCTGGGGTGGTGACTGTTATAGTGTAATGATGAATTCCTTTCGGTGGGTTTCCGGTAGAGTGTTGTTAATAGGTGGCCCGAACATTCATAAATGGTAAGATCCAGGAAATTGATTTTGTAGTTGTCTGATTCAATGGTAAATTTGAGGTGTCCCGATTGGTTATTCAGCCAACCAAAAAACAGCATTAAACCATCCAAGTCTCCGTTCCAAATTAGCAAGATGTCATCTATATACCGCATCCAGAGACCAAGCTGGTCTCTGAATGGGTTGACTTGGTTGAGAATAGTGTCCTGCTCGAAAGCTGCCATGTACAAAATGGCTACATCAGGAGCAAAGGGCGCCCCCATTGCCACTCCGGACGTTTGAATATAGAATTTGTCTCTGAATATGAAAAAATTCTTTGTCATGGCTATACGTAAAAGGGCAACAATGAACTCGGTGGGGACTTGAACCGGTGCCAGGCGTTGATTCAAGCAGCGTGTGATGACCGTTAATGCCTCATGTTGGGGGATCGATGTATAAAGGGATACAACATCACAGGTGGCGAGTCGTTGCTTTGAGGAATCAAATGCAAGATTTTCAATAATGTTGATGGTATGCATAGTATCCCGTAGGTATGCAGGAGTGTCTTCCGCCAGTGGTTTCAAAAAGAAATCAATATATTTGCCTAGTGGCTCAAGCATGGAGCCACACCCCGAGACAATTGGACGGCCAGGGGGGGCTACCATGGACTTGTGGATCTTTGGCAGAGTATAGATAGTTGCCAAGCGTGGGTGCTTTTTATTCAAGAAGTTGAACTCTAGTTCTGATAGAAAACCCTGTTCAAGGCCCGCTTGGGTTAACTCCAAGATCTCATGTGCAATAGTTTTTGAGGGGTCCGATCTCAATTGCTGGTAACTGGTCCCATCATTCAATTGTCGGAGAATTTCGGACTCGTAGGCGGTGACATCCTGCACCACGATCGCTCCGCCTTTATCAGCAGGTTTGATAATAAGTTGTTCATTATTGGCAAGCGATTGCAAGGCCATTTTTTCATTCTTGCTGGTGTTATATTTGATAAATGGTTTGGTACCCAACAGTTGTAGCACATCTCTGATGACAACTGATTCATATGCAAGGATCCTATGCGACATTGTGCTATTGAATGGGACAAAAGTGGAAGGAGGTCTAAGCCCCGTAACCGATGATTGTATCGAAGGTTCAGAGTTGCGGAAGAAGTATCTCAACCTGATCTTCCGGAAGAATTGAAAAAGCTCAGTGGGAATAATGAAGGCATCAGGATTATTGGTCGGAACATAGGATAGTCCTTTCCCAAGTACTTTAATCTCATCATCACTGAGATTATGATTCGATATATTAACCACCGGGCTGACCGCCACTGGTGGTGCTCCCCTAAGAAGTCTTAGTCTAGGATAAATCTCAGAACTGTTTACCATCTGTAGGTCTTGTTT
Organism: Lissotriton vulgaris; assembly: GCF_964263255.1. Taxonomy (NCBI): domain Eukaryota; kingdom Metazoa; phylum Chordata; class Amphibia; order Caudata; family Salamandridae; genus Lissotriton; species Lissotriton vulgaris. Next base: position 1,854,628,141 of record NC_141694.1, on the reverse strand, counting down.
CGGGTCACTCGTTCTCCGTGCTGTTGTTCCGTCTGGAATTGCACCTGTTTTTGCGGTTGGCCACGACATCCATTCCAGGTGTTGGTGCCTTGCTGCGATCCACGTTGTTGGCCGCGCTGCCAGTTGTTGCTTCTGCCGCGTGGTGGTCGCCATGACCATTGGCGTTGCCCTAAAAAAGGGTTGAATTGATACTGTTGGTATTGGGCGTAGTCAGGGTAGTGTTGCTGGAAACTAGGACCGGGTTGTTCCTGTTCACCCTCAGAGCTAAAGGAAGAGTCTGAAAATGTTTGATAGTTACGTCTACCTCTGTAGCCACCTCTTCCCCGATTCGTGAATCTGCCTTGCTGGTCTTGACGAAAATAATCTTCCTGTAGATAAGGATACGTTTTTTTCTTATCGTACAGTCTGATATCCCTTGCCAGTTTTTTTGTGAACAGATTTGTTTCTTGGTTGATTTATATTGTTATTATGTAGTAAAGTGTTTTTTGATTACTGGGACCCCTTCCTCTTATCACTGTTATTTTGAGCAGGCCAAAATATTGTTGTGGGACAAATTGTACATTCACTTTCTCTGGATCCGCGAGCCTCCTGTGAGCGTTCGGACTATCGCGAGCAGCTTACTGGGTGAAAATTCGCCGGTCCGAATGGACGTGCGTTATTTAATATACTGCTGTAAATTGCACACACAAAAAATAACAAGACGGAGGGAACTTTTTGCCTCTTGGCAAATAATAACAATTAATTTCCGTCGATTTTATGTAAAAGGTAATTAGTGTGTGTGTTGGGGGGAGGAGGGGGTGGGGGAACTCTCTTAGTCCCACGTTTCTCTCAAATGTAGTGGCGTACGTCACAGGGTGCATTTGCATTTTGGGACACGATGTGAACTCAACATGAACAAGCGCACTCTGAAAGACAACAGCATTGTTTTAGTGTTCATTTACAATTAACAAGGAGGAGGCAGCGAGTCAAAACGGAGGGCATTGCTGTGGGGAGGGGGGGGAGAAATGCGACGCGACATGGCAGGCAGGGGAGGGGGCGGAGCGGGGGTGTGGGAGGAGTGCGGGAACAGACGGCAAGGGGAGGAGAGTAGGAGGAGGAGAGTAGGGGAGGCACGGCCTAGCGGCCGTGCAATCAAGAAGTCAAATGTAGTGGTGTACGTCACAGGGTGCATTTGCATTTTGGGACACGATGTGAACTCAACATGAATAAGCGCACTCTGAAAGACAACAGCATTGTTTTAGTGTTCATTTACAATTAACAAGGAGGAGGCAGCGAGTCAAAACGGAGGGCATTGCTGTGGGGAGGGGGGAGGAGAAATGCGACGCGACATGGCAGGCAGGGGAGGGGGCGGAGCGGGGGTGTGGGAGGAGTGCGGGAACAGACGGCGAGGGGAGGAGAGTAGGAGGAGGAGAGTAGGGGAGGCACGGCCTAGCGGCCGTGCAATCAAGAAGTCAAGTGTAGTGGCGTACGTCACAGGGTGCATTTGCATTTTGGGACACGATGTGAACTCAACATGAACAAGCGCACTCTGAAAGACAACAGCATTGTTTTAGTGTTCATTTACAATTAACAAGGAGGAGGCAGCGAGTCAAAACGGAGGGCATTGCTGTGGGGAGGAGGGAGGAGAAATGCGACGCGACATGGCAGGCAGGGGAGGGGGCGGAGCGGGGGTGTGGGAGGAGTGCGGGAACAGACGGCGAGGGGAGGAGAGCAGGAGGAGGAGAGTAGGGGAGGCACGGCCTAGCGGTCGTGCAATCAAGAAGTGAGGGGGCGGGAGAGTAGGCAAGGCAGGCGGCTGGGGGCATGTGCACGCGCTTTTAAGCTCAATGCGCATGCGCATTGAGCTTAAAAGTCACGGGCACTGCAAGGAATCGCCACGATTCCTTGCAAGTTGGATAAAGAGTGGATAAGCCCCCATAGTCTCGCTTGCTCGATGCGCATGCGCATCGACAGGCGAGACCTAAAAAGGCAATTGCAAACATGGGCCACATTATTTTAGCCATTTGATTCACCAATGGGGGCCACATTTATGTCGGTGCCAGGCCTGTTTTCTATCCTTGTCCAATCCGACCTGGATGAAGGGAGGCGGCTAGTTTAAGCATTTTTACCAGGGCTGCTTTTGGGACCCAGTCTGTCCCTGGGGGGAGCTGTTCTCTGGTGCCTGGGGTGGAAGTGGAGGGGACACGCTGATCTTAAATGGGGAACACTTCTCGGCAACAACCAAAATTTGGAGATAATCGGACTGCATTCGTAGAATAAAATACAGCAGAGTACCCCCGTAGAACCCCCATGCGGGTTGGAATTATCACCGCATACTGATGAGAAAGAACAGATCTGGAAATAGCCTTGAAAAAGTCGTGGGTTACATTCCCAGATACGACGACACACGTGTCGGCTGTGTTGAAAATTTCCAGTGAACAAGAATAAAACAGGAATTGATGAACCAATAACAACTACTTCTCATGATTGTATCAGAATGTGGAAACACTTGTATATATAACATCACTGTAACTTACGTGTGCTAAGGAGTATTATAGGTTGTGTAAGGCTCGTGCCGCTTTTGAGAAGGATTAGGGTGGTTCCTTCTACCTTTTAGCACTGTCAAATACAGCTCCAAAATCATATTATTTGTGAGATTTTCTTAGTGGCGCCGAATAACCTATACTAAACCACTATCTGTGCTCAACTTTGGAAGTGGAGGGGGGTCGCCTTAGAGGAAGGACGTCATGTACCACAGGGGGGATTGACAGAGAGGAGGTGAAGATGGAGTCGTGAGGTATAAGGAAGACGAGAACAACTGGATGTAATCCAAGTAAGATTTGTTCCTCCAATAAAAGGCCCACAACTTAAACAAAGTACAAAACAAGGTGGTCACAGTGGATGAACAATCATGTTAATCACAACACCCATAAAAAACATTATTCAAACAATTTTGCAAATTCAAGTATATTATATCAGCTTTTGAGTCATGCAAATAAACAATACATTTGTAAATAGGTGCTCCAAGGGGAAAGCGTGCTCAAGGAGTAGCTAGTGTGAGGGTTTTGGAAGTGTGAAACAGGGGCATTTATACAGTATTGACAATGTGTCTTAAAAGCAGACCTGTCCAGCCACCTGATAGGCTAGAAACATATCGAATTGCACAGTATAAAGATACAGTAACGCAATTGCTGTTATCTATGCTGTGACTCAAGGTCCAGTACAGGTACAAATTGACAGTCGACGTTTCGACCCCATAAAAAAACGGAGATACATTAAGTCCTTAAACAGGGGTCTTCATCAGGACATGGGGAGGGATGTATGATGTTACAACGCATACTTTTATAATGCCTACCTTTACAACGCATTTTTTACACCGCAACATCCATTACAACACATACCATTACAATGCATGCCATTACAACGAATTCTTTGAAACTACCTTTACAATGCATTCAACTACAACGCATACTACATTTACAACGCATAACATTACATTGCATGTAAGGAAAGTATTGGATAGTGTAGGGGTAAAAATTACTATTCTAACTCCAGGGGGGTGCAACAGTAGGGTAAGTGTTGAATAGTGTAGGGGTAAAAATTACTATTCTACCTCCAGGGGGTGCAACAGTAGGGTAAGTGTTGGATAGTGTAGGGGTAAAAATTACTATTCTACCTCCAGGGGGTGCAACAGTAGGGTAAGTGTTGGATAGTGTAAGGGTACTATGTGTTGCAATGCTATGCGTTGTAATGGTATGCGTTGTAATGGTATGCGTTGTAATGACTGTGTTGTAATGACATGCGTTGTAGTGGTGTGCGTTGTAGTGTCATGCGTTGTAATGGTTGCGTTGTAAATGCATAAGTTGTAATGGATGTTGTGTTGTAAAAGTTTCGTTGTAATGGTAGTGCGTTGTCACAGTTTCATTGTAAAGGTTATTTCCCCATGGGGAGCCACCTATAAATATTTACAAAGTGAAAGGGATAACTGAATTACTATGGGTGACTGCTGTATATATACTGAAATACAATTTTTTTATTTTTATTTATTTATTATTAATCTTATAGAGCGCGACAGCTACCCATAAGGGTTTCCCGGCGCTAATTGACAGTAAACAACATGATTGATCCTGAAGAAAAGGGGTTATTGGGCAAACAGCCAGGTCTTTAGGGCTTTTCGAAAACGGAGATGGCACTGCTCCATTCGTAAGTCCACAGGAAGAGAGTTCCACAGTTTGGGTCCCAGTACAGCAAAGGAACGGCCTCCCACTCTGGAAAGCCTGAACCTAGGTACGCAGAACAGATGTTGGGAAGAAGAGCGAAGTGAGCGTGTAGGTAAATAAGGCTTAACGAGTGCTCGAAGATAAATGGGAGCAACTTCAATTTTGATCTTATGCATAAAGCATAGTGCCTTAAATTTTACTCGATTGTCAATATTAAGCCAATGAAGTTGCTTAATGCGTTCCGCGATTTGATCATATTTCCGGCATCCACACAGGAGCCGGGCAGCAGCATTCTGAACCAATTGGAGACGACGCAGGATCGCCTTGGTAACCCCCAGATAGAGCACATTACTGTAATCCAGTCTTGAGGTCACCAGGGCCGTCACAACAGATCTTTGGGTGTCAGATGGCAGAATCCAAAAGATCTTTCTCAGCCATCTAAGAATAGTAAAACAGGTGGCTGAGACTTTATTGACCTGGTCTTTCATCGACAGATCCCTGTCAATGAGAACCCCTAGGTTCCTAGCACGTTCCGATGGAATAAACTGAGGACAGTGAATGTTCACCTTATGTCCTCCGCAAACAAGTGGGTGGAAAAGAAACACATCAATGGGCTCGTAGGCTCCTACGGCAGAGAGACAATAAATATCAGCCCAGTAAATTTTGAAGACTTCTGAGGTGCTGAAAATAAATAAAGAGTACTTACTAGTCTGAGCCAGAGATAATTTACGATCTAAAGAAGCCCAACCATGACTCTGTCCAATGACATGTTAAGGATTTTTGGGGCTAGGCCAAGGCATATTTTCTGCGTCCCTTGTTAATGCTATTTTACTGAATTTTGGCGTCTTGGGCAAAGAATATTTTGGATCCCTAGTTCAGGAAAAACTCAAATTTTGATACCCATTTGCTGCTAATTCAAGTACGTGAGATGCCAACAATCGTGATGATATATCAAACTTCCAGAGGCATGCAAACACAGCTGAATGGTCCGGCTGCCTGTCCTCTGCTAGCCACAGAGTACCACAAGTACTGATGAAGTACTGACGAGCGAGTATTGATGAAGTACTGATGAGTCAGAATTGATGAAGTACTGATGAGCGAGTGTTGATGAAGTACTGGTGAGTCAGAATTGATGAAGTACTGATGAGTGAGAATTGATGAAGTACTGATGAGTCAGTATTGATGAAGCCATTTCTTACTGTTCTTGAAACTTGGCTTTTCTTGTCCTGCAATATTCCATTTGGAATTCAGCGTCCAACCCAAGGCTGCTCCTCCACTTGTAGGAAAGAGTCAGTAAAGATGACTTGATGATTGCTCAGTGGGTTCATCCATCTTAGTAAAATAGGTCAGATCCATGCAGTGCTTGAAACTGTAGCTTTAATCCCCCCTTCACACCGGGCAGTCTTCTTCCAACAGTGAACCTCTAAGCACCAGTCTGAGAATGGTCACCATTCCAGCCTTGAAATCTGATTTGATTGAATTGTTATTCTTAATTCTCATCCTACTCCTTGTCTCTTCATGTTCTTCGTTTTTATAGACTTTTCTGGATAGAAAGCGGCATCTGACTCTGTGAGTAATTTCCATTCACAAATATACACACTCTCACACATAAACACACTCTCACCCACAGGCACGCACACAACATACATTTAAAAGCATTTTTACTTCCCTCAGCTGCCATGGAAGGGCATATTGCAGCTTATAATGTTCCATTTTTATTACACTATTAGTGAATAATTATTTATTCACTATTCGTGTAATAAAACATTAACAGAAAATTAATAGTGGAGCCCCAGCTGCCCTTGTGTTCCTGGCACTGAATTTGCCACCTCTGAAGCCATGGGTCACAAAGACAGCGATAGGGGTAGCAAAGGGCAAGCCATGGGTCGCACCTGCAACCGCTGGTGACCCCTAAATGATGTCCATGTAGATGAGGTAGGGAAAGATGTCAGTTAAAGAGAGAATTGTGAGGTACCCAGAAAGAAAGAAAGATACAAAAAGGTACATGAAGGAAGTCCGGAAACAAAGCAGTTTGGAGCCAGGCGAGGATTTAGAGAGAGGTAGTGAAAGATAAAGAGAAGGGAATGTATAGAGTGGAGAGCAGCAGGGTACACTGAGATGGTAAGGTGACAAGAGAGGTGAGCCTGAGAGAGGTAGAGGCATACAGAAGGAGAGGAGAGATGGTGAGGAAAGACTAGAGAGAAGCGAGGTAGAGGCAGGGAGAAGAGAGATGGTGAGGAAAGACTGGAGAGAAGCGAGGTAGAGGCAGGGAGAGGAGAGATGGTGAGGAAAGACTAGAGAGAAGCGAGGTAGAGACAGGGAGAGGAGAGATGGTGAGGAAAGACTAGAGAGAAGCGAGATAGGGGCAGGAAGAGGAGAGATGGTGAGGAAAGACTAGAGAGAAGCGAGGGAGAGGCAGGGAGAGGAGTGATGGTGAGGAAAGACTAGGGAGAAGCGAGGGAGAGGCAGGGAGAGGAGAGATGGTGAGGAAAGACTAGAGAGAAGCGAGGTAGAGGCAGGGAGAGGAGAGATGGTGAGGAAAGACTAGGGAGAAGCGAGGTAGAGGCAGGGAGAGGAGAGATGGTGAGGAAAGACTAGAGAGAAGCGAGGTAGAGGCAGGGAGTGGAGAGATGGTGAGGAAAGACTAGAGAGAAGTGAGGTAGAGGCAGGGAGAGGAGAGATGGTGAGGTAAGACTAGAGAGAAGCGAGGTAGAGGCAGGGAGAGGAGAGATGGTGAGGTAAGACTAGAGAGAAGCGAGGTAGAGGCAGGGAGAGGAGAGATGGTGAGGTAAGACTAGAGAGAAGCGAGGTAGAGGCAGGGAGAGGAGAGATGGTGAGGTAAGACTAGAGAGAAGCGAGGTAGAGGCAGGGAGAGGAGAGATGGTGAGGAAAGACTAGAGAAAAGCGAGGGAGAGGCAGGGAGAGGAGAGATGGTGAGGAAAGACTAGGGAGAAGCGAGGGAGAGGCAGGGAGAGGAGCGATGGTGAGGTAAGACTAGAGAGAAGCGAGGTAGAGGCAGGGAGAGGAGAGATGGTGAGGTAAGACTAGAGAGAAGCGAGGTAGAGGCAGGGAGAGGAGAGATTGTGAGGTAAGACTAGAGAGAAGCAAGGTAGAGGAAGGGAGAGGAGAGATGGTGAGGAAAGACTAGAGAGAAGCGAGGTAGAGGCAGGGAGAGGAGAGATGGTGAGGTAAGACTAGAGAGAAGCGAGGTAGAGGCAGGGAGAGGAGAGAGGGTGAGGTAAGACTAGAGAGAAGCGAGGTAGAGGCAGGGAGAGGAGAGGAGAGATGGTGAGGAAAGACTAGAGAGAAGCGAGGTAGAGGCAGGGAGAGGAGAGATTGTGAGGAAAGACTAGAGAGAAGCGAGATAGGGGCAGGGAGAGGAGAGATGGTGAGGAAAGACTAGAGAGAAGCGAGGTAGAGGCACGGAGGTGAGAGATGGTGAGGAATGACTAGAGAGAAGCAAGGTAGAGGCAGGGAGAGGAGAGATGGTGAGGAAAGACTAGAGAGAAGCGAGGTAGGGGCAGGGAGAGGAGAGATGGTGAGGAAAGACTAGGGAGAAGCGAGATAGGGGCAGGGAGAGGAGAGATGGTGAGGAAAGACTAGAGAGAAGCGAGGTAGAGGCAGGGAGAGGACAGATGGTGAGGAAAGACTAGGCAGTGCACTGGGCTCCTTATCTATAGAGCTCCTGGGCCTCTTGGCTCTTTTTTTGACGATTTGCAGGTGGCGCTTTCTGTGCCCTGGTTGAGATCGGAGCATTGCATCTTGCTGGGGTATATGAATCTTCACATGGACAATGCAGCGGATCCTGACAGGATTAAGTTGCAGGATATTGCTTCTCCGCTAGGGCTGGTTTCTTACATCACCAGCCCCACCCATATCAAAGGCCATACTATTGATCAGATTCTCTCAACCAGGCTGATTGATGAGTCTTTGCCGCTCCCAGTTTTATGGTCTGACCATTTTTTTATCAATTTTAGTATTTCTTTCTCTGCTATGACTGGCCATAGAGTGCGGAAAGAAGGGAAACGGCCGATGAGGTCATTTCATCAAGTTACGGCGGAAATGTTGTCAGATGCGCTTCTCCGCTATCCCTGTGGGCTTACTGGTGATCTAGAGGAAAATCTAGACTCTGTTCAAAAGTGGCTGATAGCCAGATTCGACGAGCTAGCCCCGGTTAAGCCAGCTAAGTCCGCGGCTAGACATGTCTCGGCTTCTTGGTTTACCCCCTTTTTAGGGAAAATGCGTCAAGATTGTACAAAAGCCGAAAGAGTGTGGCGGGGCAAGTATGATCCGGACGATAAATTGAAATTTCGGGATGCGATCAGGCTTTATCATAAGCACATCCTTGACGGAAAAAAAGTATATTTGGAGCGCAGAATTGATGAGGCGGAAAATATACATAAAGAACTCTTTAGGATAGTAAAGGAGTTTACCTCCCCTTCCTTGAGCGCGCCCTCTCATTCTCATTCCGAAGCTTGGATCAGCCAACTTGGGGATTTTTTTGTACATAAAATTAAGTGTATCCAGGACTTTTTCTCGGATGCGGGCCTTTGCTCAATGGTTAGTCTACCGACCTCCCTCCCCTTATCATTGGAAGAAAATGGTCCCGTTCTTTCGGTTTTTCCACCTCAGTCCTCTGCTACCTCTCTCGATCCTTTGTCCCGGCTCCAATCTGGTTCGCCTCTGGATCCTTGTCCAGCGAAATGCCTGGGTAGAGTAGCCCCTGCAGTTAACATCCTGCTTAATCCGCTGCTCAATCTCTCCCTGACTACGGGAGAGGTACCTTTGGCGTGGAAACATGCTTTGATCTTGCCGCTACTCAAAAAGCCTACCTTAGATCCCCTTGTTCATGCTAACTATAGGCCGATCTCCCTCCTCCCTGCTTTGGCAAAGGTGATTGAGAAACATGTACAGCTCTCCATTTCCAACTTTATTGAGACCAACAACATCCTACATGATTCTCAATCGGGCTTCCGTGCTAATTTTAGCACGGAGACAGCCCTTCTTGAGAACACCGACGCCATCAGAGAGACTCTTGACCTCGGGGGAAGGCTATTCTGGTTATGCTGGACTTGTCGGCGGCTTTCGGCACCGTCCCTCACGACGGTCTCCTTTTAAGACTCGGGGAGATCGGTCTTCGTGGGACGGTGTGGGACTGGTTTAAATCTTTCTTGACCGGCCGCCGACAAGTGGTCTGGGCACCTCCGTTCTCCGCTGAAATGCCGCCGCTAGAGGTGGGGGTTCCTCAGAGGTCCATCCTGAGCCCCACCCTTTTTAATATCTATATGGCCCCTCTGGCGGCGGTAGCGGAGTCCTTCGGTGCCCAGATCATATCCTATGCTGATGACACCCAGCTCCTTTTTACGTGTAAGAAGGGAGAGGCTTTTGATGGTAGGAGGATCAAAGACTGCCTGGGTGCAGTTTTTGACTGGTTTCAGCGGCACAGTCTGAAATGCAACTCCGATAAGTCGGAGCTGCTTTTTTTCGGCTGTCCGCCTGATCCCAGCTATAAAACATGGTGGCCCCAGGACATGTTTCCTCCTGATGCGGCCTCCGCAAAAGCAAAAAACCTTGGTGTGTTGTGTGATGACGGCCTTTTTTTGAGACCCCAGCTCATCGGGTTGTCTGGGAAATGCTTTGGCATTTTGAAAATGCTTCGGAAGTTTCTTTCTCTGCTGTCTCTGCAACACAAAAAAATCATTGTTCAGGCTCTAATAGGATCGCGATTGGACTACGCGAATGCCCTTTATCTAGGGCTGCCTAAATACCTGCTAGCCCGTCTGCAAATTGTGCAGAATTCGGCGGCAAGAGCCATTTTTGGACTTCCACATAGGGCAAAAGCCTCTGAAATGCTCAAGAGACTGCATTGGTTGCCTATCTCTAAAAGAATTACCTTTAAGATCTTGGCCCTTGCTTTTCAGGCCCTTCATTCAATCGGCCCTAAATATATCGGGAAGCGCATGGCCTTTTATGCGCCGAGGAGGACTCTAGGGTAGGCCTTGTTGGCCAAAGCCGTTGTCTCTCCTATCAGACTCGCACGGATCGGAGGTCGCTCCTTCCGATATTTGGCTTCACGTGGCTGGAATGAGCTCCCTGTTTCCTTAAGGAAAGCCAACAGTCTGGCTTTTTTCCGTATGATTCCTAGCGGCCTCTGTGAGTAGCTGTGTTGTGTTCTCTTCCTCAGTTCTCTTTGCCAAAGCACCGGGATACCCCTCGGGGTAGCCGTGCGCTATAAAAGAGACATTACATAACATAACATAACATAACTAGAGAGAAGCGAGGTAGGGGCAGGGAGAGGAGAGAGGGTGAGGAAAGACTAGAGAGAAGCGAGGTAGAGGCAGGGAGAGGAGAGGAGAGATGGTGAGGAAAGACTAGAGAGAAGCAAGGTAGAGGCAGGGAGAGGAGAGGAGAGATGGTGAGGAAAGACTAGAGAGAAGTGAGATAGAGCCAGGGAGACGAGAGATGGTGAGGTAAGACTAGAGAGAAGCAAGGTAGAGGCAGGGAGAGGAGAGATGGTGAGGAAAGACTAAAGAGAAGCGAGGTAGAGGCAGGGAGAGGAGAGATGGTGAGGAAAGACTAGAGAGAAGCGAGGTAGAGGCAGGGAGAGGAGAGATGGTGAGGAAAGACTAGAGAGAAGCAAGGTAGGGGCAGGGAGAGGAGAGATGGTGAGGAAAGACTAGAGAGAAGCGATGTAGGGGCAGGGAGAGGAGAGATGAATGAATGAATGAATGAATGAATGAATGAATGAATGAATGAATGAATGAATGAATGAATGAATGAATGAATGAATGAATGAATGAAAATATTTGTAAAGCGCGCGATGGCCAAACGGCTTCCTGGCGCTGGGAGCTCTAAAGAACCGGACAGACAGGGCCAGGAGGTTTAGCGGGGGTAGGCCTGGGCAAAGAGGAAAGTTTTTAGCGCTTTACGAAAGTGAGAAAAGATAGGAATCGAACGCATAGAAAGAGGAAGGGAGTTCCAGAACCGGGGAGCAAGAACAGAAAAGCGGGTTCCACCAGTGCGAGATTTGCGAAAGCGGGGAACAGTGAGGAGGGCAGAAGATGATGAACGGAGAGTGCGGGCAGGGGTGTGAAGGGAAATCAGAGAATTGATGAAAGCCGGTCCAGAGTGATCAAGGGCCCGATAAACAAGGCACCCCAATTTGAACAGGGATCTCTGCAAGATGGGCAACCAGTGAAGGGATTTAAGGACGGGAGTGATGTGATGGGTTTTGGGCAAGTGAAAGATGAGACGGGCAGCCTGATTCTGGATAGCTTGTAGGCGGCGGGTTTCATAGGCAGGAATGCCAGCGAACAAGCTATTGCCATAATCAAGGCGGGAGGTGATAAGGGCAGAAATAATAATTTTAAGGGAGTCAAGAGAAAAGAAACGAGAGATTTTCCGGATCATCCGGAGGGAGAGAAAACAGGAGGACAGGTGAGGAAAGACTAGAGAGAAGCGAGGTAGAGGCAGGGAGAGGAGAGCTGGTGAGGAAAGACTAGAGAGAAGCGAGGTAGAGGCAGGGAGAGGAGAGATGGTGAGGAAAGACTAGAGAGAAGCGAGGTAGGGGCAGGGAGAGGAGAGATGGTGAGGAAAGACTAGAGAGAAGCGAGGTAGAGGCTGGCAGAGGAGAGATGGTGAGGAAAGACTAGAGAGAAGCGAGGTAGGGGCAGGGAGAGGAGAGATGGTGAGGAAAGACTAGAGAGAAGCGAGGTAGGGGCAGGGAGAGGAGAGATGGTTAGGAAAGACTAGAGAGACGCGAGGTAGGGGCAGGGAGAGGAGAGATGGTGAGGAAAGACTAGAGAGAAGCGAGGTAGAGGCAGGGAGAGGAGAGCTGGTGAGGAAAGACTAGAGAGAAGCGAGGTAGAGGCAGGGAGAGGAGAGATGGTGAGGAAAGACAAGAGAGAAGCGAGGTAGGGGCAGGGAGAGGAGAGATGGTGAGGAAAGACTAGAGAGAAGCGAGGTAGGGTCAGGGAGAGGAGAGATGGTGAGGAAAGACTAGAGAGAAGCGAGGTAGAGGCAGAGAGAGGAGAGATGCTGAGGAAAGACTAGGTAGAAGCGAGGTAGGGGCAGGGAGATGAGAGATGGTGAGGAAAGACTAGAGAGAAGCAAGGTAGAGGCAGGGAGAGGAGAGGAGAGATGGTGAGGAAAGACTAGAGAGAAATGAGGTAGGGGCAGGGAGAGGAGAGATGGTGAGTAAAGACTAGAGAGAAGTGATGAAGAGGCAGGGAGAGGAGAGATGGTGAGGAAAGACTAGAGAGAAGCGAGGTAGGGGCAGGGAGAGGAGAGATGGTGAGGAGAGACTAGAGAGAAGCGAGGTAGAGGCAGGGAGAGGAGATATGGTGAGGAAAGACTAGAGAGAAGGTAGGTAGAGGCAGGGAGAGGAGAGGAGAGATGGTGAGGAAAGAATAGAGAAAAGCGAGGTAAGGGCAGGGAGAGGAGAGATGGTGAGGAAAGACTGGAGATAAGTTAGGTAGAGGCAGGGAGAGGAGAGATGGTGAGGAAAGACTAGAGAGAAGCGAGGTAGAGGCAGGGAGAGGAGAGTAGAGATGGTGAGGAAAGACTAGAGAGAAGCGAGGTAGAGGCAGGGAGAGGAGAGGAGAGATGGCGAGGAAAGATTAGAGAGAAGCAGGTAGAGGCAGGGAGAGGAGAGATGGTGAGGAAAGACTAGAGAGAAGCAAGGTAGAGGCAGGGAGAGGAGAGATGGTGAGAAAAGACTAAAGAGAAGCGAGGTAGAGGCAGGGAGAGGAGAGATGGTGAGGAAAGACTAGAGAGAAGCGAGGTAGAGGCAGGGAGAGGAGAGATGGTGAGGAAAGACTAGAGAGAAGCAAGGTAGGGGCAGGGAGAGGAGAGGAGAGATGGTGAGGAAAGACTAGAGAGAAGCGATGTAGGGGCAGGGAGAGGAGAGATGGTGAGGAAAGACTAGAGAGAAGCGAGGTAGGGGCAGGGAGAGGAGAGATGGTGAGGAAAGACTAGAGAGAAGCGAGGTAGAGGCTGGCAGAGGAGAGATGGTGAGGAAAGACTAGAGAGAAGCGAGGTAGGGGCAGGGAGAGGAGAGATGGTGAGGAAAGACTAGAGAGAAGCGAGGTAGGGGCAGGGAGAGGAGAGATGGTTAGGAAAGACTAGAGGGAAGCCAGGTAGGGGCAGGGAGAGGAGAGATGGTGAGGAAAGACTAGAGAGAAGCGAGGTAGAGGCAGGGAGAGGAGAGCTGGTGAGGAAAGACTAGAGAGAAGCGAGGTAGAGGCAGGGAGAGGAGAGATGGTGAGGAAAGACAAGAGAGAAGCGAGGTAGGGGCAGGGAGAGGAGAGATGGTGAGGAAAGACTAGAGAGAAGCGGGGTAGGGGCAGGGAGAGGAGAGATGGTGAGGAAAGACTAGAGAGAAGCGAGGTAGAGGCAGAGAGAGGAGAGATGCTGAGGAAAGACTAGGTAGAAGCGAGGTAGGGGCAGGGAGATGAGAGATGGTGAGGAAAGACTAGAGAGAAGCAAGGTAGGGGCAGGGAGAGGAAAGGAGAGATGGTGAGGAAAGACTAGAGAGAAATGAGGTAGGGGCAGGGAGAGGAGAGATGGTGAGTAAAGACTAGAGAGAAGTGATGAAGAGGCAGGGAGAGGAGAGATGGTGAGGAAAGACTAGAGAGAAGCGAGGTAGGGGCAGGGAGAGGAGAGATGGTGAGGAGAGACTAGAGAGAAGCGAGGTAGAGGCAGGGAGAGGAGATATGGTGAGGAAAGACTAGAGAGAAGGTAGGTAGAGGCAGGGAGAGGAGAGGAGAGATGGTGAGGAAAGAATAGAGAAAAGCGAGGTAAGGGCAGGGAGAGGAGAGATGGTGAGGAAAGACTGGAGATAAGTTAGGTAGAGGCAAGGAGAGGAGAGATGGTGAGGAAAGACTAGAGAGAAGCGAGGTAGAGGCAGGGAGAGGAGAGTAGAGATGGTGAGGAAAGACTAGAGAGAAGCGAGGTAGAGGCAGGGAGAGGAGAGGAGAGATGGCGAGGAAAGATTAGAGAGAAGCAGGTAGAGGCAGGGAGAGGAGAGGAGAGATGGTGGGGAAATACTAGAGAGAAGCGAGGTTGAGGCAGGGAGAGGAGAGATGGTGATGTAAGACTAGAGAGAAGCGAGGTAGAGGAAGGGAGAGGAGAGATGGTGAGGAAAGACTAGAGAGAAGCGAGGTAGGGGCAGGGAGAGGAGAGATGGTGAGGAAAGACTAGAGAGAAGCGAGGTAGGGGCAGGGAGAGGAGAGATGGTGAGGTAAGACTAGAGAGAAGCGAGGTAGAGGCAGTGAGAGGAGAGGAGAGATGGTGAGGAAAGACTAGAGAGAAGCGAGGTAGAGGCAGGGAGAGGAGAGGAGAGATGGTGAGGAAAGACTAGAGAGAAGCGAGGTAGGGGCAGGGAGAGGAGAGATGGTGAGGAAAGACTAGAGAGAAGTGAGGTAGAGGCAAGGAGAGGAGAGATGGTGAGGAAAGTCTAGAGAGAAGCGAGGTAGAGGCAGGGAGAGGAGAGGAGAGATGGTGAGGAAATAATAGAGAGAAGCAGGGTTGAGGCAGGGAGAGGAGAGATTGTGAGGTAAGACTAGAGAGAAGCGAGGTAGAGGCAGGGAGAAGAGAGACGGTGAGGAAAGACTAGGGAGAAGCGAGGTAGAGGCAGGAAGAGGAGAGATGGTGAGGAAATACTAGAGAGAAGCGAGGTTGAGGCAGGGAGAGGAGAGATGGTGAGGTAAGACTAGAGAGATGCGAGGTTGAGGCAGGGAGAGGAGAGATGGTGAGGTAAGACTAGAGAGAAGCGAGGTAGAGGCAGGGAGAGGAGAGATGGTGAGGAAAGACTAGAGAGAAGCGAGGTTGAGGCAGGGAGAGGATGGATGGTGAGGTAAGACTAGAGAGAAGCGAGGTAGAGGCAGGGAGAGGAGAGATGGTGAGGAAAAACTAGGGAGAAGCGAGGTAGAGGCAGGGAGAGGAGAGATGGTGAGGAAAGACAAGAGACAAGCGAGGTCGAGGCAGGGAGAGGAGAGATGGTGAGGAAAGATTAGAGATAAGCGAGGTAGGGGCAGGGAGAGGAGAGATGGTGAGGTAAGACTAGAGAGAAGAGAGGTAGAGGCAGGGAGAGGAGAGATGGTGAGGAAAGTCTAGAGAGAAGCGAGGTAGGGGCAGGGAGAGGAGAGGAGAGATGGTGAGGAAAGACTAGAGAGAAGAGAGGTAGAAGCACGGAGAGGGGAGATGGTGAGGAAAGACTAGGGAGAAGCAAGGTAGAGGCAGGGAGAGGAGAGGACAGATGGTGAGGAAATGCTGGAGAGAAGCGAGGTTGAGGTAGGGAGAGGAGAGATGGTGAGGTAAGACTAGAGAGAAGCGAGGTAGAGGCAGGGAGAGGAGCGATGGTGAGGAAAGACTAGGGAGAAGCGAGGTAGAGGCAGGGAGAGGAGAGGAGAGATGGTGAGGAAATACTAGAGAGAAGCGAGGTAGAGGCAGGGAGAGGAGAGATGGTGAGGAAAGACTAGAGAGAAGCGAGGTTGAGGCAGGGAGAGGAGAGATGGTGAGGAAGGATTAGAGATAAGCGAGGAAGGGGCAGGGAGAGGAGAGATGGTGAGGTAAGACTAGAGAGAAGCGAGGTTAAGGCAGGGAGAGGAGAGATGGTGAGGTAAGACTAGAGAGAAGCGAGGTAGAGGCAGGGAGAGGAGAGATGGTGAGGAAAGACTAGGGAGAAGCGAGGTAGAGGCAGGGAGAGGAGAGGAGAGATGGTGAGGAAATACTAGAGAGAAGCAAAGTTGAGGCAGGGAGAGGAGAGATGGTGAGGAAAGACTAGAATGAAGTTAGGTAGAGGCAGGGAGAGGAGAGGAGAGATGGTGAGGAAAGACTAGAGAGAAGCGAGGTAAGGGCAGGGAGAGGAGAGATGTGAGGAAAGACTGGAGATAAGTTAGGTAGAGGCAGGGAGAGGAGAGATGGTGAGGAAAGACTAGAGAGAAGAGAGGTAGAGGCAGGAAGAGGAGAGGAGAGATGGTGAGGAAAGACTAGAGAGAAGCGAGGTAGAGGCAAGGAGTGGAGAGGAGAGATGGTGAGGTAAGACTAGAGAGAAGCAGGTAGAGACAGGAAGAGGAGAGGAGAGATGGTGAGGAAATACTAGAGAGAAGCGAGGTTGAGGCAGGGAGAGGAGAGATGGTGATGTAAGACTAGAGAGAAGCGAGGTAGAGGCAGGGAGAGGAGAGGAGAGATGGTGAGGAAGTACTTCGAGAGAAGCGAGGTTAAGGCAGGGAGAGGAGAGATGGTGAGGTAAGACTAGAGAGAAGCGAGGTAGAGGCAGGGAGAGGAGAGATGGTGAGGAAAGACTAGAGAGAAGCGAGGTAGGGGCAGGGAGAGGAGAGATGGTGAGGAAAGACTAGAGAGAAGCGAGGTAGAGGCAAGGAGAGGAGAGATGGTGAGGAAAGACTAGAGAGAAGCGAGGTAGAGGCAGGGAGAGGAGAGGAGAGATGGTGAGGAAATACTAGAGAGAAGCAGGGTTGAGGCAGGGAGAGGAGAGATAGTGAGGTAAGACTAGTGAGAAGCGAGGTAGAGGCAGGGAGAGGAGAGGAGAGACGGTGAGGAAAGACTAGGGAGAATTGAGGTAGAGGCAGGAAGAGGAGAGATGGTGAGGAAATACTAGAGAGAAGCGAGGTTTAGGCAGGGAGAGGAGAGATGGTGAAGTAAGACTAGAGAGGAGCGAGGTAGAGGCAGGGAGAGGAGAGATGGTGAGGTAAGACTAGAGAGAAGCGAGGTAGAGGCAGGGAGAGGAAAGATGGTGAGGAAAGACTAGAGAGAAGCGAGGTTGAGGCAGGGAGAGGAGAGATGGTGAGGTAAGACTAGAGAGAAGCGAGGTAGAGGCAGGGAGAGGAGAGATGGTGAGGAAAAACTAGGGAGAAGCGAGGTAGAGGCAGGGAGAGGAGAGGAGAGATGGTGAGGAAATACTAGAGAGAAGTGAGGTTGAGGCAGGGAGAGGAGAGAAGGTGAGGAAAGACAAGAGAGAAGCGAGGTAGAGGCAGGGAGAGGAGAGATGGTGAGGAAAGATTAGAGCTAAGCGAGGTAGGGGCAGGGAGAGGAGAGATGGTGAGGTAAGACTAGAAAGAAGCGAGGTTGAGGCAGGGAGAGGAGAGATGGTAAGGAAAGTCTAGATAGAAGTGAGGTAGGGGCAGGGAGAGGAGAGGAGAGATGGTGAGGAAAGACTAGAGAGAAGCGAGGTAGAGGCAGGGAGAGGAGAGATGGTGAGGAAAGACTAGGGAGAAGCGAGGTAGAAGCAGGGAGAGGAGAGGAGAGATGGTGAGGAAATACTAGAGAGAAGAGAGGTTGAGGCAGGGAGAGGAGAGATGGTGAGGTAAGACTAGAGAGAAGCGAGGTAGAGGCAGTGAGAGGAGAGATGGTGAGGAAAGACTAGGGAGAAGCGAGGTAGAGGCATGGAGAGGAGAGGAGAGATGGTGAGGAAATACTAGAGAGAAGCGAGGTAGAGGCAGGGAGAGGAGAGATGGTGAGGTAAGACTAGTGAGAAGCGAGGTAGAGGCAGGGAGAGGAGAGATGGTGAGGAAAAACTAGGGAGAAGCGAGGTAGAGGCAGGGACAGGAGAGGAGAGATGGTGAGGAAATACTTGAGAGAAGCAGGGTTGAGGCAGGGAGAGGAGAGATGGTGAGGTAAGGCTAGAGAGAAGCGAGGTAGAGGCAGGGAGAGGAGAGATGGTGAGGAAAGACTAGGGAGAAGCGAGGTAGAGGCAGGAAGAGGAGAGATGGTGAGGAAAGACTAGAGAGAAGCGAGGTTGAGGCAGGGAGAGGAGAGATGGTGAGGAAAGATTAGAGCTAAGCGAGGTAGTGGCAGGGAGAGGAGAGATGGTGAGGTAAGACTAGAAAGAAGCGAGGTAGATGCAGGGAGAGGAGAGATGGTGAGGAAAGTCTAGATAGAAGCGAGGTAGGGGCAGGGAGAGGAGAGGAGAGATGGTGAGGAAAGACTAGAGAGAAGCGAGGTAGAGGCAGGGAGAGGAGAGATGGTGAGGAAAAACTAGGGAGAAGCGAGGTAGAGGCAGGGAGAGGAGAGGAGAGATGGTGAGGAAATACTAGAGAGAAGCGAGGTTGAGGCAGGGAGAGGAGAGAAGGTGAGGAGAGACAAGAGAGAAGCGAGGTAGAGGCAGGGAGAGGAGAGATGGTGAGGAAAGATTAGAGCTAAGCGAGGTAGGGGCAGGGAGAGGAGAGATGGTGAGGTAAGACTAGAAAGAAGCGAGGTAGACGCAGGGAGAGGAGAGATGGTGAGGAAAGTCTAGATAGAAGGCGAGGTAGGGGCAGGGAGAGGAGAGGAGAGATGGTGAGGAAAGACTAGAGAGAAGCGAGGTAGAGGCAGGGAGAGGAGAGATGGTGAGGAAAGACTAGGGAGAAGCGAGGTAGAGGCAGGGAGAGGAGAGGAGAGATGGTGAGGAAATACTAGAGAGAAGCGAGGTTGAGGCAGGGAGAGGAGAGATGGTGAGGTAAGACTAGCGAGAAGCGAGGTAGAGGTAGGGAGAGGAGAGATGGTGAGGAAAGACTAGGGAGAAGCGAGGTAGAGGCAGGGAGAGGAGAGGAGAGATGGTGAGGAAATACTAGAGAGAAGCGAGGTAGATGCAGGGAGAGGAGAGATGGTGAGGAAAGACCAGAGAGAAGGGAGGTTGAGGCAGGGAGAGGAGAGATGGTGAGGTAAGACTAGAGAGAAGCGAGGTAGAGGCAGGGAGAGGAGAGATGGTGAGGAAAAACTAGGGAGAAGCGAGGTAGAGGCAGGGAGAGGAGAGGAGAGATGGTGAGGAAATACTAGAGAGAAGCGAGGTTGAGGCAGGGAGAGGAGAGATGGTGAGGAAAGACAAGAGAGAAGTTAGGGAGGAAAGATTAGAGATAAGCGAGGTAGGGGCAGGGAGAGGAGAGATGGTGAGGTAAGACTAGAGAGAAGCAAGGTAGAGGCAGGGAGAGGAGAGATGGTGAGGAAAGACAAGAGAGAAGCGAGGTAGGGGCAGGGAGAGGAGAGATGTGAGGAAAGACTAGAGAGAAGCGAGGTTGAGGCAGGGAGAGGAGAGATGGTGAGGTAAGACTAGAGAGAAGCGAGGTTGAGGCAGGGAGAGGAGAGATGGTGAGGAAAGACAAGAGAGAAGCGAGGTAGAGGCAGGGAGAGGAGAGATGGTGAGGAAAGTCTAGAGAGAAGCGAGGTAGGGGCAGGGAGAGGAGAGGAGAGATGGTGAGGAAAGACTAGAGAGAAGCGAGGTAGAGGCAGCGAGAGGAGAGATGGTGAGGAAAGACTTGGGAGAAGCGAGGTAGAGGCAGGGAGAGGAGAGAAGTGATGGTGAGGAAATACTAGAGAGAAGCGAGGTTGAGGCAGGGAGAGGAGAGATGGTGAGGTTAGACTAGAGAGAAGCGAGGTAGAGGCAGGGAGAGGAGAGATGGTGAGGAAAGACTAGGGAGTAGCGAGGTAGAGGTAGGGAGAGGAGAGGAGAGATGGTGAGGAAATACTAGAGAGAAGCGAGGTTGAGGCAGGGAGAGGAGAGATGGTGAGATAAGACTAGAGAGAAGCGAGGTAGAGGCAGAGAGAGGAGAGATGGTGAGGTAAGACTAGAGAGAAGCGAGGTAGAGGCAGGGAGAGGAGAGATGGTGAGGAAAGACTAGAGAGAAGCAAGGTTGAGGCAGGGAGAGGAGAAATGGTGAGGTAAGACTAGAGAGAAGCGAGTTAGAGGCAGGGAGAGAAGAGATGGTGAGGAAAGACTAGGGAGAAGCGAGGTAGAGGCAGGGAGAGGAGAGGAGAGATGGTGAGGAAATACTAGAGCGAAGCGAGGTTGAGGCAGGGAGAGGAGAGATGGTGAGGAAAGACAAGAGAGAAGCAAGGTAGAGGCAGGGAGAGGAGAGATGGTGAGGAAAGATTAGAGAGAAGCGAGGTAGGGGCAGGGAGAGGAGAGATGGTGAGGTAAGACTAGAGAGAAGCGAGCTAGAGGCAGGGAGAGGGGAGATGGTGAGGAAAGTCTAGAGAGAAGCGAGGTAGGGGCAGGGAGAGGAGAGATGGTGAGGAAAGACTAGAGAGAAGCGAGGTAGAGGCAGGGTTAAGGCAGAAAAAGGACCAGACTGGGAAGAGGTATACAAAGACAGCCATGTAAAGATGATAGAGGCAGAGACAAAGGGGAGAAAGAGAGAAGTATGAAGGAGAGAAAGGACGGTGAGGTGCAGAGACACAAAAAGTCGAGTAGAGACAGTGCAATGTGTGAACTATTTAGAAAAATAAAATCATTGTCCAACTCTGCCTCTGCTTCAGGAGGTTTTCTTTTTTAATATTGAGCCTGGTGTTTCTATCTAAGTAGAAGGAGCTTTGAGTCAAAAACATGGGTGTTTTACAGTGTCACGCCCACGTACCACGTATGTGTAACCTCTCCCTCTTGATGCAAAGTAGTGCCAAGCAGCTCCAAGCACAGTTTGTGCCTAGAAAGGGAACCTACCCAACACAAGATACCCTTTGCCCTGGAAAGTAAATCTCTTCCCCAGACTTTGTGGCCCCAATGATGACAGAGAGGGATCCAATTGTGCCAGAACATAGTAATTGACAAAAATAACATTAACATAATAATGGGCAAAAGAATAAGCCAGTAAAATGGGGCAAAATGAGTCATCGTGACAGTAGATGAGGAGTAGCCAATCGAGGGCTATGAAGGACCCCTCCGTATCGGTTGAAGTGACTCAGGACCCCGGTTAAACTTCAGGATAGGCAAGTATTCACCAGAAGTACTTTCACCTCCTTTTTGAAGGACACTGTTGATGGAATCAGTCTCGTTTCCGTTGGCAGGGAGTTCCAGATTCTAGGGGCAATTCCTGAGTAGGAACGATTGTAAGTTTTCATTTTTTTTTTGGTTTAAGTAACATGGTGCTGGAGCTCCTGGCGGTATGGGCACCACCTGAAAGTTTACGTTTTTTTGCGAGGTAGAGAGGAGTGTTGAAGTAAAGTGAAGTGCAGGCAAGTTTTAAGTGCATCCTTGCTTCGAAAGGTAACCAATTGAGAGATTTCAAGTCAGGGGAGTTGCGATTGCTCTTCTTGGAACCTGTGATGAGCCTGGTGGCCTTATTCATTGAAGCTCTGAGGGGGGCCAATCCGTACCTCGAAAGACCGCAGAGTGTTGCACTGCCATATTCCAGCCGTGAGATGACTAATGTTTGTACTGCAGACTTGAAGTCATCAGGGGTAAGGAAAGGTTTTATTTCCTTAGGATACTCAGTTGGAAGTTTGCTCCTTTGGTAGAGGCGCTGATGTGATCCTGCTCATTCAAGTTCCTATCCAACACTATTCCCAGGGATTTCGTAGAGTCTATGGGGTCGATTAGAATGTAGGGCGGATCGCCACTGCCCGCATGGTGGTGGCGATCCGCCCTACATTCACTCTCACCCACCACCCATTTCCCCCTGACATATTAGTATGGTGGGGGGACCCCAGTGGACGGAAAGACAGTCCGCTGGTCTTCCGCTGGTCGACCAGTCGACTGGGTGGAAACGGGGCTATGTATGGTGGCGGTGTCTGCTAGACACCGCCATCCATATTAGCATGGGCAGCGGTGCATGGCTTTCCCTGGCGGAGACCCCGCCATGGAAAGCCATGCAGAGTCTGCTTTCGGGGGCCTGTTGCTGGCCTCCAGGGTATTGTGCACATGTGGGGTACCTATGGGACCCCCCTACATTGTCATGGACAAGGTGGCAGGCACCGCGTGGTGCTGGTCACCTTGTGCATGACAATGCTGGGAATAGAGGATGCCACCGCTACGGTGGCATCCTAATCGCCGGTGCTGGACCGCCGCACCACCACCAGAGGCCAGTCCCAGCACCGCTATTTGTCCGCCCGCCATCCTAATCTGGCCCTATATGTGGTGGATTTTATTTTTAGTTGAAGGGGAGCAATTGCATCCAGATCTTTCAGCATGGAGTTGTTGTAATGCCCCATGAGTTCATGGACGTCTGCCATGAACGTGGGAGGAGGTAGGGACATATTGCTGCTTGATATGAGGTCGTTCACGTTGGCGTTTTGCAGCAATCTTTTCCAATGTCTCAGTTTCTTGGGTTGAATTCTTTGGGTGTTCCATCGTTCTAGGATGAGGAACATGAGAAAGTGGTGGTCTGACCAGTCAAATGGGGCAATCAATTCAATCTGAATGGTGTTGGGGTTGGAGATGATTAGATTGAGGGTCGAGCCCAAATTGTGTGTTGGGTTGTCGCAGAATTGAGTTAGGTTAAGGTCAAGTAGGACGTTTTTAAGACTTTTCATGGCTAGGCCATTCGGGTCATTCCTATGTAGATTGTCGTCTCCCAGGAAGATTCTGGGGCAATGGAGAACTAGATTGGATGAGATGGTTTCCATGGTTTCTTCGATCATATGGAGGTTGTCTCCTGGTGGATGGTAGAAGATGTGTAGTTTGCATAGGGGTCTTTGTTTGCTGATGATGTTGATGCACAGGTATTCACAAGAGGAGAGAGTTGCAGAGGGAAACCGTTTCGCTCAGAGACTGTTATGGTAAATACTGGCGACTCCTCCACCCGTACTCTTAGCTCTGTCAAGTCCGGTAATATTGTAACTAGGAGGGACTAGGATGTCAAGGACAGGACCAGAGGACATTAAGCCACGATACGGTGAGAATCAGGAGGTCGAGTTCCTGATCAAGGTTGATGTCAGCGATGTCTGCGGCAGGTTTCACAGCGGATCTGCAGTTCAGAAACATGCATTTCAAGTGATTTTTGGAGTCAGTGGGAGTAGACTGTGCAATGTGAACTTGCATGAGGTTAGCAGTAGTTACTGCATTAGAGTTATGTGTGGGGGGTCTCTATGCGGGTTTAGTGTAATGGTTTGAATATGCTCGGAATGACTGTCTTATGTCTAGGCCCTCTAGAAGGGTATAGCGGCATAGTTTGAAGAGGTCTAGGTATGACTGGGATGACATGTTGAGTGGAGTTGTAAGTTAGAAGAAGGGAGAGAATGTCAGGGTCAGATGGGTAGTTCTTGAATCTAATGGGTGTGGACGGGGCATTAGGGTACGGAGTAGTGTTCCAAGCCCGGCCGGGGGATGTCTGCTTAGGCATACACTACAGTGACTCTTTCAGCATTAGGGTTATCCTCTGTGTAAACTGTTTTTTGTTGATGATCATGGAGAAACAGTGTCATTTAACCCGTTCACTGCGGCGGCTATTCTGCCGCAGTGCTAAGGGGGTGGGGGGGCCGCGCAGCGGTCCCGTGCTCGTGAAGGAACCGCACCGTCACGGCACACGGGTGAGCTGTGCTTGTGACGGAACGGTTCCGTCACGGCCCCACCCGCTCAATAGAACGCGCCGCGCAGGCGTGGAATTCGCGCCGCGCAGGCGCGGCGAGCGGGCCGTGACGGAACCATTCCGTCACCAGCACAGCCCACCCGAGGCTCGTGACGGAACGGTTCCGTCACGAGCATGGGGGGGTTTCATTGAAGTTTGGATTTAACAGGGGGTTAACAATTGAAAATGATGGAAAGGTTTGATGTTTGCTTTACCAGGCAGAAAAGCCTTTATCTTTGACCCCCATTCCGGACAGGTTCTGAAGTGCAGGAAGGGATCATATGAGCTAACCTTTTCTTTAGAAAGCTTTCTCTTGACCTGGGTGCCCTGCAGGCTAGCTGGGTGCAGGGGGAGGCAAGCATTGCTATGGGGTTCAGGGCCCCTTCAGACCCCCACAGCCCAGGGGCCGGGCCCTGCTTGCCTTTGCTTACCAAGCATGCTCCAAGCCATCTTCAGAGGGGAGGCTCTGTCCAGCTGGACATGAGTCACTGGCTATTCACTGCTCTTTCAGTCAGTGAACCCTTTCAGGCTCTGATTGGCGTTTCAGCAGATGTTCTTCAACACTGGAGGACATGGCCTTGGCACAGATCCATCCAACGCAGGGGCAGAACAGACGGTGGATGCCAGCCGCGTGGATTAGCCGCTGTGCTACTTGAAATGTGACAGGACAAAGCATCACCTGTTGCCTGTGCCAGAGGATGACTAATGTCCAGAGGGCAGCCCTGCTGCCAGACTGAGTAGAAGGCCATCGTTATCCACCCCCTCAGGTACCACACGGAACCGACTGACCACACGCCACTTGTGGCATCAAAGCACCGTGGCCACATCACTCGCCACGAGGACAGAGCACTGCGCCCTTCACATAGGCTATGGGTGTTCCAGCTGAGAACCCACCGGGAAAAAACACCCCTTGATTCTCTGTACCCCCAGACCTGACACACCGGTGGAATATGAAGAGGCGGACCACAGAGAAGTGTGGCTCACTGGTTAGAGGAGGCAGACCTGGAAGCAGAGGTCAGCCCGGGACCAGGGTTCAATTCCCGGCTGGGCGGGGTCTTGAGTCCTAAAATGTCCATGGACTCGACAATTATCACTCCGGTGCCTACTTGATTCACGGGTTCACACTCTGCGACTCTGGGCAATAGCTTGCTTAATCTCCACAACGGCCCCTCGCGGCGGGATGCCTGGCTTTCACCTTGCGGATACCCTGCCGGGGTTATCTCACAGGGGAATACCAGGACGGGTTCCCTAAGCAAGCGCTTAGAAACCGCTCGGTGATTTGCGCTATATAAATTCCTGTACATTTACATTTACATTTACAGAGAAGGCCAGGTGTAGATGCCCTTGCACCCTCATTCAAAGACGAGTGCTTCCAGGTCATCACATAAGCACCTCGAAGAGGCAGATGGAAGAATCTGCTTGAAACAAACTTCTGACATCTTGGGGGAGTTACGCAAGATAAGTGATTGGGTTTCAGAGTAGCATGATACTCACCTTAAAGTGCTTTGGGGTGTCAGGAGAAGGAGGAAGCGCTGTATAAATGCAATCACAATGCAATTAAATACAGTGTTATGTAACCCATGGGATACCAAACATGGAATATATCAACAGCACCTCTAGTTATTTGTTCACTTATTTATGTGTAAAGCACCAAGATACACAAAGCCGCAAACCTGCTACTTCCACCTGTTATAGCACTTAATAAGGTTGTGGCACTTTTGCAGGCTGCACTTGTATGCTGTTTCTTTATAACCAGGTGTGCACTTTACAAGCACTCACCACAAGTGCATACATAATTGATGACTTGGTCGGCCTCGCTCCAATCAATGAATCTCTCTTATAAATAATGGCGCGCCAACATGTAAACCAGTTATGATCGCAGAGGGATCCATGTAAATGAATTGTTTACAAGTGCACCTTTTCACAACAACCCATGTGTGACGGAAGATGCAGTGATTGCTTTTCCTGTGGAGACCACAATGCCTGATACATCATGCCCCTAATCCGCATTACTCTCCCTGGGTGCCAGACCGCAATTAATAGATGCTCCGTTAATCCAAAACAGGCCTTTCGTATGTCTGAAGATCAACTTTTTATTTTTATGTACAGAATACAATCACAGCCACTGTTGCAGGGTTAGCCAAGAATGGCAGTAGTCGTCAGTACAAGGGTACATATGTAGCTAGCCCCCACTGCTTGTGTTTTGAGAGTGAAAGATAGGTAAAGAGGAAAGGACAGAAAAATAAGTGGTGAAACAAATGAGTGATAGGACAGACATGTAGAGAGCTACAGTTGCTTACCTTTACATTGGCAACAGTTGTACATACTGCATTACACATGGGCGGGGCTGACTTCCTTGATTCCATTGGAGTTTGTAAGAATACCAGTCAGCCCATTCAGTCGAACAATAAAAAAATGTGGTGTGATTTTGGAAAGATGCCACACCGTCTTAAACTGGGGGATGTCGCAGTGCACAGAGCCGGGTATAGGGGTTCAGATATTGTGGATTCAACTTCACGGCACCCCAAAGCAAAATGTCATTCTTATGGTGACTACTGGCTGTCCCATGAACTTCAGGGCCATTGCGTGGCCGGCTGGTTGTTTCAGAGCTATTGTAATCATTTGCAGGCATCGCAATCATATTTCGTCAATGAGGCGTCTCACGGTCATGATTGAAATTTTAAAGTAACTATAATAATTTCACTGTCATTGTGGTCATCTCACGGCCATCATGGGGGTTTCATGGTCACCGTGGTTAACTTTAAGGTCAACGGGTTCCTCTCATGACGATCACGGCTGTTTCATGATCATCGTGGTTAACTCTAGGTCACCAGGTTCATCTCATGGCCATCATGGCTGTTTCATGGTCATCTTGTTTAGCTCTAGGTTAACATGTTTATCTCATGATCATCGTGGTTAACTCTAGGTCACTGGGTTCATCTCATGACCATCACGGCTCTTTCATGATCATCGCGGTTAACTCTAGGTCAACGGGTTCATCTCATGGTCATCATGGTAATCCCATGACCATCTCATAGTTCTTGCGTGGACATTCATCAAGGTCATCTCATAGTCATGTCCATGTCATACTCATTTGGTCATCTTCAATACATCATGGCTGTTTCATGAGCACCATGGCCATCCTGGTCTTCTCATGGTCAACATAACAATCTCATGGTCATTGCCACCATCTTATGAACACCATAACCATCTCATGAACTACGCTCGGCTCCACCTACCATAGGCCTGGGTGACTTTACTAACAAACATTGGTAGTAGGTGCTCGTTGAATCTGTTATAGTGAAATATTTATGTATGTAGATATGGTGGTAATAGGTGATTTTGAATTTGTTTTTTGCATAGTATGTTGTTAGGGCTGGCTTGTCTGCGCAGCTGTCTGCAGGACGTATTGTCATCTACTCTTTAAAATACACATAGAGTGGACTTCGGCTCCATCCAGAGCAGTATTTCTTTCTCACCTCATGCTATTGGATGTTTAGTAAATCATTCCACCTTCCAGGAAGTGCTTCCAATAGAAGGCATGACGGACTATTTCACATCTTAAAAGTGCATTCACTCGTGACATTGGTGTCATATTCAATTATTCCTCTCCCAAATGCATTCTATACAGAAACCAATCCTTTTTTGCTGCTTTTTTTACCAGCTCCGGCAAAGCCAATATGGCAGGATTTAATGGGATAACATACATGTGTGAATGAAACACATGAAAACAGCATCTGTGAATACTTGTGTTTACATATGTTGGTACTTAAAATCCAGACCTGTTGGCTTTGCCAATGCTTGTTTCATAATCTGTTTTCCCATTCTACGACTAGAGTAAGGTGATGTGTTTTATTGGCAGGAGGATCAATACTGTTCTTTTGTCCTTCGCTATGGGGGGCATGTTCCTACCTTTATTACACTTTAGTACAATCTACCGGACACCGAGTGTATATATCTATTTAAAACAAGCACCTCGAGAGCCCATCTCTTGGGAGAGTGCTTTATAATGCAGGAAATAGAATCCTACGCTCCGCGAAACCTCTCCAAAAAACATCAATGTAAATCCGATTGTGTCTGCTCTGCGGAGCCATTATTGGTTTATCCAAATAATTATACAGCCGCGGCATGGTACATTAGCTCTGCGAAACGCTGAGTTATCTATCGCAGAGGTGCCTTAATGAAGTCAGTTCCAACCTCACAAGACCAATTTACTCAACTGATACAGCAATTTATTTTTTGTATACATTGTTCTAATCTTCTAAATGTCTATTATGTAGGACTAAATAGATGCCGCACATATAACACAGCTATTACCATTTCAACCATTATTTGCAAAAGATCCAGTTGACCCATTACAAATGGTGTCCCATTGTAATATGCAGATTTTTGGAGCATTGTATTTTGTCAGTGAACTTGACAAAACACAGGCAGAATTCATCTGTTTCCAGGGTGGGCATCTCAAAAATTGATGGTAGTGAAGGAGGTGGTGTTATGTTTGTACAAATTTTATGTAAACACAACCCGGTAGACAGGGCTTTAAGTGGGATGAAAAAACTGGGAGGTCTCTCAAGGAGGCGTGGCCAATGTAATCAAGGGCGTGGCTTACAAACACGTATGCTAAAAGTTTGTGCTTAGCATAGTGTGCCGCCCGACTGGTATTTTGTTATTTCTGTCATTGCATCCAGATATATGATACAACAAGTAACGTCATACCTCCAACAAGTCAGGACTATTGGCTTTGTCAATGGTTGTTTGTTGCATAAGATAAATTAGCAGCAACTGTGGCTTGTATATAATATTGAAAAAGCTTCCACATAAAGCCCTGGTGACACCACGACAATGTTGCTGCTCCTTAGTTACGAAAAGAGAAGAGTAATCCTGAGAGAAAATGACTCTCTTTAAAGGATTTCCCTTCCCCTATAACGCTCGAAAAAAATGGACCTCCTGTGCCACGGCACAAA
Source organism: Lissotriton vulgaris (assembly GCF_964263255.1). Lineage (NCBI taxonomy): Eukaryota > Metazoa > Chordata > Amphibia > Caudata > Salamandridae > Lissotriton > Lissotriton vulgaris. The sequence goes on along the minus strand of NC_141694.1, from coordinate 1,854,599,704 downwards.
ACAGAGCCGATAGAGACCCGTTTCGAGCGCTCCTTAAAAAAACGGACAATGCTGAGACAAGGTGAGACCCGGCCCACTTAAAGCCCTGCCGATAGATCCTCGTGAGTTTTTGGCATGCGCCTCTGTGGACCAGCTCACCAATGCTGGGCTTACGGAACAGAAAAGTTAGGACCCATGCATTTTCCTCAGCCTACCCAGAACTAATGCGTACCAGGCACGTAACAATTCAAAGTCTGGTGTATTTATTTATTGTTGGTGAGTTCTGGCATTCTTTCACCACAAGTGTGTGTGCGCAAGAAACCCACACTGTTATCTCAATACTCACAACTTACAGGATTCAGATGCGCTCCTCTCTGACAAGCCCACGCGTAAGCTCTACATAGTACCAGTCTATCATAGGCGAAATATGTTCCTACAGAAATATTGTAACCTACATAAGCGGCTACAAAAATCCTGTGAAGGTCTGTTGGACTTGGCCCTTCGGGCAGGTTCACCCCTATACTTTTTGCTTGTAATGGTGACCTGGTGATAGTGATTTATGGTTTCTGCGCACTTTCACTGTGTCCCAGTGGAAACTGCGTGCGCACTCTGAGTGCGTGGAGTAAGGTTGGCCTGCCCTCCCATAGGAATGCATGGGGAATGTATGTGTCCCTGGTAGTTGCTGATGCGTGGGGTGTGCAGGCTCGAGTTTGGTATGTGCGGACTTGTGTGATTGAATGCTGCGCAATGATATGTGCGGCGTGTATGTGTTTAGACATGGGTGTGCGTGTGCAGCGAGTCTGCTGGCACGTGATTGGCTAGAGCTGGCTGGTGAGCCTGGCTCCAGGAGTCTGGATGGGTCTGCCCGGTGGTGAGTGTTGAGATTAGCATGCTGATGACTGGGGAGGAGTGCACCTGGGTCCTGAATAGGGCTGGGCTTTACCCACACAATGCTGGCTCCGCCCCCTGTGGTGCGTCTAATGTCCCTATCCCTGCCAGTGAATAGAGTGAGGGGCTGAGCACATCAAGGGTGCTCCCAGACCAGCTGCAACTGGTTCTTCCCCCACCCTGCACCTTTAGACAAAGGATTTCTCTGTATAAAAGGAGGCTGTTACCGCTTGTCAAATGTTCTTGTTTGCCAACTTGAATCCTGCCAGGGGGGTGCTGCTGCTTGGGCCCGGGGGAAGGCTTGCCTCCCTGGGCCCTGCCCAGCCCCTGGACTCCTGAAAGACTTTGCTGGACTTTTGGGACATCTGCAGCCTGCTGGCACCTGGGAGCGCTTTGTTTTGGCCCCCAGTGATTAATAGCGCTTTATTCTGTCCACTGGCACTTGGGATGCGCTGTAATTATCCCTAGCGCTTGGGAGCGCTTCATGTGCCTTGGCCGGTGCCCAGCCCGCATTCTTCACCCCGTGTGGTGGCCGAGCGGCGCGGGTGCCACCCCGCTCATTGCCGCCTTCATTTTGCCGCTGTTTGCCCGTTTACTGCTTCACTTGAGGGAGCCTACCCCTCAGTTAATTTAGCCCCCGCCTACAGTGCCTGGACGGGCCGCCGCGCAGCCCGCGATGACCCGGAAGCAGCTAACAGGCCGGCCAATTGCTGCGCGGCCCCGGGAGAAGGACCAGAAGTCCCGCCCGGCAGTCCCGGATAGCGAGTGAAGAGGACGGCAGAAGTGATGGCCGCCCGGGGCTCCCATCAGCTGGGGAGAGCCCCGGGGCCGCCAGGAACAAGCCGCCGAATGTCGCGGGGCTCCCATGACCAGGAGGGGGCCCCGGAGAGAAAAATGTCCCGGAGCCTTGCGACTCCACCCTAAGTCCCGGTCCCGAGATGGGGGACCGGGTGAAGACCAAAAGCGACGTGGGCGCCTTGTGAAGGCGGGGCTCCCGTGGGGAGAGAGAGCCCCGCCGAGCGCTACCGCCGCCGAGGAGAGAGAGAGCCGCAGACCGGCCCAGAGCCGGTGAATGTGTGCGGAAGGAGGGGGAGGGGGCGTCGGGGCACATTGTCGTGCCCGCCCCCCCTCCAGTGGTGCAGAGTCCTTGCGGGGGCCCCGAGAGGCCCCATCGAGGCCCCATTTCCTTCCCTACACCTCTAAATGTGTTGTGATGCATCATGTGTAATATGTTCATGCTTATACCCCTACAGGTATTGTGATACTTAGGTGGTTGTTTTTCTCCTAGTACAGGTGTTGCTAGTGAGGTCCAGGTTCCCTGCGTAATATTCTCCTAAGGTGGTTAGGGTTGCGTAGGTGGTACTTACCTGTACCAGTGGTTACTGGTTGTGTGCTTTATATTCTATTTTGTGCTACAGTGATTTGTATTCTATGTTCTAAGTGCTAATTCTACCCAGTGCTAGTTCTAAAAGTGCCTATTTCCTGACAGTGGTCCATGTGGCCCTGTCTTGTACATATCCCCTGTAAATTCTGCCCGTGCCTGTTGGCACACTGTAAAGTATGTGTTTTTATCTAATGTGTTTTGCAATACCAAGGCTATTTTTACATATGTGGGGGGTCTTGGATGTTGTTGCTGGTGGGTGCGTGCGCAAATGCTTTACACATCGCCTCCGGGATAAGCCTGTCTGCTCGTGCCAAGCTACCAAGAGGGTGAGCAGGGGTTGTCTTGGCGGGTGACTTCCTTACCCTACCTTAGGAATGGGGGTTTCTGCCTGGCTTTGGCACAAGCCTTAGCCAACCAGAAATCCCATTTCTAACAAGGTCTTATATATGACAATGTTTGTATGGATACATGTTATGATTAGTACGTGTTTGTTCCTATAGTTTAGCTCCGCATCGTCAAGTACAACGATGTGGAGTTGAGAACATCAGATCTACACTTACCCCTATATATTTACCGTCACAATATTTCAGTTGTCTATATTTTGACGGTAATCCTTTTGTAGGACAATGTGTCTCTCCTCAATATTCTGACATACAACCAATCCTCTGTGTCAACAGTGGAAAAATACACCATGTTCCCAGACTTCCCTTCATTGTAAAGGCCCCTCATGGTCTTAAATCTGCAATTCCTGATTTTCTGAGGCAGGATGTGGAAGTTAAATTGCAGAATGCTTATGTTGTGTTCAAGCAGAAAGGGTATGCAGCTCCACCTCGGGGTGTGTGAATGGGAGACAAGACCCGAGTGATCGCAAACCTGTATTTTGCAATAGTGTACGACAGAGGTGCAATATTTGTCTCGCACAATCAAACCCCTCCGGCCTGGGTGATGACATTTGATGTGGAATCATTGACACAGGAAGGGTATTTCCCGTAGCAGCAATTTTTATTCTACCGACTGAGCAGACTCTGTTCCACGATTGTGTACAAAAGGTAAAGTACCTTCAGAAATGTATCCTGCCGTGGACACTGAAATAAAGACGCGCCAACTGAGCCGGAAATGCAGCATCGCCCGTGGCTTGAATGGATAAAACGTGCCCTCAAGCACAGCGGAGGTACACATCTCCCTGGCGGATCAGGCGCACAAGAGAGCCGGAAACACATGAATGGTATCGCGAGACAAGGGGGCAGACGGTTCAAGAACACTTGCTTAAGTAGGCTGATATTCCTGGAATCAAGAGATGCCTCTTGACACAGAGGGAATCTCTTGCTAATGCTGTACTATGATCTGAAAACAAGGACCAAACACTGTCTTACTCTCCAGGCAGGGTTGGAAGGCAAGGAGTCTTCAATGTAGTACTTCTTTAGTTTCTACAACATAGAAACAATGGAAATACTTTAATGAATTCTCCCTTGCCGCCTGACCTTCTTTTGACATAGAAACAAAAAGAGGATGGTAATGAAGGGAAAGGAGCCTTCTGTTTTTCATTTCTATAATACTGGAAAGAAAAATAGAAGGTCCAGGCAACAACTAAGAGAAGCCACTGGGTGGGAATGGCAGGTGGGAGAAATAAGGCGCCCACAAGTGACAGATGGGTGAGAGAGACATACAAGAGGGTGGTGGGAGAGGGAATGTGGAATGCAAATGATAAGGAAGGAGAGGTGAGTGGAACAAAGAGTATGCAGGAAAGGGGGGGATAGGCGGTGGGATATACGATTGGGTGGCTGGTGGGGAAACGCACAGCTGACATTTTGTTCTCAGGGGTGATTGCTGTTACACTGGTCCTGGTCTACAACTGTTGCTGGCATTTCCACTGACCTGTGGTACTTGTGCATAGAAGAGTAGGTGCGCGGTTTCATGGTGGCAGCTCAGGGCGCAGATGAATCGTTGACAGGCGCTTTTTCCAAGTGTATCCGATGGTGCGCTAGATGGACACCGTCCACCTTTAGCGTAAACTAGCTCTAGCTTGTTTAACGCAGAATGCCAGAGAGACCGAGATGAGGGCTCAGGTGGTGAAGATTGCACCTCACCTTCATACTGTATTTCTGCACACTTAAGGATTAAACATCTATATCCCCTCAGGTGGGACATTTACAAGCATTAGTCGAAGAAGTCTGATGGACTTACAATGACATCAGAGCTTTTCTATCAATTATTTTCTCCCTCTCTTTGATCCGTCCCAATGAACTGGGACCCGGGGTCTTTAAGTGAACATCTCTCGTGGTAAATAGCAGTGGCGGCCGCTAGCTGGGAAAATCGGTGGATCGGGTGGGGGGGGGAATAAAATAAATTACACTTACCGGAAAACTCCACTTCCGCCACCTCACCTCGTCTTCAGCTCCACTGCAACGATTCTCACACATGCTCCCAGAGTCCACTGCTCTAATGCAGACACTACTCTCATGCTGGTATTACCCAGCGTGAGCGAAGCATAGGGATTGGACGGAGTGGGCTGGTGCACGCTCCAGCAGGGACTGGGAGCCTGTGCACCCGAGCCCTGTGGATACCTACAAGCAGCAGCTTGGAGACATCCAAGTGCACCAGTTGGTTTTGCCGGCCGTGGTCTCCCGGCCAAACCAACATGCGCACTGGCTGTGCCTGAGCTCACTCCTCCTCCTGCTGCCCGAAGCCCCGCCCTCAAGACTCAGTGGAAGCATAATAGTAAAATAAAATGATAATAAAGTAGTTTTATTAACTGATTTATAATCATTTTATTTTACGTGAGTCTGCTGGTTCGGGCAGTGGGGCGACGCTCCTCTGCCATAACTGAAGAGCCGCCGCTGGTCTATAGTTCGCTGCAGAGTTTGCAGTCATAGTTAGCTGGTGTTCTGTGGTTTCTTGTGTTTCTTCCTTCTCTTTTGGTATCACCTGGAGGCTGCCGTCCCTCTGGATGTTAATGCTGTCAGGTGACATTCCAGGGGTTCTGTGCTGCATTTGGTTACTTGCTCCTTCAGCACCTGAAAGTGATGGGCATTTGGGTCACTTTCCTTCATTTGACATCAGACTTTACAGGTGTGGTCTGGATACAGAGCAGTGTGAGTCATCTCCCCGGTTCCATACTGCCCCAATACATTGGGCAGTTTTTGTGCCTGCAGAGAGCTTGTTTACAGATGCAGTTATTATCAATATTGGTTAGCCCACCCATGCCCCCAGCCTTCATGTCCATAAACCTGCATTAGACACAGGATGCTCTTGGACAGTTCCAGCATTCACTTCCTGGTCCTCTGAAGTACACTGGAGGCCTCATTTACAATGGTTTCCTGTAGGGCAGCACCGCAGGCCTTCCTTCTGACCTACCCTATGCCAAAAGAAAAGGGCAGGAGTGCACCTTATCTATCAGATACAGAACATTCCTGTCTCTTCCCCTGTGTTGGCACACAATGGGCTGCCTTGCGCCAATGCAGGAACCCTTGTGCCATGGTTCAACGGTGTCTGCAGGGTAGGCATGGTTGTTTTTGTGCAGGAAGGGACACAAAAACAATCAATGGCGGCGTTTTCCTTCTTCTATGTGTGCTTCAGAATGCAGCGCACATGGAAAGAGCAAAAAACTAGGAGAAATAAAGTTATTTCTCCTTGTTATGCCTCCCCTGGGGACGCATAGGCTTTTGAAGGCTTCCCAGGTTTGGAGCTTGTTGTATATCTGGGAATCTGTCAAATGCCATGGGTGTTACATGGGACCACCCACAGTATGCCCAGGGCACGCCTCCCCATCGCAGGATGAGCTAATGCAGAGACTTTCCCTGCATTGCCTCACTCCATATCTACAAGGCCATGAAAGGCAACACAGGGTGGCGTTACGTGGCCTTGTAGATATGGCTTAGCCCTGTGCACCACTGGAACGTCACTAAAAGTGATGTTTCAATGGTGCACAGGGGGCATATTTACAATATTTTGACGTAGGTCTGCACCGCAACCGCCCTAGCTGCACTGCCCTATGTCAAAAGAAAGGGGCAGGAATGCGCCATGTCTACGAGACATGGCGCATTCCTGTCCTTTCTGCCAACGCTGGCGCCGGTGTATTGCTGGCATGATTGTTTTTGTGCAGGAGGAGACACCTTCTTTCACAAAAACAATCAAAAGATGTGTGCTGCGGAAAGCAGCAAACGTGGAAAGAGGAAAAACCAAGTAGAAATGTAAACCATTCTCCTCGTTACGCCTGCTTTGGGAAGGTGTTAGTTGTGCCGCTGCCCCAGGTTTACGCTATGTTGTAAATCTGGAGCAGCATCAAAAAACATGTGTGTTGAATGGTAACACCTTCAGCAACACCCATGGAACGCCCTTCTACGCAACGTAAGGCATTGCCTGACTCCATATTTACAAGTCCATGAAAAGCTACGCAGGGTGGCTTTGCGAGGCATTGTAAATATGGGCCGGCACGCTATGCCTCCGGAGCGTCTCAAAAGTGACACTCCGGCAGCATAAAAGTGCTGCAGGTGCACTCTAAATATGCCCCAAAGTTGTTTCTCCTCGTTACACCTCCTCTGGGGTGGTGTAGGCTTTTGGTGCATTGCCAGGTTTGGAGATTGTAGTAAATCTGGCAATGTGTCACATGCCAGGGGTGTTACATGGGAACACCCACCAAAATGCCCACGGCACGCCTCCCCATCGCAGTGTGAGGCAACACGGCGACTTTCTCTGCATTAGCTCACTGGTAAAGCTCACGCAGGGTGGCTTTACGTGGCCTTGTAGATATGGTTAAGCCCTGTGGGCCACCGGAATGTCACAAAAAGTGACGTTCCTGCGGTGCACAGGGCGTGTAAAGGAGCCCCTGGATGCGGCTGGTCAGACCCCCAGATGCCTGAGGCCTGGAATGCTCAACCTCTGACCTTTAATAAGGAGTCTGAACCCTTTTCTGATGATTTTTTTTAATGTTTATCTGGTTTACCTACAGGATCCATGTTGTCCAGTGCACCCCCAGAAGATTTCTCGAGCTGTGGTCCTTCTTTAGGGGAGACAGAGCTGACTTGGTCATCTGTATACAAAATACATTAAGCCTCAGACCTCCCTGCAGCGCCAGCTGCACCGGACACGTGCAGAAACCCAGGGCATAGGGGAGGGCTAGGAAGAAAAGTGGGATGATGAGCAGGGGGCCGGAAGTGAGAGAGGAGAGGCGGAGCATGTTTACCGCTCAGTGGGAGTGACAGGGGGCTCAAATTAAGCAGAGGCTTGATCAATGAGAGAGACAGGAATCACGGGACAGGCACAGAAAGAAGTGTACATAGACAGGGGGCACGGCGGGCATGGGGCAAAAAGAGATGGCATTAATGCATAGGTTCCACAAAGGGACGTGGCACAGTGACAGGAAGTACAGAGCAAGAGAGGTGCACAAATTGACCTGGACACAAAGAGATCTGGAAGAGAGATGCCAGTGAAGAGAGGCACAGTGTACAGATATTATATCATAAGAACTTGAAGACTAAAGACAGGGCCACAGAGGCAGGTACACACAGAAAAAGAGAAAACAAACAGACTCGGGGCACAGAGCAGTAGCGGCTGGTAGGGGATGGTGGCGCGAGGCAGGGGAAGGTGGGCGTTAGGATGTAAATAAAAAATAAAACGTGCCTGCTGGTTGCCGTTGCCAACCGCGGCCTCTCCTCAGCAGGAACAGGAACCACCCGGGCTTCCATACTTCCCTAGCCAATCACAATGCTGCTGATTGTAGCGTCGTGATTGGTCTGAGCACCGTGGTTTGGTGCTCAGAGAGAGAGTGGAAGCCTGGGCATGTTCTCCACCAAAGCTGTAATGCAGCCTGGGTGGAGAACATGCAAAGTACGCATGACTGTTTGGCCGGCCCAGACGTCCAGCCAAACAGTCATGTGCACTTTAGTGCGGCATCAGTCACTCCTCCTCCCTGTGACGCGGGGAACGCAACCCTGCCCCGCCCTAACCTGGGGGCAAATCCAATACAAAAAATAAAATGATAATAACACTCCATTTTTATCGTTTTATTATTGCCTTTGCACTGGTGGGGTGACGCTCCTCCGCCTTAGTAAAGGAGCCGCCGCTGGCACACAGACAGGTGCACAAAGAGACGGGAAACAAACAGGTGATCAAGTGGCGGGCCCACTGCAGCATGCACAGAGAGAGTTGGGGGGGCAGAAGCAGCCACAGGATACTTGATGTTTCAGGGTGCTTGTTTAGTGCACGCTGTATGACTTCGTTGCTTCTAGGCACTCCAGGAAGCTTCCACAAAGATTGAAGTGATCAGTGTTGCATAGATTGTCCCTGGCACTTATACAGCAAGGACAGGTAAGCTGTTCAAAGATAATCTGACCGGGGTATTAGTGTTGCAACAGACCAGAAGCAACAGGTATTTAAAGAAAGTACACTTTATGGAGGTATGCACGGTCCGTGGGACCTAGCATAGGTGCATTCATGAGGGAAGAGGTTAGGGGCAGTGCTTTAAATGGGCCGGTACTGTCCGGTGAGTACCAGCACTTTTCTATTTTGAGAGGGAGAGTACCAGCACTTCTCAAGGAAGACGTAATACTTTTACTTGGAGAGTACCGGCACTTCTCAAGGAAGACGTAATACTTTTACTTGGAGAGTACCGGCACTTCTCAAGGAAGACGTAATACTTTTACTTGGAGAGTACCGGCACTTCTCAAGGAAGATGTAATACTTTTACTTGGAGAGTACCGGCACTTCTCAAGGAAGACATAATACTTTTACTTGGAGAGTACCAGCACTTCTCAAGGAAGATGTAATACTTTTACTTGGAGACTACCGGCACTTCTCAAGGAAGACGTAATACTTTTACTTGGAGAGTACCGGCACTTCTCAAGGAAGACGTAATACTTTTACTTGGAGAGTACCGGCACTTCTCAAGGAAGACGTAATACTTTTACTTGGAGAGTACTGGCACTTCTCAAGGAAGACATAATACTTTTACTTGGATAGTACTACCCCCTTATCTACTGCCAATTACCAATCACTTGTCTTTTCACAAAAATTTAAAAACCTGGCTTTTCCCAAAATAACCAGTGCTGTATCAGGACTATGACTCTGTCTCGGTTTGTGTGTTCTTCGCTGCTAAGCGCCTTGAGACCTCACAGTGAAAAGTGCGCTCTATAAGAGCATCTGACTTGACTTCTCAAGGGAGACGTAATACTTTTATTTGGAGAGTACTGGCACTTTACAAGGGAGACGTAACACTTTTACTTGGAGAGTACTGGCACTTCTCAGAAACAAGCAGGCACTCGGGTACAGGGTACCTGCACTTCTATTCTTCCATTTCAAGCACTTGCTAGGGGTCTGTGGGGCAGAGCTGGGATAGGTGTGCATGACCCTGCCCCTCAGATGGCAGAGGAGGGTGTTAGTGTGCGAGCAGCAGTGCTGCAGGTATGAGGAGGTGTTACGGTAGGTAGATTTGAGCCTATGTACTGTGGGTGTCTCAGGGCAGGTTGTAGGGGAGGAGACACTACTCCAAACCGCCCGTCACCTCTGCTGCTGCTTCTAGTTCTAGGTGAGACCAGCTAATTGTTTCCTGGGAATCTTGGGGTGCATGTGGGGGGTGGGGGTCCGGTGCCCCTACAGCCTTTGCATGCGTTTCAAGGCTAAAGTAAGGTAGAGTCCATTCAGGGAGTTTAACTTGGAGTAAAGTGGTTTTTATGTCTGCTCCTGTCTGAGAACTGGGGCTGAGGTCAGGGTCCCAAATGACCCCAAGCTTCTTGCTTTGAATTTGATGGTTGTTCACCTGAAGGAGGGTTGGACTTATAGGGGTCACTGTTGAGGGTCTAGACTGAGAGTTCCAGTTGCTGCACCGTTGAGCCCCATCCAGCTCTCCAAGGCCATGATTCCCCGGTCCATAAGTGTGAACCGGCCCCTTTCGCCGGATGCAAGTGTAGTGATGGGCGCGTAGGAGGCACGTAGGAGGTACCTGAAGGGCTTGAGGTGGATATCTCAGGTGAGCCGTAGGTGAATGGGCTGATGGAGGACAGAAGGTCTCCAAGCCGTGCTCTCTCCTTGCGACTGGACGTGAAAGAGCTGCCCCGCTCCAGCCTGGCCTCTGGGACATTGTCCACAGGTGGAGTCGATGTTTACATTTGTACTTGGTCTTAAGCGAACACACAGTCCCATCCGTTTAGCCTTTATGGATCTCACCTTGGTCTTTGACTGGGTTTAACGCGCCTGTTGTTTTCATGTTGGTAGAGGAGTAAGACAGGGATGCATCCTGGTCCCTTAACAAGCCGGAACAGGCCCTGAGCGATACCCATGCTGATTGTCCCCCAGTTGGGTCTCGACCCTTGCCCGTAGCACTCTATGCAGATGATGCGGTTTTAATGGTCACAAAGGCAAGGAGTTTGCAGGCCCGCTTGGAATCTTTTGCAGCTTTCATGGATAACTTGGATTTGGTGGTTTACGTCAGCAAATCCTATGTGATGATTGTGGGCTTCCGTACAACTAAAACTAAATCCTCTCACCTTGGGACACACACATTACCCATGACTAGGGCTTTCTCATACCTGAGAATATGATTTGCCTCATTCTTAAGCTGGACCCCATAGTAAATGGGGAAAAAGCCGATTTTATTCGGACAAACGTAGCAGTCTTTAACTTTGCATCCAGGTTGGGTGGAAGACCCATCAGGGCATTGTTGCAGGTTTCTCAGGCCAAATGCATCTCAAAGACATTGATGGGAGTGGGATCGCGGGTTCACCAAATTGAACCAGTCGCAGATAATCGAAAATACTTTTTTAAGACCTCTACTGTGTGTCCCCCAAAGTGTGTCAACTTCTGCTACACATGAGGAATTGGGAGTTGGTTACGTCTCCGGATAGATATTTGGTCTTGGGAGGAAACCAAGCTGAAGAAGGAGATATTGGAAGATTGCCTTCCCTTGATCACTCCCTGCACATCCCATGGCTCAAGCAGGTTAAGGGGCCCTTGCAAAGCCCGGGTAGGGTCGACTATTTCACACCCCTGAGATCATAGTGAAATCTGACCATAATTGGACCAGAAATGCGTCTATGAGCCTTAGGATTGCAGTCACAAAAGAAGCCGCCATTCAGTCGCCCGGGTGGGTAGATATATTTATATATTTTGCTGAAATATATTCATACAATGGAACCCTTCCTTTCAGTTGTAAAGAGTAATAACAGTTGTTTTTTTGTTGTTGTTTTTTTAAATTTCTATATAGTTTTTATTGGTTTTTTTTACAACATATAACATGTAATCGTCAACGCCTTTTCGTTACAGGGTGGCAGCTCAACTGGCTGTGTTAGTTGTAGTACAGTTTCAGATTATATATGCTTGGCTGTCTCACCAGATTCAGGCTGGGTCTTTTGCCCTATGTGTTGGTTTTCCCCGGGATGGTGCGACACACACACTCTTATTGTCTGCGGCTGCGACAATGGGTCTCCGCAGGACTCCTAGCACTTTATTATGTTGAGTGATTTTTATGCTGTACCAAGGAAGGCTGAAACAGGCTCCGTTCACCCAAGTGCGTCCAGCCCTCCTGTTCTTACAGTTGTTGTCTCTTGATCTCTTTTTAAATATAGCTGTATTTTAAAATCTGCCGTGAGACTTAGAAATAGTAGTGAGAATTAACCCCATGTGTGAATCTTAACGGATAGTTTTAATGTATGTTTATGTTATGCAGCTATGTATTCTTTTGTGGTTTTTATGTATTATTTATATTGTTCTGCTTTTATGGTTTGTACAAAAACGGAATAAAGTTTGATCGATCTATTGATCAATTGATTGCCTACAGGTTGGGTCGTTGTATGCTCCTTTTGTGAGTCACAGGGTCATATATGGCTGGAAGGTCACGGAGGCCAAGCCTGCTCAGCACAACCCTGTCCTCCATCCATAGAGCGCTGCCGAGGCTGTCAGGGGGTCTTCACAACTGTGTCTCAGCCCGGGGGAGGCTGCTATTTTGTCGTCACAACTTTTCCTAGCGCTTTAGCGGTCCCAGGGAGACTCTCTAGGGGGCAGTAGTATTTACAGATAGTTGGGCCCCCAGGGTAGTGTGTCAGAAGGAGGGGCTCCTCTTTTGAGGGGCGCGTTAATGAAGGTGGGAGCTGGGTTCTCCAGTGTTTGAGCGTGACTGTCAGTGACTAATGATACGTGCGGGTCGCCCAAGCCCATCTTGTGTAACCCTGGGCAAAGCACTACGCTCGCGTAGTTTGCGAAGTTTGCGCAACTTCACACTACGTGAACTGCACATAGCACAGTGCAAGCATTCGCAGTGTAGCGTAGTGCCGCAGTCATTTTTTGCTTGCTCGCTTGTCCTCAACATCAAGTTGGCGACCGTGAGCAAGCAGAATTACATCCTGGCGAGACTTTTCCCTCGTTCACGATCAGCAACATCAAGTTGCCGATCTCGAGCATGGAAAATAAAACTCCCGGCGAGATTCTCAATGCGGGGAGGTCAGGTTTCTCATTGCGAGTGGGCGCGCATGCTCACGACCGCTCGCGATGAGAAACTACCAGTCCGCGTTGAGAAAGCAGCCGCTCAAGTAGATTTTTACTCAGCAGAAAACTACAACTCGCACTGTGCAAGATGCCGTTTTCAATGATTGCACAGTGCCGGATGCTTGTCCGCACTTTGCAATCAAGGGCATCTTGCACAGTGTGAACATGCTACTATGCAGTTCGTGTAGTGCTACGCGTAGCTTGCGTAGTGCGAAGTGCACTTTGCGTGGCTATACGTAGCGCTACTTCGCAAACTACACCCAGCCCTAATCCTGTGTCACTTACAGGACTTTGGAGGCTTGGACGGGGCGAGCGGGAAGCTAAGCATGGGTCACCTAGGCCCTTCCTGGGTCACTGACTGGAGTCCTGAGGGTTGGTGTTGTGTCCCCCTTTATTCAACATCAGGCTCGGTCCCCGTCCCTACTCTATCTGACCCTTTCCTGTCTTGACCCCACCTCTTCCCCTCTGCCCACCTAGCTCCTCCCACCCCAACTACTAGACTGTTAACTCCATAACATCTCCCCCCTTCTTAACAAACAGCAGTGAAAGTGGAACTTAGTCCATTTCTACGATCAGTCTCTTTGGAGGCTGCACTTGGCGTCGGGGTCGAGCCGGTGTAGACACAATGTTCTCTACCACTGGTTCCTGCGCCATGGGAGGTGCAGAGTCAGGTGCGCCAGCCTCCGGGATACTGTGGTTCTCCAGTGTGGAAGCTGCAGGTGTGCAGTCATGTCTTTCAGGAGGGCACTTCTTAAAGTGGGATGCATTTCGGGTGACTCGCCTATTCTCTGATTCAGCGGTCACCATGGTGCCCTTTTGCTGGACGATCGTGAGGGGCTCGTCTTTGAAACGACAGTCAGTTTTCTGGCGCTGCTCTTGTCTAACGAAGACCCTGTCACCTTCCTTGAGGGAGGGTGACCGTGCCCTCCGTTTGAGATCAGCATGGTCTTTCATCTTCTCCTTGTGGTACTGATCTGTTGCAGCCATGTCCTTGATCTGGTGGTCTGATAGGGGTTTCTTCAGCGCCCCCTCCCAGGTTGGGATCCGAGTTCTCGGTGTCCTCCCAAGCATGAGAGTGGCAGGGCAGACGCCCGTCGTGGAGTGAGGAGTGGTTCTGTAGGCACAGAGGACTTCATTCAGTGCCGCTTGCAGATCCTTTTTCTCGGCAGTGGCCTGTTGGAAGGTTTTCTTGATGGTAGACATGAACCGTTCAACGGTCCCGTTGGCTTGCGGCCAGAGTGGGGTGACCCTGCGGTGCTGGAAGTCCATCTGTTTCGCGAAGTCGCTGAATTCATGCCCGTTGAACGGGGGTCCATTGTCCGTTTTGATGATTCTGGGAACACCCCAGGTTGCGAAAACCTCCTCCAGTACTTTGAGAGTACAGGTGGCGTTGGTGGAGGAGATAAACTGAGCCACTGGGAATCGGGAATATTCATCCACGATAACGACCACATACTTCCCTGACTGTAGAGGCCCGTAGAAATCCATTGCAACTTCTTGCCACACCCCGTCAGGTAGTGGGGTCATCTGAAGTGGTGCAGGCGGAGAGTTGGGGTTGGTTAGCTGACAGGGATGACAATCCTTCAGAGTGTTCTCGACTATCTGGTCTAGAGCTGGGAACCAGACACGCTCTCTAAGTGCTCTCTAAGATGACCCTCATGTGCTAGGTCGACTACTCCTTGTCTCAGGGTGGCTGGGATGACTATCCGGTGATCCCTTAGAAGGAGGCCATCTTCGGTTATTGAGAGTTCATCAGAGACGTGTCGGAAAGCCTGGAGCTCATTCCTAACACCAGGATTCTCGTCTTCATCTTGCGGATAATGTCTCCACCTGTTGGATAGTATGCGTTTCATCACGGTTTGTAGAACAGCGTCCTTGTTGGTTGCTTCCCGGATGGTGTGCATTGGTATGGCTGGAGGGCGAGCATGACTTGACACGAAATGAATGTATTCCTCGGCTATGGATGAAGTTGTCACTGCAGAGTCCCGGGGGTGGCGGGACATGTAATCAGCCGGGTTTTCTCCCTTCCCCGGTTTGTGAATGATTGTAAACGTGTACTCCTGCAGTCGGAGGCCCCATCGCTCGATCCTGGGGGGCATCTTGCTCTTTGGATTCCCGTAGATAGTCACGAGTGCCTGGTGGTCAGTAATGAGCGTGAAGTGCTTCCCATAGATGAAGATGTGGAAATGCTCGCACGCCCACACGACCGCCAGGCTCTCTTTTTCAGGCTGGGAATACTTCCTTTCCGGATCGGTGAGGCTGCGGCTGGCGTAGGCGATGATCCTCCGTTGTTCCGAATCGTCGTCGTACTGAGCCAGGATCGCCCCTAAGCCCACCGGACTGGCATCTACGGTGATCTCTGTCTTCCGCCTGGGGTTGAAGTAGGACAAGCAGTCAGACGATTCTACCGCCTGTTTGATGTCTCTGAAGGCGCGCTCGCAGTCCGGGGTCCAGTTGAAGGGCTGGTTGGCCTTCGTGAGGAGCCTCAGTCGGTGACTTATGGTGGCGTAGTCGCGAATGTAACGAGCACAATAACTCGCCATCCCGAGAAAGGAGCGTAGATCGTTTACGTCAGCTGGGCTTTTGGTGTTGTTGAGCACAGCTACCTTGTCTGGATCGGGTTTCATGCCGTTGGACGAAAAGATGTGTCCGAAGAATTTCAGAGTTGACTGGTGGAACTCGCATTTGTCCTTATTGAGAGTCAGGTTTGCGTCCATCAGAGCCTGGCAGACACGATCAAGGGCGATGTCGTGTTCTCGGAGGTTTGTGCCGTACACCAGAATGTCATCACTGTAGTTGAGTGAATTTGGGATATGGTGGATGATCAGGCGTATCGCCTCTTGGAAAATTTCGGCTGCCGAGGAGACGCCAAAACTGAGACGCTTATATCGGAAGAGGCCAAGATGCGTGGCAAAAGTGGTGATGGGGCGAGAGCTGTCATCCAGCTCAAGCTGGTGGTAGCCCTTGTTGAGGTCCAGCTTGGAAAAGACCGTAGCTCCGTTGAGTGCCGTAATCATGTCGCTCAGGTGTGGGCCGGGGTGTCTTTCCCTCTCGATTGCCGTGTTCGGCAGGCGCATGTCTACACAGAGACGGACCTTGTCGGGAGTCCCCTTTTTTGGCACGATGACCACCGGTGACACCCAGGGAGTGAGTCCTTCGGTGCGTTCAATGATGTCGGCATCCAGGAGGTCTTGCAGTTCTTGAGCCACTGCGGATTGCAGATGAAACGGCACTCGCCGCGGATGTTGAGCAATTGGTGTGACTCGCTCATTGATATGTAGATGTACTTGTCGACCTTTCAGTTTGCCCAGGCCCTGGAACAGAGATGGAAATTTTGCGGTGTAGTTGGAGCTGTCGTTCACATTGAAGAGGATGTGCACGAGGCGCAGGCGCTCGGCAGTCGGAAGGCTTAGTAAGCAGTCGGCATCGGGTCCTTTGATGACGTGGATGACGGCTGGGATGGTGATGCCGCCGTGCGTGAGGGTGGTGTCGAACTTTCCCAGGCACGGGAGTGGTTTTCTTGACATCCAGGTGTATACCCGGACAGGTGCGAAGCGCAGATGAGGTTTAGGAATCATGCGCTCGTGTTCGGCAACGGAGATGTAGTTAAGGGATGCGCCACTGTCCATGACGAATTTCGCTGCATGGTTGCCCACCATGATATCAAGCCGTGGGTAGCGTTTGAGCTGATCGTTGTCAGCAATGTTGACATACTCTGTGGTGTAGGCCGATCGCCTGGATGAGGAAGACCTGGACTCTCTCGAGGGAGATCGGCGATCCCATCTGGAATGTCTGGATTCACGACTGGAGTGAGATGACACCGGGGATCGATCAGGTTCACCCTGAACGGCTCTGGCGTGATGCCGTGTGGTCTCTGTCCTTGAAGATCTTTGCTGGCTGGCGCGTCGGTCATTGCCGCCACGTTTCTTTCGGTGGTAGTCACTGCACATGGCTTCGAAATGATTGGATCGTCCGCATTTTCGGCAGCGTTGGCCCATGGCAGGGCATGAGTCGATGTAAGGGTAGTCATACCCGCACCTGTAGCACCGTCTTGTGCGTTCGGGTCGTCGGTCTCTCCTCTCTGAATCTCTTGGCCGGTGGTCTGTTCGGCGTCTGGGTGAGAATCTGGATCGGCGTGATCTGTCACGCGGGTTGCCTCTGTAGGCCTGTCGTCCATGTCGTCGGTCGGAGACACGATTGGCGTGTTCTCGGCTAGTGCTGGGTTTAACTTCGATATCCGCCGCATTCTCTTCGGCTTGGTCATATATTCGTGAATTCTCCTCGATTTCCGCCAACTCTTGTGGCTTCCTTAGTAGTCTTCGTCTCAGCGATTCTGAATGGCATCCTGAGATTATTTGGGACTTGATGGCCGCATCCGGCGAGAAGTTTGCGAAGTCGCAGTACTGGGACTGGCGCCTTAGTCGGTGTATGAAGGATGTTAGTGGCTCATCCTTGTCCTGGCGCTGTTGGTGGAACTTGTGTCGCTCATAATCAACATTTCTTTTGTGCAGGAAACGGTTGTTCAATATGTCTTTTACTTTGACATAGGTGTCACTGTCGGCGGTTGGGATCTCTCGCACTATCTTGCTGATCTCGCGCCCTCCTAGATTGCGAAGGGTTATTATTTTGTCCTCGTCTGTCTCGATTCTAGAGCCTACAACGTAGTCCTCAAAATCCTCCAGCCATTCCTGCCATTTGAGGCCCATGCTGCTCCCTGTCGTGATTATTAGGGGTTCTGGCGCTCGCAGGTGCGTGCCCTTGATTTCCTTTTTGGCGGGAGCGTCTTGCGCGCCTTGCGCGGGAGGGTTGGACATATTGGTGATGAGGTTTCGGTCCTGATGCTTGACCTTGGTCGCAGCTGCTGGTGTCCACTCCCTTTACTTCTTACGGTAGGTGCCAATGCTTGTTTGTTCCTTGCTACGTTCACGTGGCACTGATTGCTCACCGTCTGCTCTTTACTGTAACAGTTTGGGGCTGCCAGTGCTTATTTGAGTGGTCTGCCTGACCCAAAGATGGCCGCCCTCAATTCTGATAGAGCCTGTCCTTAGAGCTACCTGACCTTAAAATGGCCGCTCCCTTCGGCGAGACACGTGGCTCTCTCTCGCTCTCTCAGGGCATTCATGCGTCGCTGCACCGCTGGGCTCGCGCCTGCAGGTGGCTGCCGGTTGCCGCTCTTAGGTAAGTTCACGCTGTGGGGGGGGGGGGGGGGCGCTCGGCTGGCGGATCACTCGGCGCTGCTTCCTTGTTGCGCGC
The DNA here is from genome assembly GCF_964263255.1 of Lissotriton vulgaris. Taxonomy (NCBI): domain Eukaryota; kingdom Metazoa; phylum Chordata; class Amphibia; order Caudata; family Salamandridae; genus Lissotriton; species Lissotriton vulgaris. The sequence continues at coordinate 1,854,581,727 of NC_141694.1, read as the reverse complement.
GCGCCGACCTGGCGCTATGCCTCGCGCGTCGGCTTCCTGCACAATGTCACGCGGTGAGTTGGGGCAATGTCGGAGTGGGCTCCCGACTTTCACTCACGGTTTGTCGTGTTGTCGGGCGGGTCTCGCGCCTCCAGCGCGACCGGCACTTTCCTTCTGGTGCCCTGCCTTCGATTCTGGCGGGCTTCGCGCGTCCAGGGCGATCTGTCCTCTTTTCCGGCGCCCTCGCTCGGCGCACCGTCTGTTCTCCTTCCCACGCTCTGAAGACCGCCTGGTCACATTCAGACTTCCCTTAGTCACGTCGGGGCTCTTCCGTGGCGCCTCGGGACCACGGTCACAGCGGAGCTCTGGGCGCTCTACGCTGCGGGACGGGGCTCGTTCTGGTGGGTTTACAGTTGCATCCCACCCTCGTCGCCAGCTGTCGTGTCCCCCTCTAATTACACACACGGACACAGACTGAATCTTAACGAGCTCTTTATTCAACATCAGGCTCGGTCCCCGTCCCTACTCTATCTGACCCTTTCCTGTCTTGACCCCACCTCCTCCCCTCTGCCCACCTAGCTCCTCCCACCCCAACTACTAGACTGTTAACTCCATAACAGTTGGATGCGGTAAACCCTGCATGTGAGTCACCCGGGCCCTTTAAGTTTTTTTTTAGGTGGCTGTGTAGTGTCATCTATGGTGGTGCCGGCTCTGCTGTGTCTGAGGTCAATGTCTGTTCTTATTTTTTCCAGGTTGTATGCCAAGTTTTATACACCCCTGAAGGTACCTTGCGACTTTTGAAGTCTTGTGTCAGTCCTCAACCAAGAATGTTGCAGTGGCACAGAGAGCGTTGTAGTACGTGATATGTGCGTGCTTGAGGCTGGTTGTTAAGGTTGGGGTCGCTCCGCCTGTGAACCAGTGATTGCTGTGTTCACAGCGAGCGCCTTGAAGAGCAGTGGGGGACGGGCTGTCATTTGTTGCACTTCTCTTCGGAGTCTGCTTGTTGGGGTGTGCTGTTGTGAAGGGGAGGGACTTGTAGCCTGTCTTAATACCTAGACAATAAGCACAAAAGGGGCAGGCAACAAAGGGACAGGCCACAAACCCACAAGAAACAGAGAGGATGAGACATATACACGGAGGCAGCCGGGCGGGACATATAAATACACATTATCGGGATACTCATGCTCCCCAGGGCACTAATGTAATGAAGTCAGAGGGTTATTAATAGTTTTGCATTAGAGTAACATCTGCCCATATATCAATGACGCCGCCGGGCAGTGTGATGGGTGCGGTGACCAAGGCGGCCATTATTTCTTTGGGAGTCGTCGGTTTGTGTGTGGGTGGGTGTGTGGGTACGTGCAAACGTGCGTGTGATGTGCTTGGACTGCACGTGCTTGTATGTGTGTGCATATAGGCTGGTGCGTGCACAGCATGTGCTTGTGTGTGCGTTTGCATATGTGCACGTGATTACATATGTAGATGCCTGCACAGTTAAGATAATGCATATATATTGAAAACTCAGCGCGCATGTACCTAGCGTATTGCTACTCCATAGATAGATACATAGGGGCTCATTTACAAGACATCTGCATTGCCAGAAGGTCAAGTTTAATGACGCTTCTGCGGCCCAGAGGGAAGACTTATATCCACAAGCCCACGTAAAGCCACCCTACTTGGATTTTCATAGCCTTGTAGAAATGGAGTGAGGCAAGTTGCTGCGTTGCCTCACACTCCAATGGGGAGGCATGCCTTGTGCGTTACGGTGGGTGTTCCCACATAACACCCATAGCATTTGATAAATTCCCAGATTTACAACAAACTTTAAACCTGGGAATGCATCAAAACCCTCCTGGAATTAGAAATATTCTGCCAACTGAGTAAGGAAGGGAGCCTAGGAGTAGATTCACACTTGCATTTTTTGAAGCAGACCTTCCTATGCTCTCCAGTTCCTGCTTCGACCTTCAGATATCGATACACATGAATAAATTACAGAGAAGGCCAGGCAGGCATCTCCTGAGGCCAGGCAGATAGCCCTTGAGGTCATGCAGACACCTCCTGAGGCCAGGCAGACGCCTCCTGAGGCCAGGCAGGCAGCTCCTGAGGCCAGGCAGATAGCTCTTGAGGCCAGGCAGACAGCTCCTGAGGTCAGGCAGGCAGCTCCTGAGGCCAGGAAGGCAGCTCCTGAGGTCTGACAGGCAGCTCCTCAAGCCAGGCAGGGAGCTACTGAGGCAATGCAGGCAGCTCCTGAGGCCAAAAGGCATCTCCTGAGGCCAGAGAGGCAGTTCCTGTGGCCAGGCAGACAGATCCTGAGGCCAGGCAGACACCTCCTAAGGTCAGGAAGGTAGCTCCTAAGGCCAGGCAGGCAGCTCTTGAAGTCAGACAGGCAGCTCCTGAGGCCAGGCCGGCAGCTCCTGAGGTCAGGTAGGCAGCTCCTGAGGTCAGGTAGGCAGCTCCTGAGGTCAGGAAGGCAGCTTCTTAGTTCAGGGGTAGAGCGGGGTGAGGGGAGGGGAGAGAGGGTGGCTCAGGTAGGCCATACCTACTATTTGAGTAACGCAGGAGGGGAGGCACAACGAGGAGAAATAACTTCATTTCTCCTCACTTTTCCTTTTTCTATGTGTGCTGCTCAGCACACAAAGAAAGAGGAAATCACCTCCATTGATTGCTTTTGTGCAGGAAGGTGTTCCTTCCTGCACAAGACATTCATCCATACAACACAGATAGCCTTGCACAGCGGTGCCTGCATTGGCGCATGGCAGCCGTATGTGTGGCCAGAGTTGTGAAAGAGGACAGCAATGCGCAATATCTCATCTATACAGCACGTTCCTGCCCTTTTCTTTTGATGTGGGGCAGCGCAGCAGGAAGGCTTGGGTCGCTGCCTTACCCCAAAAGTTTGAAAATGAGGCCCACAGTGCCAAGAAACCTCCCCCACCCCCTTTAACCGATGCGATGATAAACATGTTACTCTTCCTGGTGTCTACTTGGGTTGTGTACTCCCTGTGTAGCTACACAATTCACGCCAGTGAAGGATTCCAAGACCGTCCATATCGGCTTACCCTGGCGTCGCCCGGTTACGATCGAGTAACACGGCAACCCACATTCTAATTGGGCTTGCTGATCCGGGCAAAATCGCTCTTCCAGACGACTAGATACTATTCTTATGTCACCTCGGCATTTTTGAGGTTTAGCGATAAAAGGCATATTATGTTTTGTCCTGATGATGGTCCCCATAACTGCTTAGGGGGACCGAAACGCCGTTGACTTGCTTAAGCACCTTATACACATTTTTGATTGCTAAATTGATGTAATGGTGCTGTTTGACATTTTCTGTGTAACTAGTATTTGAACAGAACAACGCTTGTTTGCCTTAAAAACTTGTCTAACTTTCCACCAATGTATTGTAAAATGTGAGTCCATACTAGTATCGATGCCCGGATGGATGGCGCAAGTTGCCTCTTAGTTCTCATTCTGAATAGTTACCAAAATAAAGAGACGGGCGCTGGAAGCCGGAGTCACAAGAACAGGATTTATTACTCATGAGGAGAGCCTGTCATTTCGGACACGAAACACAGTGTCTTTCGGGAGGTGCTCTAACAAGTGAGCTGAAACGTCGTCTTTTATACCTTACAAAACACTTAGCATTACAATCGCGACATTGTGAAACACGGAAAAGACATCCCCATGATCCTCGTGTCAATCCTACCCCACATATGTTCACAATAGGGACCCTTGACCTGCTGATAAGAGGGGAGGGTAATCACGCAGCTGAGTGTTCCGCCAACTTTTAGGATGTGTGCGCCTGATCATAGCCCAGGGGGTGGGGTGGCCAGGATCAATAGTGGGTCCTTTGAAGAGGAGTGATTCCATGCAATAAGCAGTAAACAGTATCCCCTGGCTTAGGCGATGACCTCAGACATGTGTGGACAGTCAATCGCGGAGGGAGGGTTTACTAACAGAGGGGTTATTCACGAAAGGAAAGGAGGTGCTGGTCAGGCGCGGCCGTGACTCCCAAGGACAGGGTCTTGCAGAAGAAGAAGGTTTATGACTTGCCCGTGTGAGGAGAAGGGACGGGGAGCCAGGGTGTGCACAGGGACAGAGTCGTACAGAGAGAGAGAGGTCTTATGACTTATGCGTGAGAGAGCGGGGGCAGTCAGGTGCAGCTGGGGAGGGCTATGTCAGCTAAGGCGAAGGATGCCTCTTCAAGAGGGAATGGGGGGGTTTGCGTGGGTCAAGCAGGAGGGTTGCCTTTCAGGGCAGGGTCGCGCAGAGGGAGAGGGTTTCATGGTCTATGCATGTGAGAGGGGGGGGGGTTCAAATACGCGCAGAAGGGAAGCCGGTGATTCTAATGAGCGGAAAAAAAGGCCAGGGTGCCTAGAATGGCTGTCATGTACATATGGGTACGGGCTTTTACTGGCGGAGTGATGCGGTCAATATTTTATGGTATTCATGGTGCTTACAGGGAGAGGAGTGGAAAAAGGGAAATGAACGCTGTTTATGTACATCAATTTCTCTAATTTTCCACAGTCGCCCCTTTTTACATTACAGAGTTCATTTTTGTAATTGATGGGGGTACAAATAAACAGGCGTGGTTGAAGAATTAGCATTTGTCAATACTAACATTTGGCATATAATCATGGACAGTTGATGCGATGGGCAGAATGCAGCACATAGGAAATTGCATTTGTCGAGTTCCTATCATTTCAACAGCACTACATAGCATAAATGTTTCTGACTTAAAAATGTGACCAATGAACATTTTGACCAAGTAGTTGAGGGCGGAATTCAGTTCAGTACACAAGATCTCTTCGTCACAGTGTCTTTTTAGCAGTGAGCCATCACTGGTAGGCTCTAGTCTGTATCCTTCAGTTGGCGCTGTTGAGCACCGGCGGTGGAGCTATAGGTCCAGCTCGTATTCAACCTTTCGCGTTGCAAGGTGCGGTCTGTCCTCTGCTGTTAGACCACAGTCCTGTTCCCTAACCAGTCCCTTTAGTGGCGCCTTATGCTCGGCACCTATATTTCCGTGGTAACACCCTATTCCCACCTGAATGCCGTTCTTCCTTTTGGCGTGAAGTCACATGGAAAAGAGGGTGTATAGGAGAGAGGGCGGGGTTGGGTCAGAGTTCCTGGGACACACAAAAGGGACCAAGGGAGCAAAGGATAACAAGCAGGCAGGCCCATCAATCGGGCCCAAAGAAGGGGGACGGAGACTCCAGGCACACGTGGGTTAGCAGACGGAGGGCTTCAGGGCGGCCCGTCATTTTTAATTTTCACGTTTGAAATCGCTGTCTCGTCCCGTATCTTGTTGCTCTGCAGCTCCACCTTTGGTCGAGGTCACATGTGTCTCAAGATCTGCAGCCAGGCTGTACGTCACGTCCGACCCTTCTCTTCCGGTGATCGTAAATCTTTGAATAGGTACAAAACAAGCTTTTAGAGAACTGGTAGAAGAAGTCATTTATGCATGTGAATTCCTCCCTCAATCCTACGCACTTGGGAGATACGCTCATCGGTCACAGTCAGAGGTCTATTACCAAGCAGTGCACATGTCTAACATTCCTACTGTGTTCATGCCAAGTGTATTCATTGTCTATTCATGACATAAATGGAGAGAAATAAGACTCCTATCAACTGCGCATTTATCAAACTCAGTATTTCGGAACCTCCAGTGGAGACTTGCTTTTCAAACCCGAGCCTTTAACAGTCTAACATTCCCTTCAAGGCTGGCTAACCTTTTTCAACCAGGGCGGGGGCGCTATCATCGAGAGTCAGGTAAAACAGGTTTTTCTCGAGGGACGACAGTTACTCATGGTCATCATGTTTATATCCGGGACAGCAGCTGGGGTCTATCAAATGGGGCGGGGATGCTTTCAGGCGTTCGCACTTGGGTGCAAAAAGGGGGGTGGGGCAATCTGGGCATTGGGGGTCAATCTAGACGTTGGCGTTCGTCTCTGATGAACAACAAAAAAAATAAGGTGCCATAGACATACAGTTCCCCTATAAAGGCCAGATTGGGGGACCTTAGTCGTCTTACCTGTCCTTTCCTTCTCAGCCAATTCGAGTTCATTCATTTTGCAGAAAGGAGAGGTAGTAATATGGCGAGATACAATCATTTTAGTTTCGGTCAATTTCGCTGAACACCTGCGCGTTCAATAAGTATCCAATCAGACTGGTGCCAGCGAGGCACGATTTTTCCATAAAAAGGAAGAGGAAATAGGGAGACTCTCATAGAGAGTGAGAGTCGTCTGCAATCTAAACGAGCCATTTGGTACACGTATGACATGTAGAGATAGAGACAGACAGACAGATAGAGAGATAGACAGAGATAGGAAAAAGGGGGGAGAGAGATAGATAAAGAGATAGAGACGTGTACAAAAATAGGTCATTTAGTGCGTTCACAACACAGAACAGCAGGGGGTCAGGTAACGGAGAGACACAAACAAAGGGAGAACATAAACCCCTACAGTACACACACACAAACTCAGACGAAGGAAGACAGTACATGTGTTATATATATAAGACATTCACGACAAAACAGAAAACAATTGTTGGCCAACAAGATCTATTTTTTTTATATCCTTCGTATCTTTACTATCCTATTTACCTACGTGCTTAGCTCTTTTTACCTTTCCCTCCTTCTCCCTCTCGCTTGTTATCTCTGCAAGCGTTCTCAATTGCCAATACTTACACCTCGGTTAGTCGATCAGAAGTTAACCCGGTCGCGCTATTTACCCATGGTTGGATCTTAAACCATTTTTCAGTTTCTTCCTTTGGTGGGAAGTTCTCCAGGGTGAGGCAACGGCAAGTATTGATCGGGAGAACAGTCGGACAGCTTGGCTAGATCTATAAGAGTGTGAGAAGGGGGCAGTACATTTTGAACATCAGCAACATTTCTAACTTCCCAGACGGGTGGTGCCTTGGTAACTCTTACCCGTGCACTCTTCTTTGTCCTTTCCCTATCTAGTCAAACGTCGAGTTACATTATCTAACGTGTTATTTCGAGTCAATTTTCGTCATACAGTACCCGCCAAGTTTCTATGTCAGTCTATCCTCCCAGTCGCTATGTTCTAAGGAGGAACAGTCATGTTTAAGTCTACGTCTTTTAAAAACTTATCGTCATAAGGACTATGCACATATTCCCTTCTTCCCTTTTCGTCGGTGGTTCGATCATCGCTCTCCCATACTTCAGCCGACGTTCCGACGTGACCTGCAGAAGGGAGGAGAAAGAAGGGGTGGGGGGGCAGCATTCAAACCACATCAGCATGCAGTAGTCCGAAAATGTTTTTACCTACCACATACTCGACCTATCTCCACGTAGTGCATTTCTTTTCCATCTCGGCGTTTAAGCCCAGTGGGACCAGTAGTGTCAGATAGATAATCATTTACGATCTGCGTATCTACATGAGTTTCTTGGTCGCGACCCCCTTTAGGTTGAGTGTGCAAGGGTGGCGGTCAGGTGGCATTTCTGTGGTGTCGTTTTAAGGCGTCTAAAACACTTTTCCGGCTGCCTGTGACACATAATGTAGCTGCTAAATATCGGGTCCTTTTTAACCTTCAGCCTTCATCATACTTTCTCGTTGCTCACAGTAGTAATACATTCAAAACTCATTAATGCAACCGCTACAATTATGCTTTCTTTTTCAAAATACTTTTAATAAAAAGTGCTGGTGTATAAATACAGGCCTACAACCCAGTGGACAGGCCACGGAGCAGATTGAAACTGTACATAAGAAGAACGAAGTTGGTGGCAGTTCATTGCATAAAGTGCGGCAGTGCAATAAAATCGTATCGAACTTTCCTACAGAGCAAGCATGATGCATATCAAGAATTCAGTTTTCAATTAATTCATTAATTCATTATCCGAATGCTCATTCAGTGCCTAAATTACACCAATTCATTGTTCCAAATCATAATTAGTACCCACCCTAAATCAGTTCATTGTCCAAACACATGATCTATATCTGTCTTACATTGCTTTTTTCTCTAAGCACATAATCATTATCCATCTTATCGACTTCCATTGTCCAAAAATGCATACATATCTCAGAGCATCAATATTCGAGCAATCCGGGTGAACAGGGAGTTGAAAGTTTCGTTACGTATATCGGCGCCATTTTGGGCGAGGTCAGGCAGGTTCCATTATAGTCAGAATGTCTCCAATGACTCATGGTTGGACCAGAACCTTCCGTTGGCAGTTCAAAAAGTGTTTCGCAATGTGGTAACAGTCTAACAATGTGGACCATTAGTCAAAGAGTGGGGAGGGCGGCAACAATTTTCCTACCGGGTCATTCTGGTGTTCCACCGGAACTGAACAAGTCTGTACCTTGGCTGTGTTTTAGCCATTTCCAAACTGAGGCTGGCGCCGGCAGGAGTGCGTCGATGTCGCGGGTCCCAGTGAGGGGGACGGGGGTGCCCATGCAGAGGGGTCGGGGGGCCCCCCGGCTCTCATAGAATCTTCAAAGTTGAGGAGAGAAGGCATGGGGCGTGCGCTCGTCCCGGGCAAAAGACCGCTTTTCGATGTGGACCCTCTTTAAGCAAGAGCGTTGGGGTGTCGCTGGAAGCCTCCACCTGGAGGGAGGTGGGGGAGGCTCGTTCGCACCGCCTCCCCCTTCCAGCGACCCCGCGCAGTTCCTCGGCTCCATCGCTTCGGTATTGGCCGCGCCGGCTATTGAAGATGGGGGGGGGGGGTCGGTGGCTGAGGCAAGACATCCCCCCCTTGACATGTGGTGGGACTACTTGAAACTATCCAGGGGTTGACATGTGGCGGGACTACCTGCAATTGTCCAGGCGTTGCCGTGTGGCTGGACTACCTGTCACTCCCAGGCGTTGACATGTGGCGGGACTACCTGTAATCGCCGCCGTCCTCGCCTCGGCTTCGGCCTTCGATGTGGGCCGGATCAGGCGAGAGAGAGAGAGGGGGGGGTGGTCGGTGGCTGAGGCAAGACAGCCCCCCCCGTGGCCTGCAGGGCAGCAGAAGAGGGGAGAAGGAGAGGCCATCATGGTTTTCTGGGCCGTCCGCCCCACAGCCTCCCCTTCCGACTGCGGCCAGCCGAGCCCTGCATGCCTCGAGGCCTCGCCTTCCGGATGGGCGTAACCGCGGACCTGTTGCACTTCGGGAGCTTCCGGAATGGGGGTAGGTACCCTATTGATTTGTATCTATTTCATGTGACCGTTATTTGGGCGTGGTGGGCAATGAGGCAGACATGTTTGGAGCAGGAGTAGGCAGCGTAACCTAGCTACCTCGTGGCTGTCTTGCTGTCAAGTTTTTCGCCATTTTATATTTCTTATTACGAACTGTTTCTAATGTTTCTTATTTTTAGTGAAGTCGAAAGCTCATCAGGGGGTTACTGACTTAGCCTGATTTCTTTTTACTTTTATTCTTCTTTTCCTTAGCGTGTTTCAAGCTAAAGTTTCTTGTTAACAGGGTACGGTGATCACTTCATATTTTTATGTGTCCTTTTCATTAGGGGTACTCCTGGACGGACCAGACGAGTTACCTCCAATAAATGGTCCGGGGTGGAACTAGATTATCGATCAAAGGGGAACATATATTCCTTCATTAGGGTATCATCCTGGACAGACCAAACGATGTACTTCCACTTACTAGGGTAGCCTCCTGGACGGACCAGATGGCCTACTTCCACTAAATGGCCCATGAGTGGGGAGCATATGTCCTCCATAAGGGTAGCCTCCTGGACGGACCATGCGAGCTACCCCCCAAATAAACAATCAGTGGGGAGTGGGTAGGACTGACGAATTCACAAAGGGGCATAACCTACCCTTTACTACTTGCAAAGACTAGATAGAATATTTCTATTCCACGTTGTTTGCAAATAGAAAATACCTCAAACGAAACAATTCCTGGAACAACAATGTCCAGGCAACCAATCAATCAGTGGGGAGAAAAACAGGCATGACGGATTACAACGGGGACAAACGTCTGCATTACCTGCCCTTCGCTATCCATAAAGGAAGACAGAATATTTCTATTCGTCTCTGTTTGTAGACAGGGAAGATCTCAAAGAGCAACAATCGATTATTAATCGATTTCAAACAATCAGTGGGGAGAAAAGTAGGCATGACGGATTACAACGGGGACAAAAGTCTGCATTACCTACCCTTCTCTATCTGCAAAGAGGGGCGAACGTTCCTATTCACCGCTGTTTGCAAACAGAGAATGTCTCGTTCTCAAGAAGAGAACCAATATTTCAAGTAGCATCCAAAGCTAAATGAACCAATAACAACAATATCAGTATTCAAATACCGATTCCAATACAATCAATCAAACAATCAGATGGATGAAACCATCCTACCAATCAGGCGAAAAACGCCCTACTTAATCTTACCCGGACCGGACCATATGGATAGTTCTTTATCTTCCTCCTCCAGCGCCCGATCGTTCTCTTACTCCGTGTAGCATTCCTGTGGGATTCCAGTCAGGACAATAGGTCACTCGAGAGAGGTCCGTTCAGAATCGGTGAAGTTCATTCGATCGGCAGCCGGACGAGGGCCCTCTCAAGGCAGGTATACTCCAATCATTTAGATGTTCACTTCTTCGTCTGGATCTCTCTTACTGGACCTTATGTCACTGATGGACCCCGCGTTGGGACGCCAATTGTAAAATGTGAGTCCATACTAGTATCGATGCCCGGATGGATGGCGCAAGTTGCCTCTTAGTTCCCATTCTGAATAGTTACCAAAATAAAGAGACGGGCGCTGGAAGCCGGAGTCACAAGAACAGGATTTATTACTCATGAGGAGAGCCTGTCATTTCGGACACGAAACACAGTGTCTTTCGGGAGGTGCTCTAACAAGTGAGCTGAAACGTCGTCTTTTATACCTTACAAAACACTTAGCATTACAATCGCGACATTGTGAAACACGGAAAAGACATCCCCATGATCCTCGTGTCAATCCTACCCCACATATGTTCACAATAGGGACCCTTGACCTGCTGATAAGAGGGGAGGGTAATCACGCAGCTGAGTGTTCCGCCAACTTTTAGGATGTGTGCGCCTGATCATAGCCCAGGGGGTGGGGTGGCCAGGATCAATAGTGGGTCCTTTGAAGAGGAGTGATTCCATGCAATAAGCAGTAAACAGTATCCCCTGGCTTAGGCGATGACCTCAGACATGTGTGGACAGTCAATCGCGGAGGGAGGGTTTACTAACAGAGGGGTTATTCACGAAAGGAAAGGAGGTGCTGGTCAGGCACGGCCGTGACTCCCAAGGACAGGGTCTTGCAGAAGAAGAAGGTTTATGACTTGCCCGTGTGAGGAGAAGGGAGGGGGAGCCAGGGTGTGCACAGGGACAGAGTCGTACAGAGAGAGAGAGGTCTTATGACTTATGCGTGAGAGAGCGGGGGCAGTCAGGTGCAGCTGGGGAGGGCTATGTCAGCTAAGGCGAAGGATGCCTCTTCAAGAGGGAATCGGGGGGTTTGCGTGGGTCATGCAGGAGGGTTGCCTTTCAGGGCAGGGTCGCGCAGAGGGAGAAGGTTTCATGGTCTATGCATGTGAGAGGGAGGGGGTTCAAATACGCGCAGAAGGGAAGCCGGTGATTCTAATGAGCGGAAAAAAAGGCCAGGGTGCCTAGAATGGCTGTCATGTACATATGGGTACAGGCTTTTACTGGCGGAGTGATGCGGTCAATATTTTATGGTATTCATGGTGCTTACAGGGAGAGGAGTGGAAAAAGGGAAATGAACGCTGTTTATGTACATCAATTTCTCTAATTTTTCACACCAACTGTAAACACCCCGCTTGTGTTGGGCACAGGCTTGTGTACCACACAGGGCTCTTGTGGAAGATATCTTGATGTTATTCAGAAACATTGTTTATTGAGTAAAACTTGAATGACCTCTGTCCGGCTGGACATGTCATTCTAAATATAAATTTGATTCCGTCTATATTTATTGGTTCTACATTCGAATATGTACGGGACCCTGTTGTTTGAATGGCTACACAATTCAGTGCCATATTTTATGGACAGAATAAATACTGAAAGCGCTGTGCGCAAACAGTTTTCATGTGAGGAGCTATGGTCTGATAAATAATAAAATGTCTGATTCTGAACCAAGAGAGACCCCGCAAAAGAGACATTGTAACCTATAAAAAGAGCATGCCCTGCATGCCGCGCAGCGGACGCGCAGAGAGGGCGCACCGCTGGCGCGCCAAAGGCAAGCCCATGGCGCCCGTCCATGCCAAGTCCACGCCAGGCGCCAGGGATGCTGGTTCTTCTCTGTCAGGTGCAAAGGTAGGTTTAAGGCACTCTAGAGAGGAACTGTTGGGACTCCGCAAGGTTAAGGCCCATTGCAAACACACTATGGACCCAGATACTCTTGCCATGAAAGGATTCTCTATCTGTGCGTTTTGTGACTTTGGAACTATAGGGGGAGGAGAGGAGAGTTTGGTCATCACCGAGGTTATTGGTACTCCCTCCACTACTGAGAAGTTAGTTCAGGGGTTCTTTATTAAAGTTAGATCCCTGATCAAAAACAATGTTGCTTTTAAAGATTTTGTTTTACAACGAAATCCGGACTGGGTGTTCATAACTGAAATGTGGGCTAATGATTGCTCAGGCCCTGACTTTGTAGAGGCTATCCCTTCAGGATATTGCCTGGCAAGATTGGATAGAGTAGGTAGACGAGAGGGAAAAACTGGGCATTTTGTTCAGGGATATTTTTACCTGTTGCTCTGAACCACTCACCTCACCTACCGATCAGTACCAGGCCCTATATTTCTCTATAAACACTCATCCCACTGAAAGCTTTTCTGGAGTGCTCTGTTAGTGTCAACCTGGGCTTAGGACATCCATTAGTCAGGATTTTTGTAATATTCTGGAGCCCTATCTAGAAAGAACTCACTTCTCACTTCTTGGTGACTTTAACTTTCACTTAGAGATTTATGTAAGTCACGATACTCAAACCCTTTCGGAAAACATGAATTGCTGTGGCTTTTCACAACTGGTCACATCGACTTCTCAAACGGCGGGCCACACCGTAGATGGGATTTTTTCTAACGATCACCGTATTAGGGTGGGAGAGCCCCTTCCGCTAGCTTGGTCGGACCATTTTGCCATTCCCTTTAGTTTAAGGATTTCGGCTTCTGCGAACACGAGACCTGAAAATAGGAAAATGGCTGACAAACGGAATCTTAAGTTGATTAGTAATGAGGCCGTCGCAAATGCTTTGACAAATTTTCAGATTCCACATCATCCAAGTGCTAATTTAGCTGCAGTCGAGCTATACAAAAAGTTATTAGCAGTTATGGACACTCTAGCTCCTATAAAATGTAATTATTCAGCAAGGAAAAGGCCCTCTGCGCCTTGGTTCTCTAACAGATTGCGCAAGCTTAGACAGGAGTGTAGGAGGCAGGAAAGATTAACATTGTCAGGCAGAGAATTGCATAAACAAGGCTTGAAAGTATATAAAGCAGCTATTTTGGAGGAGAAGGGAAGGTTCTTTGTTATAATTTCAGAGTAGATTAAATCCTCCAAAGAGCTTTTTAATACTGTTAATTCCCTTATCTCTACTCCAAATATTGATCCTGTGGAGGCTTCACAGGAGCACTGCGACAGGCTTTCAGCTTTCTTTTGCACTAAGATTTTAGACATATATGCCCATCTGGAAGCCTTAAACCTTAATAAGGACCTAGATGCCCAGTCTGAAATCCATCCTGGGGAAAGCTCCAGCAAAAATGCGACCGTGTTAGACCTGGCACCATTGGCGTGGGTCTCCCTTCCATGTTTGCTGTTGCCTCATGTGTTTTTGCTGGTGTTAGATGCTTTGTGCACTATGCCACTGCTGTCCAGTGCCCCAGTGCAAGTGCTCCCTATTGTAAATTAATGTATGAATTGGTGATTCCATAATAGACTGGTTTGGTTTACTTGTCAGGCCCTAGTATAGTGCACCAGGAGTTCCCAAGGCTTGTAAACCATATGCTGCTGGTGGGCTTGCAGCACTGGTTGTGCTAGCCACAGAAGCAGCCTTGTAAAATGCGTCTAAGGTCTGCCATTGCAGAGCCTGTTTGCAGTCTGGTACTGTCATGCTGACTGAGAAAGTGCTGCCACTTGCCAGTCCCTAAACCTTCCCTTTTTCTTCATATAAGACATCCCTATGGTAGGCCCAAGGGCAGGGTGCATTGTAAGTATAAGGTAGGACATGACCTGGTGTGTGTGGCATGTCCTAATAGTGACTTACAGCCATTTTCAATTTTTTCACTAGTGAAAGGCTACCTGTTCTCCATAGGCCAGAATCGGCAGTTAGATTATTACATTTTATAATCCTAACTGACTCAGGGAACATGGTAGAAATTCGAGTTTAGTATGCCTGAACTCAGAATGATAAAATACATATTTTAGTGAAGTTGGTTTTAACATTCTGTGTTTGAAAATACCAATTTTAGAAAGTAGGTATTTTCTTGTCTAACTATCCAAAGCCTGCCTCTGCTAGGTTGTGTATTCCTTGTCTGGAGTTTGAGTGACAGGGCTGGGGGATTCCAAGAGACAGAATGAGTCAGCCCAGAGGTGAACAGAGAGATCTGCATCGAGATGGGTGGGAGGAGTTGCACCTGGGACCCAAATAGGGCTGTGTCTGCCTTCCACAATGCTGGCTCCACCTCCTGTGGTGAGGCTGATGTCTCTGCCCTACACAGTGAAAGAAGAGAAGGAATTTTGTCAAAAAGTGCTCCAAGGCTGTGCTTTCCCTCCACATTGCTGACTCCACCTCCTGTGGGGCGTCTGATGTTTCTGAAGGAGTCATGTACACAGAGTGCTCCAGAACTGGTTTGCACTAGGCAAAGGCCCCTCTGCCTTCAGAGGACAAAGGATTTTAGGGTATAAATATTGGAACCCTGATCCCAAGAAATTAGATCACTTTTGGACAAACACGAAGAAACCTTTACTGAGGAGAGAAACTTGAAGAAACTGAGGAGAGACTATCCCTAAGCTGAAGAGCTGCTTGGGGGATTGGCCGGCAGTGGTTGCCTGACTACCAAAGGAAGGAGAAAGGAACTTTATGTACTTTGCTTTCAACTTGTAAGGATCTCCAAGGACTTGGAATAGAGCTTGCCTCCTGCTGAAGTCTCAGGGACAACAGACTTCAACCCCCAGCTCCCCAGAGTTTCTTGGGAAGTGCCTGCTGCTGTTTGGGGCCATCTGAGGGACTGCTTGTCGCAAGGAGCTGGAAGCGCGACTCAAGAGAAAGAAGTGTGTCGCCATCGCTGCTGCTGCCGTCGCATTTTGAATGTTGGTGCTGTAGCTGTCGTATTGCACCGCATCGAGAGAAGAGTCTTGCAGCGAGGAAAAAGATTGTCGTCGTCGCTGCTTTTGGCGTTGCATCATGAATGGCGACACTGTAGCTGTCGTATTGCACTGCATCAAGAGAAGAGCCTCGCATCCCCCGGAGAAGCGCGCCGCCGTCGGAGCTGCTGCCGTCGCATCTTGGATGTCGCCGCTGTAGTTGTCGCATTGCGCGGAAGCCTCTCAAAACATCGGGGAAGAGTGCCGCAGTCGAGGCTGTTGCCGTCGCATTGCTGAACAAGGGTGTCGCCCCTGAAGGTGACGCATCGAATCAAGACTTCTGGCATCACCGGAGAAGCGTGCCGCATCTGGAAGATCTTCACGTCTTTATTTCTTTGCACCGGAACTTTACCATTGCTGCAACACTGCTTGTTGTGGAAGCGCAACGCATCACAAGGTACATTGACTTAAAGTGTTGCATCTTAAGAACTGAACAGAACTAAGCTAAAACTACCATCTCAAGTACAGTATTGTGGATGGTCTTGTGTTAAATCTATATAAAAAAATACTTATTTTTAATATACAACTGTAGTGTTGTCACTGGGTTACTGTATGTGGTCAAAAATGCTTTCCACACTGCCTCTGAGATAAGCCTGTCTGATCGTGCCAAGCTACCAAGGGGGGCGAGCAGGAGTTATTTTAGGAGTGTACCACCTGACTAGAGGCAAGGGTCCCTATTTGTCACAAGTACCTTCCTGTGCCAACTAGTGACCCCTAAATCTAACAGACCCCCAGTTTACTCTCCTTTCCGAGTTTATCACCAGAAATTACAGATCATTTATTAGAAGGAATTAAGTCTGGGTCTCCAATGGACTCTTGCCCCCTGAAAGTTCTAAAAAGTGCAAAAGGTGCCATTCTACCGCATCTTACCACTGTCCTTAACTTAGCCATCTTGGAGGGGCAATACCCCCTGGCCATGAAGATGGCAGTAGTTAGGCCACTCTTAAAAAAGCCCTCTTTGGACCCGATGGAACTGAAAAATAATTGTCCCATCTCCCTCCTGCCGGTTCCAGCAAAGATTTTAGAATCTCATTTGAATTCCCATCTGAGTGCCTACTTGAGGGACCACCAAATTCTTTTTGACGGTTCTCAACACGGGTTCAGAAGCAGTCATAGCACAGACACTGCGCTCACCATGGTGTTTGATAACATCCGTACACAGGTGGATGAAGGTCATACCACCTTGCTAATCTTAATTGATCTCACCACAGCTTTTGATACCCTATCCCCACTGAGACTTGTTGAACGGCTCAGGGAGATAGGTGTTGGGGGCTCGGCGCTAGGACTTCTTGCCTCTTTCCTCGGTGAGGGGACCCAAACAGTGAAACTGGGCAATTTCTACTTGGATCCAACCCCCCTTTTATGCGGTGTGTCTCAGGGCTCTTCCTTGAGCCCCACGTTGTTTGATATCCATGTTGCCCCACTGGCAAAGGTGGTAAAATCTTTTGGTCTGGATGTGTTGTCAATTGCGGATGACACGCAGATCATGGTGTCCATCAATCATAATATCAGCGACGCTGCTTGCAATTTTAAAAACTGTAAGCAAGCAGTCTCGTTGTGGATGGTTCAAAACTATCTGAAACTGAATGGCGAGAAGACGGAGGTTCTTATTTTTGGGAATAAGGCGGACATCTGGTCCGGGGAGTGGTGGCCCGACTCTCTGGGCACTTGCCCAAGCCCTGTCTCCCAGGGAAAGAATTTGGGAGTCTTAGTGGACAATTCTCTGTCCCTGAATCTACAGATTAATTAGCAGGGCAGTGGCCCTGTTTCGGGCTAATAAGGCTTATAAGGAAGATCTTGCAGTTTATTTCGCTCGCTCCACGCAAACAAGTTGTCATTGCTCTAATACTGTCCAGATTGCATTATTGTAATGCCCTTTATCTGAGCATTAACAAGGGACAGCTGGGGCACCTGCAGCTGGTACAAAATGCTGCTGCCAGGCTGGTGATTGAATTGCCCAAACATCATTCAGTCTCAGCCTCTCTTCTTTCTCTGCACTGGCTCCTGGTGAATCGCAGGATCATGTACAAAACCCTCTGCCTCACTCATAATGCTTATTGTGGCCTGGGTCCTGATGGCATTAAAGCCCTATTTCATCATTATGTCCCTAGTAGGAACCTCAGGTCAGCAAGTAAGCATCTTCTTATGGTTCCTAGGTTTAAAAGGATGAGATGGGGCTGGAGATTCTTTTCAATTGCTGCAGCCAAATTGTGGAACTCTCTCCCTTATGAAATTGCTGGACAACGATCAAACACTCTTTTTCGAAAGGTGTTAAAGACCTGGCTGTTCCCTTAGATGTTGGTCTGAGTGTGCCTTTTCTGCCTCCATGTTGTTCTGCTGTTAGCGCCTTGATGCCCTTGGGCAAAGTTAGCGCTTTATACATTTTATACTCATTCATTCATTCATCGTCTCTGCACCGAACCCCTTCCACCTCGTCACACCATCCAACCCCGGTACTGCCCCTGCACTGTCTCTTTTGTGCCTCCGTCTTGGCTGTCCCTTCGAGATAGCTTCTTTCTTGTCTGTCGCTCCACCTCTTCCTGTCTTGTTCTTCACTTCCTCCCTCTCCCACCCTCTTTCACCTCTCTCTCCCTATCGTACCCTCCCTCAGTCTCTCTCACTCGTTCCCCCTCGTTTCTCAAGCCTTCTCTCTGGCTGTCTCTCTCACGACTGCCTTGCTTCTCACTCCATTTTGTCCTCACACTCACTGCCCAGCGCTCTTTTTTTATTACTAAAGCGAAACAAATCAGGTGTGTTACTCATATAGTAGGTACGGCCTACCAGAACCACCATCTCTCACCTCATCCACTCTATGCCTGACCTCAGAAGCTGCCTGCCTGACCTCAGGAGCTGCCTACCTGACCTCAGGAGCTGCCTGCCTAGCCTCAGGAACTGCCTGCCTGGCCTCAGGAACTGCCTGGCCTCAGGAGCTGCCTGCCTGACCTCGAGCTGCCTGCCTGACCTCTGGAGCTGCCTGCCTGACCTTAGGAGGTGTCTGCCTGGCCTCAGGAGCTGCCTGTCTGGCCTCAGGAGCCATCTGCCTGGCTTCAGGAGCTGCATGTCTGACCTCAGGGGCTGCCTACCTGGGCTCAGGAGCTGCCTGCCTGCCTGGCCTCAGGATCTGTCTGCCTGAACTCAGGAGCAGCCTACCTGGCATCAGGAGATGCCTGCTTGGCCTCAGGAGGCGTCTGCCTGGCCTCAGGAGGTGTCTGCCTGGCCTCAGGAGGCGTCTGCCTGGCCTCAGGAGATGCCTGCCTGGCCTTCTCTGTCATGCATTCATGTTTATCGAGATCTGATGGTAGAAGCAGGAACTGGAGATCATAGAAACGTCTGCTTCACAAAATGCATGTGTGAATCTACTCCTACGGGGGTCTCCCTTCCTTCCTCAGTTTGCACTATATTTCTAATTCCAGGATTACTTACGAGAAGATGTCTTGACACAGATTTCCGACAAACACCAAGAAATCCCTTTGTGAATTCCATTATACCGGGGTATATTTGCCTAAGTGAAATTTCTATAGCACATGCGCTTGGTAACTTTCTTTTTTCTCTCCACCTGGCAAATATCTTGACTGTGAAGCAAACACAGCTGTTTCACCCCCAGCATGTGGCCACTTCCTAATTCTTTGCCAACATGAAACAGATTTACTCCCATAGATGTAATTAAGGGGTCGCCATGGGTCACAGCTGCGACCCCTTCTTTTCCCTTTGTAACCCCTGGCACAGCTTATGCTACCCTTGGCTTCAGAGGTGGCAAAATCAGAGCCAGGAACAGAGGGGAGGGTTATGGACGTCGGTTTGGGCTCCAAATTCTTTGTATTCTGTAAAAGAATATATTACATTATTACTGCATTATGTATATCTATATATATATATATATATATATATATATATATATATATCATATTTTTCGCTGCTAGTGTAATACAAATGGAATTCAATTAGCTGGACTATAAGTTCCTTTTCATATGAACGTGGCACAAAAGCTTTTTTTGGGATCCTTTGTTGTATTTTATTTATTTTTGGAGAAGTGTGGCTCAATGGTTAGAGCAGGCAGACCTCGATGCAGAGCTCTGGCCAGGGTTCGATTCCTGCCCCGGCGGGTCTCGGGCTCATTAATTCCCCTGACTGGATATTCTCGCCTCAGTGCCTATTCTGATCATGGGTCCCACGCTGCAACTCTGGGCAATAGCTTGCTTAGTCTCTACAATGGCCCCCACAACGCGAGGGATGCCTGGTCTGCACCATGGGGGTGCCCAGGAGTGGAAACTTCACAGGGAAAGCCAGGAAAGGTTCTCTTGCGTTATTCGTACAAGCGCCGGGAAACCCACTGCGGGTAGCTGTGCGCTATACAAGTACAAAACATTTACATTTACATTTACATTTCATCTTTAGTGCTGTTTTTATGTTGTTTTGTTCAAAAGATTTTTTATGCCGTTTTCCCACTGTTATCCTATCCTGCCTGTTAACATTGTTATATTAACTAAACTGCCACTGTTTCCAAAGGCAATAAATATTATATTTCACCCCTCCCCACCTCCTGCTCCAAGACCGATATGATGCCTCAGAGAGTCTTTCTACTATGTTTGTACATACTCAAAATATCAGAGTCTATGGCAAGACCACTCAAAATATGTCACAATAGAGAACCAAAATATGATGTAGCTAGGAATGGAAGACGATGTATGGGGCTATGCAAATATAACCCAAATTCTGCTGCCTAGTCTGTGTCATTATCAAGTAGCAGTTGTGAAACTTTAACACACTTAGGGCCTGATTACGAGTTTGGCGATGTGGCGTCGGGTCTGACCCGCCGTTGCAGAGCCAAAGCCATGGTCAGGCCGCCCACCAGATTCTGAGTAATTCTTGTGTCTCGCAGGTGTTTTTTTCAACGTTTCCACAGCGTGCTCTTAAAATGGGCACTGCAATGGGAACGCCAAAAACTGTTCCTGCTTGGTATGGGCTGTTAAGTCCATACCGTGTAGGAAGTGGGGTGCATGCACACAGGGGGACACATGTTGTGCAGAGGCACAAAGGGGCGCTGTAGAGCCCGCTTTGTTCTTCTCCACCACGGTTTTCATGGGGTGGAATCGCCATGAAAACCATGGCTGAGAGGAAACTCGTAATATGCTTAGTGGCACCGTGGCATTTCCGCCAAGCATATTGCGGCCCCCTAGCTACCGCAACACCACCAGGGATCGATGGTCCCCTGGTCGTGCGGCGGGGCAATGGTGGTCCGACCATCCTCTTTGTAATAGGGCGGTCAGGAGACTCCCACCTGACCCCCATGAGTCTGGCCGTCCATGGACCGTCAGACTCACAATTAAGCCCTTCGTTATTGATACAAAGACATCACAACTTCAGAAAATAGAAATTTTGTAAGAAGAAAATCTGCAAATCTGACAGATCCTATTGAAAATGTTATTTTCCTACAAATAATGATTTTGTCTTACACTAAAGCACATTTTATGTGAAATTGTAAAGCTTTAGGTATTCAATGTTCTAAATTCTCTCGGTGTATTACCTACAGCTCTGACACATCCTCTCTCTTTTGACTTTTCTACAGGGGTGAGACCTCACCAGACCCAGAGGCCTCCAGACCAGCTGGCACTCCCATGTCAGACAACAAGGTCTTGTGTCTGCAAGTGCTATGACCTGGGGGTCACCCCGGGCCCTTCTGGACCCTCCTGCGGCTACCTGTCCTAGACATAGAGGTCTCCTGCTCCAGATGCCAGGGGTCTTCTGCCCCTCTACTGCCAGGTGGCCAAAGCCTGCTCACCTGCACCCTCTGAGGGAGCCCGGAGTCCGGCTGACCGATGACCTCTGGGGCAGGAAGGGATTTATCGGCGCAGACTCCGCACTCTGATTGCGAAGCCAATGATTCCTTGCTTCTCCCAGCAATTTAAGGGGAACCTTAGGACTTGGACTTCAGAAGCCGAGGAGATGGCTCATATCCTCATACTCCTGAATCCAGCCATGTTGGTCATCTTCAGCTGTGACTTCTGCCTGGTGAAAGCAAGTAAGTGATGCAGACCTCGTCGCTCTGTGGGCTTGTGACAATCATGTATCAATTCATCCTATGGCATACAAGGTTAAACTGGTCTGGGTTGTTTGAGTTCCCATTCAGAGGGCTTGTGGTCTAAAAGTTTCAGCTTCTATTTCAGGAGATGGCCTTCTTCAGGGCCTACAATTTATCTCATGGTAATGAGCACCACTTGGTGTTTTGTTCTTGTCTGTTTATATGAGTGGATTATATTGGGTCTAGGCCAATAATGAGATTTATATGATTGGTTTCATGCCTGTAGTTGCACAATACAGAAAGAATGATAGAATGAAATGTAATTACGGGAGCTAGGATTAGTGAAAACATCCCACTCACTATATCTGCTTTTGACATATGTGGTTCTGTCATATAGCTACTTCTTTTCTATATACTGTGTTAAGTTAGCATGAGCTTATTAAATGTTTAAACGCCATTTTTTCTTTTGCTTCATTTGCACACGACACATAATTGTTATTTTAGCTTTCAACCTAGATAAGTGTTGTGATTTACTGGAGAATAATATGTTATTACTCTGATATCAGTTTTGCTCGGTACACTGTCTGCACAGTGAGTGCTGAAGGCTCCAAGGATAACTCGACACAGTGTTGTTGTGAGGTCTGATCTTCGCACCTTCATAGACATAACACACATGCTGCTGCCAAAATCTGGCTCGAAGCAGGTTTTATATTGCTTTGCTGAAAACACATACAACATACTTGATGGTGTTTCGCATGCAGAGAGCTGGTGGAAGATGATGTGATCCTCTGCCACTGAGATTTTGAGGTATGGGCCCGCTCTGCTAAAACCCAAATGAGACCTTCATAGATATAAAATACTATGCTAAATAGGGAGGGTGAGAATTAGGTGTTGTAAATTCCTGTACATTACAGCATTTTAGTATGCTGTCACCGTTCGCTTTCTATGGACTAGTAACTATGCTGATAACTTTGATTCTTATAATATGTTTGCTTGTATTATATAAGATACTGCGTTTGAGAACCCAGCATTAGTAAATAAATATTTCAAATATGCACTTGTCCTCTGTTACTCCACGTTCTGGTTTGAAATGATTATAGAGCGAAAGAGTGTTCATGTATTCCACGATACCTGAGGCATTCTAAGTTCATGTTCTGGTTTGTCTAAGCATTGGGAGTTTGTTATGACCAATGAGACACTGTAGCTAGCTCAGTAAGGGGATTTTGGGTACTGATGTGAGTTTTGGGTCACCCTAATTCACTGAGGTTCCAAATCTCTATGCACAGCTCTGTAGGAGAATGGAATCCCTGCTACAGTTCCTTACGTGCCAGAATGCAGCGGTGTTGGGTCGTTTGTAGAGGTGCACCCAGATGTTGTAATGTGAAGATAACAGTCATCCAGTAGTTAACATGATGTCAGGTTGCATAGTGACAGATTGGTGGTGTTCAGTTTTGCGGTGGTGGCTGGAGTACGACACACCCTCAGCATCAACGCCTCTGGCCACTGCACGTGACACGCCATCGACTACCAGGGAAGACGTGGGCAGGAGGTGGGCAGAGCACCCTAGAGAGATTGGGAAAGAAAACTGGAATATAAGGGGGGGTGCTTCCAGAATGGCACTGGGATGGGGGGACTAAAGTGGGCTTCACCTACGGTTCTAATTATGACAGTGAAGAGAGAAGGGGTCACAGATGTGTCTCCTGCGTCTTCCTTTCCACAGAAACATTGGCAAAGTCAATAGGTCTGGCTTTTCATTGGGGGAAGTGTGTGATAGCGTGTGTATGTTTGTGTGCGTACGAATGAGTGTGAGTGAGTAAATGAATGAGCATGTGTGTGTGTGTGCATGTATAACTGACACTGTGAGTACCAGATCGGTCTTCATAGAGTAGGGTGGGCTTCCCAGAACTAGACAAACACTATCTTTGTGAGGGCTGGTGTGTTATGAGGACCGGTCCTGGTAGTGTGTTCAGGTACTTTAAAGCAAGTGTATCAAAAGACTAAAAGTACAGTCACATTTGCTTTGGTCCACTTTATAACCTACGCACGCATGGAGTTGGAATAATAAATGCACACATGGCTGGTAATCATAATAATAGATATGTTATGGTGTGCGTGCATGCGTGCACATGTGCTTGTGTGTGTGTAGGCGAGCGCCTCTGTGGGTATATTTGTGTACATACGAGTGAGTGTGTGTGAGTAAATGAATGAGCAAGTGTGAGTGTATGCATGTGTGTGTTTGTGTGTGTGTGTGTAGGCAAGCATCTGTGTGTGTATGTTTTTGTGCATATAAGTGAGTGTGTGTGGGTAATTGAATGAGCAAGTGTGAGTATATGTGTGTGTGTATGTGTGTGGTTGAGCGTCTGTGTGTGTATGTTTGTGTGCACACGAGTGAGCGTGTGTGAGTAACTGATTGAGCATGTGTGAGTGTATGCATGTGTGTGTGTAGATGAGTGTCTCTGTTTATATATTTGTGTGCGTACAAGTGAGTGTGTGTGGGTAAATGAATGAGCGAGTGTGAGTGTATGTGTTTGTGAGTGGGTGTGTGAGTGTGTGTTTGTGTGTATACAAGCCTCTGTGTGTATGTTTGTGTGTGTACGAGTGAGTGTGCGTGGGTAAATGAATGAGAGAGTGTGTGTGAGTGTGTGTATGTGTGTGTTTATGAGCATCTGTGTGTATGTTTGTGTGCGTACGAGTGAGTGTGTGTGGGTAAATGAATGAGCGAGTGTGTGTGCGTGTGTGTATGTGTGCGTGTATACGAGCATCTGTGTGTATGTTTGTGTGCGTACGAGTGAGTGTTTGTGGGTAAATGAATGAACGAATGTGAGTGAGTGCATGTGTGTGTGTATGTATGCGAGCATCTGTGTGTGTGTTTGTGTGTGTACAAGTCAGTGTGTGTGGCTAAATCAATGAGCGAGTGCGAGTGTATGCGTGTGTGCATGTGTGAGTGTACCCCCTGTCCGCAGCTGTCCTATAAAGAACAGTAGTGAGTGCCTGCACCGGGCTTCATCAGTATGTGAGCCGGGAGGAGGGCTAGTCTCTGATCAGACTGCATAAGCAGAGGCGAGCTGACAAGGAGCCATGAGATGGACTTTGCATAATAGGTCAGGTGAACTGAAAAAGCCGACACAGATACTTTTGTTTGATGCAAGGCGAGCCCAGATAAGATCATTTGTGCCAGCAATGGATGAATTTTATATAGTTGATGAAAAACTGTTTGGAGAAGGTGAAAATGCGTGACTCAGAGCAGTGAAGGAAGCACCGTGGTGGTGAAACACTATGACGAGGATGCTGGAGATTGGACCAGAACCGGGTCCCACCCGCGTCTGCGTCTGGAACCAACACTGGTGCGCGCATGTTGGCGCTATGCACAAGGCACTGTGTACCAAATGCTTTTCTATTGAGGGAGCTTTAAAAAGAAAGTGATTTTGCAGAACTCAGCCTGGTGACTGCACAGTGAATGGTTGTGCTGATCACAGGTGGCGAGTGAGGAAGGAAATCCAGATGTGTAGGTGGACATGGCCAGAAGAGGCACAGCGGGGGGGCAGGCCCCCCTGACGTGTCCAAGTACAGGGGAAGGATGAAAGGACCTGTGGTAAGATCACAGATGGCCTCAAGGATGGTGGCGTCCAAGAGTGCATTTAGGGAAGTTTGCAAGTCTGCATCACTGTGCCAAGTCATACTGTGAGGTTGCACACAGGGCTGTTAACTTGTAGGTATAAACTACAGGGCGCAGGCATGAAACTAGTATTTGAATTGTAATGAAAACACAAAGCCTGTATGTTTAAAAAAATGTTTAGTAAGTGTTAAAATACAAGAGATAGAGTTGTGGGCATGTTATATTAGATTTTACTTTGTGATTGTTAAATCAAGTGCATACTTTGGTGCCCATTTGCTTCAAGGGCTGGTTTCTGAAAGGTGATAGAAAGTGCTTTGCTCAAACGATATCTGTGCACGTGCATGCAGACATTGGTCAAGTGAAGTGTGTGACCATTCGAAAGGCATACATGTTGGTTCTGTATGAAGCAATAGTGCACTGATGTTAGTTGGAATAGGATGGTAATAGCTCAATAGAATAGTTTTGGTGCAAAGGATTTGAGGTTGACGGTGGTTATGTTATATTTAAAAGGGTTAGGAGTGTTAGTGGGCAGTGCATGGCGTGTGTGTGTGCAAAGCAAATTGTTAAAGGGATGGCGTTGGTAGTGTTTACCAGTGTTTGTTAACAAGAGTCTTGTGTGGGTGTTTAGTAAAACACGGCAATAGCAGCAGAACATGGACAAAAGGCGAATCTCTTGTATTTTTGTGAAAGCCTGCACGCGGGCACATAGTTACTCTGTTGAGTGGCAGTAACAGTGGAACGGACACAAAAGGGCAGTATTTTGTTGCATCTGTAAGAAAAGCCACTGCAAGCCTATTTATGTGCAAGTCTTTATTTTGGACAGCAGCGTCAAAGACTTTAGCTCAAAGGGGTGATTAGTGAACCAGACTGTGGGGCATATTACCAAGCTGGGCGATAGGCAATTATCGCTGCTTTAGCGGCCGTTTTCGTCCGCTAAGCGGCGATAATTCTATTGCTCTATTAGCAAGCTGTAGCTAACAGCAGTTAGCGACAGCTTTAGGTGATAGCAAGCGGTTTGGGTCCCGCTTTGCATGACAGCGATATATATCGCTAATAACATGCAAAGTGGGCGTACTCAACCTGTTAGCGACTGAAAGCAGTCAATAACGTCGCTATCACCTATTAGCAAGGCAGGCATAGCGATGAAAATATTCCCACTATCGTCAAAAACCAACGCCTGCTCTGACCAGTTCTTAGCCATGTTATCCAATGGGAGGTGAATAACAAGGCTAAGAGCATTTTGTCACTAATGCATGAATATCGCTGTATTCTCAGCGATATTCACGCTATCGCCGGAAAATGTATCGCTTGGGAGATAAATGTTGCTAATAGCACGTTATCTCAGCGATAATTTCCAGCCATGCTTAGCGATAAAAAATTTGTTGCTAAGCCTAGTTAGCGATAAATATCGCTAATCGTTGGTAATATGCCCCCGTGTCTTTATGACATGCTAAGGTATCCAAACAGCACCCATTTCCTAAGGAAAATGGTCATAAACCATCAACTAAAATGGTTTTGTGTGAGCAAAGTAAATACTTCAAAGAACACACTCTGGGTTTCAACTACAAGCTACACATCATGCCCCATCGCCAGTCTAACAGAACGACTGCTTGGATCCCCCCATGAAAACCTAATGGGAAGACAAAAGGGACAGACAGTGCAACCATTCACCCAATGCTATGGCATTAATGAGAAGTCTATCCCCAAAATTACAAGCCATGAAAATACATGAAAACCAATTCCTGAAATGGACTGACTCAAAGCCACTCTCTCTCTTTGTGCACTTCTGCCTGTTGTGCGTATTTCGATGCTTTTATGAGATAATGTGGGCAGACAGCTGCAGCTCTCTAGCCAAACCTAAAAATACCTGCTTAAGAATGTTCTTACCGTGAACATGCAGCAGGTGGATTGGTGGCGCACCAGGACTTCGCTGCCGAAATTGGTAATATTGGTGACAATGCATCAGAACTAAGGCCTTATTCCAATGGCGGTCCGACGAGAGTCCGACCGCCATCGCAGCGGGAATGAGACCGCCCAACAAGGCGCCGTGTAGACGGTCGGAAACTGCCTTTTTCTACTGTGGCTTGTGTTGTGGCCCAGAAAAGAGCCGCAGCACAAACCGAGGTAGAAAAAGGCATTTTTCGAACCTCCATGCACCATGTGCCTGGCCAACGGTGCATGGATGTTTGGGGGGCACCACATGTGCCCCCTTTGCACTTAGCAGTGGTCCATGTGGGACTGCTTGGGGCCCCCAAAGTCCTTTTCCAGCTGCATTTCCATGGCAGTGGGACCCCAATGAAAAGGCAGTCGGAAAGAGACATCCTAATCCGTACATCGGTGCCTGCGCAGGGATAGGAGTCCGACCGCTGCCCCGACGGGTTCCTTGAGCCTGTCGGAGGAGGCAGTCTTTCCCCCGACATCATTGCTCCAACGGCTGGAATTGTAATCCTGTGGGCGGCCCGATGCCCTGGATGTCAGGTGGCCCACCACTGATGACCTGCCGGTGCCGGCCCACCTGACATCAAAAGGAGGGCCTAAGTGTCTGCACTGTAGACTTCTTCTAGGCTCACCCACACCGCCAGGATTTTGCAGAGAAAAAAACAACTTGAAAAGCACAGGTTACCGCAGTCAGGGGGTGTTTTCTGAATGCTTGGAGGAACCTGTTGGTGTTTGGATCTGGTGAGGCGTCCAATCACACCCACTGCGAGTGAAGCACTCTCAGCTGCAGGAACTCCCGCCGCTGCGTTGGCGCAGTTTCGTCACGCGATATAACGTGATGTGATAGAAGCTGATGTGATGTCACATCACGTTACATCATGAGATCTTATATTCTGCTGTGTTATGTAATGTGTGCAGCACAGTTATGTCTCCTGAGGGGTGTAACAAGGGATTGAGAATGGTTCACCTGTGAACAGCAGAGGAAACTAGAGAGAGAGAAGCTGCCCTCTGACACGGGTACTAAGTGTGAAACAGCATGAGTGGGGGGGGGAGAGCTCCAGTGCAGAACCCAACGTGAGAATGTAGACCACAACAATAGAGCATTGAAAACACGGAGTGTGGACACAGACCGTGGGATATGATCTGACTATTACAGCGACACCTGCAAAAAGGGCTGACATGCTTCAGTCCCACTTACCTCCAATTCTAGGACTTGGTTACATTATTAAGGTTTGTTTGCAGCCTTCATTTTAGCAGATTTTCTGCTTTTCCTTTACATTGTTCTCATGTCACACCAGAGAGGGTGTATGTGGTCACATGGAAGCGTCTCGTGGCCTGCTGACCTTTCGATTAGATTAATTTACCTCTCTTCTTTCAAGGCAATGGGTTTTATTTTTCCTCACCTTTATGCCTGCAGGCATTCCTACTTTGGAGTATTTCATATTTTCGTTTTAGGAGTTATTGATCATATTCTTCAAAAAATATGGGCTGTGAGTCTCTCCGCCGTGCCAGCCACTGTGGGCGAGCAGGAGGCAGAAGGACCCAGGATAGCCAGTGAAAGGCCACAAGAAAGCCCTGCAGAGTCGCCCACAATGTGCACCCCCTTTATTGTCTTTCAGAACTTCTCTCGTGGTTGTAGGAGGCAGTTCCACAGCTGCATCAGGGCCAGATGATACTTAAAATGTGAGCCAAGTTGCGCGTCTACTTCCTTGGGAAACGGTACTATACCTGCCACTACTACTAGATAGACACGGCCTCATGTACAAGACCATTGCGCTGCTGGTTGGTCACTTTTTTGTCCCATCGGCGTGCACTGTCTTGCCTATATTTACAAGGCCACGTAAAGTCACCCTGCATGACTTTTCATGGCCTTTTAGAATGGGCCCTTTCAGGCATTACTCTGCATAAAAGTGGTGTTCCATGGTGGTTGCTGTGGTGTTCCATGGATGTTGCTGTGGTGTTCCATGGTGGTTGCTGTGGTGTTCCATGGTGGTTGCTGTGGTGTTCCATGGTGGTTGCTGTGGGGTTCCCTGGTGGTTGCTGCGGTGTTCCTACGCAACAGACATCCATGGATCCGGGCACAATATTTTGTAAAGCTGGGAATGCATGTGAATCCTGGGCGCAGGAGTGGCGCATCCAGGACAAATACTTTCATTTCTTCTTCTAGAGAGAGGAAAATGACATGAATTATTTTTTTGTGTGCAGGAAGGTGTCCTTTCTTACACAAAAACAATCATCCCGGAAATGCAGGCACCCTTGCAACAGGACGCAAGTGTGTCTGCGTTGGTGCTTGGCTGCTGTGTGTGCGCCACGCAGGGGAGAAGCGGTACAAAAGGGGGTGGTGATGGCACAGGGTCAGACTGATTTGCATATAGCCATGTCTGAACTGGGGTGGCAGAGTGGGCTAAAGAACGGTGATGGATTAAACCCAGATCTCTTGACTGGGTGTGAGTGTCTGATTGATTCAGAAGCTCCGTCCATCACCAACCCCTTTTGTACCGCTTTTGGCCGCCATAAGTGTGGCAGGGTATACTCAGACGTGAGTCCCTTGCTCACTTTGCCACTGGATTCAAGCAAGCCGGGCTGAAGAAGGGTGGAATGCCAGAAACCGGTCCTCGGAAGCTTTTTTCCGGTCCAGGGAAGACATGGCTTGGCAGTTCGGGCTGCACTGTTCCCATGAGGCACAGGGTCAGACTGATTTGCATATAGCCATGTCTGAACTGGGGTGGCAGAGTGGGCTAAAGAACGGTGATGGATTAAACCCAGATCTCTTGACTGGGTGTGAGTGTCTGATTGATTCAGCAGCTCCGTCCATCACCAACCCCTTTTGTAATGCAGGGGAGAAGGACAGGAGAGCACCGTATCGTATACGTTGCATTCCTGCCATGCATAATGCAGCACACATAGAAACGAGGTGAAATAAAGGTATTTCTCCTCGTTGCGCCACTTTTACGCCTCCCCTAGGGAGGCGTCAGAATCTGACACATTTCAAGATTTAAGAAGCCTTGTAAATCTGGAAATGCATCGGATTCCATGGGTGTTGCTCGGAACACCCACAGGAACACCCATGGAACGCCCCTTTCACATATTGAGTGAAAGAGGGCTATATTTACAAGGCAATGAAAATCCACCCAGGGTGGCTTTGCGTGGCCTTGTAAATATGGGCCAGCACAATGCGCCACTGGAGCGTCAAAAAGAGTGATGCTCCGGTGTCGCAAGGTGCTTTTAAATATGCACCCATGTTTGGTGGCGTGTGAGCGCACCATAGCCAGAGTGTGGTGCTGCACACATTGTGACATGTTCTACTGCTCTTCACAAAGAACCCTCCTGCCCTGGGACGCTTCCCTCTATTTCTGTCTTCTGTCCCATATTTTATTATTCCAAACCAACCCCCTGGGCATTTAGCATGTCTCCCCTCTTCATGTACCTCAGCATAGTCAGTGGGAAGCTGGCATCCCTGTGATTGGGGCGGTTCTGGGCCTTTTCTTCACTTTAATGAGCTACAAGGCATCACTTCTCACCATTAATGGACACCTTGGGAAATCACAGACTATCAGCCACCTTCATCTTAAATCCACAGAGACCTCATGTCTTCATCAACAGTTGTGCTCTCCCTTACCATGAACCAGTGTCTTTCTTCCCGCTCACTCACTCAGGGCGAGCATATGCTATTTCACTCCTCAACAATATCCTCACAATCTAACCATTCCAAAGCTCCCACATGTCTGCTAGTTTTCCCTTTATTTGGAGTATTCACACAGAATGAGAGCTAAGGCTGAGCACGTGGTTATGCAAATGTTTATCAAGGCAGAGTCATGGGCCGTCAGAAGCAGAGCCGTGGTTATGCAAATGATCACCGCGGCTGAGGCAATGGCCATCAGAAGCGCAGCCCGCGGTTATGCAAATGATCACCGCGGCAGAGGCAATGGCCATCAGAAGCGAAGCCCGCGGTTATGCAAATGTTCACAAAGAGGCGTCATTGGCCTCCAGGGATTTTCGTCTGCGTTCCGAAGTGTTTGCAGCCTCTTCTGTTGCTGTTTCTTTTTTATTTGTACCTAATTAAAGTTTAATGGCCTTTAAGCAGCCTGCTATGTTATTTTGGACCAAATTGATTTTCTTTTATGGAATTCCCCTCAGGTCGGGGTTATCCGTGTGCTCATGTGTGCGCCTTTCTGCTGTTGCACTCCAATAGAAGCCCATGTTCTGGTGTAAACTTGGGCTTCTATTGGAATTCTCTGGAATTCTCAGGAGCCTAATATCAAGCCCATTAGTTTCTTGCCGCTAAAGCGGCGATAATTTTAACTCCGTCCTTGTAAATATGCCCCTTAGTCTTCGTGTACACAAGTCTGTCTGTCTGAGCTGCTCTCGTCACGTAGGTGAAGGCCCGGGCTTCCGTGACGCATGTCAATAGAAGCTTTTCAATGATCGGATACGAGTTACATCCAAATTAAAATGTTTAAACTTTAAGTCAGAACATTTCATTTCAGCACAGAACATTTCATTGGCGGAAGCTGTAACTTATAGTTGAGTTTTCTTTTTTAGTTTGAAAAGAAACACTTTATTAATGCAACAAAATGTATACAATCAGTTGAATGTAAAACATGCCATAAACAATAATTAAAGAACTAGTTATGCAATAAAGGTCAATATAATCATAACTGCAGCATATATAAAAGAGGAAACAACAAAAAGAGGTAGGGTTAATATGTCAATATTGTGAGCATAACAACAAAAGATGAGAACAGCATAAATATAATAAAAATATTGATAATTTAAAAGGATAAAAAACTGTAGAATATGGTAAAGGAGAAGAAGAGTAACAAGAAATTCATGGTGGTTTGGGGACTTCTTCCAACAGTGGATGGCGGTGATTAAAATTCCGAGCGGAAGTATCCAATAAAATAGTTATAGGGGACCACATATGTTCTCTTTTTAGAAGAAGAGATAAAGGGGAAATGTATGCAAGATCGAGTCGGTGGTTGAAGCAAACACTGTACCACCAAGCTTGAAAAGAAAGTTGAATAGATTGTTTCCCATTTTTAGTTATTTGTTGGTAAAGCAACAGCAATCAGTGGGTCTTTAATAGAAGCATTACATGTGAGAGACTACCAAAGATCAGTAAGTGTCCCAAGAGAAATGTGTATAGGAGAGAATGGAAAATGAGTGTGAAAAATGGTATTAATTTGAGATCACGCTTTCAATCAAAGTTGAGAAGTGTATGGACATGAAAAAAAGCATATGAAATAAATCAGCATGAAAAGAAATACACGTCCAACAATTTGGGGCAAAATTAGGATTACATTTATGTAGAGTAGCTGGAGTAATCATGAGTCTGGTATATAAAAAGAAAAGTGTTCGAGTTGTACTTGCTGATCTTAAGGTCTTACAGAGCTTTAGCCACAGTTTATCCCAGAACAAAGTGGACCACGAGGTGTGAAAGTCTTGTTTCAATTGCAGTTCAATGTTTGTCTTATTCCTGAGATCCGGAATGTTATTAAGGAGTTTATAAATAGAAGAGGCAATTGGTTGAGCACCTAAAATTGGGAGTATATTGTGTTGAGGTAATAAGGTTGGAGAAATTGAGGCTAGTGAGGACAAGGAGGTGGATATGAGTCGGATTAAAACATTTAATTTGTTACAATATGATTTTGGTAAATCAAATCGTGATTGTGCTCTTGGAAATGTAATAAAATTCTCATGTAATAAAGTTGATGAACCCAAAGTACACCTTTATTTCACCACGACTTCCAAAAGATAGGTTTATTGTTATTTTTTTTAAGTTGATTATGCCAGATTGAGGATTGGAGAAATTGGTCAGTGTCCGAAAGGTGTGAAAAGAGTATGGATTGAAAAAGTTTGTAAGTAGTTTTGATTATATGAGAGGATAAATAGTGAGTTTTATGAGTAAAAGAAAGGCATTCTTGAAACATAAAAAGGAGAGAGAAAAGAAAGCTCAATATCTTTCCACAATGGTAAGAAATCCGAAGTTGAATACTATAGACATTTAGAGATTTGTTTTATAAGGAAAGTATTATCATATGTTTGAAAATCAGGAATGTTTACCCAGCATGTGATTTGTTGTGTTTAGGAATGAGCAGAGATAAACAAAAAATTGTATGATTCCATAAAAGAGAAGATAATATAGAATAAATCTTTTTGAAAAAATAAGAGGGGATAGTAAAAGGAATTGCAGCAATAGTGTAAAAGACTGGAGGGCCAAGCACCATTTCATTGGTATCCAATCTATCTCACCAAGATAAATATAGAGGGTGCCATTTAGAAATTGAATTAGATAACGTAGAAAGAACTTGATTCAT
Organism: Lissotriton vulgaris; assembly: GCF_964263255.1. Classification (NCBI taxonomy): domain Eukaryota; kingdom Metazoa; phylum Chordata; class Amphibia; order Caudata; family Salamandridae; genus Lissotriton; species Lissotriton vulgaris. Next base: position 1,854,548,571 of record NC_141694.1, on the reverse strand, counting down.
ATTTAAAGTTAGAGTATGTTTTACAGAAGGAGCAAACCAAAGCTCCAAGTATTACATTTTTGGGGCATTCCATGAAAAATTAGTAGAATAAATATCTTGTTTAAAAAAAAGAATATTCAAAAGAAGGATTTCACATTCATCAGGGTTCAATTTATAGCCACAACGCAAAGAAAATGTATCAACTTCCGCAATAAAGACTAGGAGAGAAGACTGGTTTAGACAAAAATGATAAAATATCATCAGCATAGACACTGATCTTAATGTGTGCATTATCATGTTGAAAGCCATATATGTTTGAATTAGGTTTAAGTTAAGCTAGAAAAGGTTCTAATGCAAAAAGAAAAAGAAAAGGGGAAAGAGGACATCCTTGACGAACCTCCCCTTTTATGGAAAGGAGGTGGATTGGAACTGTTAGCAAAAATAGAAGCTCTTGGAGCAGTATATAATAAAGACATAGTAGAGATAATTTTAGAACTAAAACCAAACCAAGAAACTCTATGAAAAATAAAAGACCAATCTATTCGGTCAAAACCCGTTTCTGCATCAAGAGAAATGGCTGTTAGGGAGCTAGGGTATTTATTAGACTTATTTAAAATGTTAAAGAAAACTCTAGTATCATCAGAAATATTTCTACCTTTATTGAAACCTGACTGTTCTCTAAAGATAATAGAAGGCAACAGTGGATCTAGTCGAAGCGCAAGAATTTTAGCAAATATTTTATAGCTGGTATTAACTAAAGAAATTGCTCTATAATTTTTACAAAAATTAGGGTCTTTTCCTTCCTTAGTGATTCGACAAATAAGAGCTTTTTGAAAAGTTACGCTGGAGACTTGAGAAGTAATTAAATGTAGAAATATAGAATGAAGATTTGGAAGAAGAAATTTAGAGAACTGGGAGTAAAATTCTACAGGAAATCCATCCGGACCACCCAGTCTTAATGCACTTTAAAGCATTAGAAATGTCTTTTACAGAAATATCTCTTTCGATTTATATAAAATCTAGATCATTTTGAGATTGTTTTAGTAGGGAAGATAGCATTGTATATCGGGTGAGTCTGGAATAGTTTCGGAGGTATAGAGAGTAGTATAATATGTTTTGAATTCCTCTAAAATATCTGTATCTTTAACAATTGGAGATAAGTTAGGATGTACGATATAATCAATGCTTGTACGTTCCTTTCTGATGTTAAAATATGTGTATTGACACAAAACTTATTGAAGTTTTCCTGCTTTGTTTTGACCTCCATAATAACAGGTGCTACCTCTGAGAAGGTAAGAGTCAGCGTTTTCCGTAGATAATTTATTATATTGAATTTTTTAAACTATTAAGATCCATTTTACAATTAGAATTTGTATAGAACAATTCTAACTGTTTTATGCGTTTAAGAATTTCAAGCGCCTTTTGAGAGTTACGTTTTTTCTTTTGAGCAACATAGGATATAATAAAATCTCAAGCTGAAGCTTTAAATGAATCCCATACAACCAGGAAGGATACGTCCAAGGAAATATCACGATTAAAAAAGTTAGTAATGAAGGACTCAAAAGCAGAGGTGAAAATCTGGTCAATTAGTAATAAAGTATTAAAGCATCATCTTCGATTGGTTTTAGCAATAGGGGGCAATTCTAAATCTAAAATTACTGGAGCATGGTCCAAAATTAATATGGAGCCAATGTCTGAATGCAATATGTGCTGTGTTAGCGATTTAGAGACAAATAAATAATCTATACGGTATTGAGATAGATGAGTAGGTGAGAAGAATGTATATTCTGGTAATTGTGGGTTACACAGTCTCCAGGAATCAACAAGAGAACTGTGAGTAATTAGTGTAGTAAAGCATTACTGCATTAAAGACGGGACAAAAGGTACCGTAGACGTATGGTCTATGTATGGATCAACAACTAAATTACAATCACCACCAAAAATAACATATTGTGTAGAAATAGACATCAACTGAGTAGATATGTCAGGCTAGAAATTATCATCAGTTTTAGTAGGTGCATTAACATTTAACAAAGAAATAGGTACATTATTAACTTTAAGATGAACAATCAACTAGTGACTCACATCAACTGAATTCTAAGAAAGAAGGAAAACTTTAAGTTTTTTGTGACAAAGAATCGTCACCCCATTTCTTTTACCCGTACCTGGTGAAGAAAAAACATTTCCCACCCATTGGCGTTTTGGCTTTAAAACCTCTGAAGCAGCTATGTGAGTTTCTTGTAAAAATACAATATCTGATTTAAGATTAGATAGATGTGCAATAACTCTTTGTCACTTAATGGGCGAACCCAAACCTTTAACATACAAAAAATTAGAAGCAATGTCATTAAACAAGATATAAAAGAGAACTAGAAATGACTAATATATACCTGTAGTAAAACTTGAGACATCAAAAATAATAGAAAACTAAGCTCTCAGGCAGATGTGGAGATAGAGAAGTATTAAAAGAGTTTGTGATAGAGGAAGAAAAGAGGAAGAATTATAGTTGAGTTCTGACTCCCACTGGCAGCTGAGGGAAAAAGCAGGTCATGTCACAGCGCTTATTTAAAGCAGCTGTCTTTAACATTAAAACAAAATGTTGTTTTTCTTTCTTCTGCTCGGCTTTTCTAGCTGTAAAGTGACAAGCCGAAATGAGATATTTATGGCAACAAGCTTATTTTTTGCACTCATTACGTAATTGGAAAAAAGTTAGAATCTTTCTGCATGTTTCTGCACATTCTGAGCTACAATTACTTTTTTTTTAAACTGACTTGTGTTAAATTAATTTTAATATCTACTTGCAAGAACTATTTCACAGCTTTTTTAATGTGATTACTTTTCCACCAAAGATTCTATTTTTATTGTTCATGTTTGCAGACCTTCTCTCTCTTTTTAATGAAAGAGATACGTACTGAGGATTTAAGAGGTTTGTGGGAAAGGTGATGGTGTGACCATGTCTTAGAAGGAATAAAGTACCCATGTTATATATAACAAGAAAATTGCAAGTCACCTTGGAGTTACATAACGTTATAAATGAACATAGCCTTCAGCCTCATTCCTCTATATGATGATGGAACTGCTTGGTGACTTACAATATCCATATAATGTATGGCTGGGGATACTTTAACCATCTAGAATGTAATGCAGTGTTGGTGAAATTATCTGAGTTTCATTTTTTTATTTTGGAATACTTTAGGGTCAGTTTCAATTAAATTAAATGTTATGCCATTTAATTTAATGTCATTTCAATTTAGCACTATGTTTATGGCTAGTGTTACTTAAAAATCATGCATTTAAGCTAATCATAATAAATCCTGTATTTAAATTAAATTTCATTTAATTTATGGCTAGGATTATATGCCTTAAATCATTGACATTAATTTACTAGAGGGTTTGCTTTAGGACTAAGGAAAGTGCAAGTTTAATTTAAAGTCATTACATTTAATTTATTTCAAATTAACGGTTGGCACGGTTACAAGTTCGCTTATTTTTAAAATGTATTTTATTTAACATTGGATTAGAGTTAGGCAAGCATTTCATTTTATTACTACTCATATGTAATTACATTGCATTTCATTCACGTTTAGCTTTGGAGGTAAGCTTGGGGTAGGAAAATCTGGTCGAATTGATGATGTCGAAGCTATGGTCATGTTAAGATTATTATAATGCTAGTGATTGAATTAATGGTGAGCAGAAGGAATGTTGGTTGAATTAAAGACGTCAAACCCACCTTTCCCTGGGCCGGATTACGATCTTGGCTGATGGGATACTCTGTTACAAATGTGACGGATATTCCGTCCGCCGTATTACAAGTTCTGTACGACATAATGGGATTGGAATTTGTCGGACAAGATATCCGTAAGTTTGTGGTGGAGTTACCCTGTCCGCCAAGATTGTATTAAGGCCACAAGTCATTCAGTCAGATGGCACGCTGATATTGACAGCAGAAAGAGAGGCCCACTCCATCTAGGCTGTTTGCGGTCCTGGCTGTCACACCACCAGACATTCTGAGATACCCAGCTCTGTTTGTCTCCTAGACCGTACTCCCCTGTGCGCTAAAATTGGACGAAGTCAGTGGGCATTGCTATCCTACGGGGCGGGTTCAGGACTTTGTTTCCAGCCTCAGAGACCCACTGGTCTCGTATCTTGTCACTGTGGGGTTTCGCAGCTGTGGGGGAACAACTCAGATCACTGGTGTTTCAGAATCTGCCCAAAATGCCACAAAGCACAAAGATGTTTAAAGCACTCAAAAACCTATCTGGTAAAATTGGATTCCCACCTACAGCCATGATGGCTTTAGGGTGGCAAAGAAACAGTCCAGTGTCATAGTTCCAGGGTAGAGTTAATTGGGCGTACTGGATGACCAGTAATCGGCCACTGGGTATTGTTAAAGAAAGGCATTGTAGCCCACCAACTTGTCTTCAAAGTCAACATCACAGACATCAGAGGCGGGCTGATATGCAATGTTACTGCCTCTGGACACCCACAGGATCCCGGACACCCACCAGGTTGCGCCTCTTGTCCGGCACTTATACAGACCCACCACTCACTATGCACTCGCAAATGGCACATCCTCCACTCATATGTGTCTCAACCACTATATACTCGGCACTCAGATACGTCTCAACCACCTACCCTGCAAACTTACACCCTGCACTCACCCACTGCTCATACTACACTCATAAAGAGCTCAGCGACCTCTAGCCATGCACTCACATACCACTAAACCCACCATGACTATTAAACTTTCACTCACCCACTTCATCCTGCACACTCATACACCTCTCATCTACACCCACTCACTGCTCCCCTTATACACGCAGTTGCTCACGCTACACAAACACCTCTCACCTTCTACCTACACACACTGCTCATTCTGCACTCTCACACACCTCAAAGCATTTAATTGCATACTTCTTACCCTGCACTCACACACCTTTCACCCTGCATGCTAAACTCTCACTTTGCAGTTACACGACTCGCATACTACTCAACCTGCACTCACATCACTAACACACCACTCATGCTGACTGCTCAGCCATCACTCATATACCACACCCCTGCACACTCAAAGATGCTATTTTGAGAGAAGAGGCTTTGTAGGAAGTGAGAGAATAAGAAGCTTCACAAAGTGATAGGGGTTTAAAACAAATTAGACACCCCTACCCCAAAGACAGGGAATCTGGAAAGGTCTGGTTGGAGAAACAACAACACTTAGTGCTCCATTCAGGGTGGCCTAGCAGGGAAATAATTTCACACTTCACTCCATGCACACCAGATGAGAACCCAGACACACACTCCATGCACACCAGATGAGAACCCAGACACACAGTCCATGCACATCAGATGTAAACCCAGACACACACTCTATGGACATCAGAGGTGAACCCAGACACACACTCCATGCACATCAGAGGTAAACAGACACACCTTCCATGCACATCACATCTAAACCCAGACACAAGAACCATGCACATCAGAGGTGAACCCAGCCACACACCCCATGCACATCAGATAGAAACCCAGACACACACTCCATGCACACCAGATGAGAAACCAGATACACAGTCCATGCACGTCAGATGTAAACCCAGACACACACTCTATGCACATCAGAGGTGAACCCAGACACACACTCCATGCACATCAGAGGTAAACCCAGACACACCTTCCATGCACATCACATGTGAACCCAGACACAAGGTCCATGCACATCAGAGGGGAACCCAGACACACACTCCATGCACATCAGATGTAAACCCAGACACACACTCCATGCACATCAGATGTGAACCCAGACACACACTCCATGCACATCAGAGGTGAACCCAGACACACAGTCCATGCACATCATATGTAAACCCAGACACACACTCCATGCACATCAGATGTGAACCCAGACACACACTCCATGCACATCAGAGGTGAACCCAGACACACAGTCCATGCACATCATATGTAAACCCAGACACACACTCCATGAACATCAAATGTAAACCCAGACACACACTCTATGCACATCAGAGGTGAACACAGACAAACACTCCATGCACATCAGAGGTAAACCCAGACACACACTCCATGCACATCAGAGGTGAACCCAGACACACACTCCATGCACATCAAATGTGAACCCAGACACACACTCCATGCACATCATATGTGAACCCAGACACACACTCCATGCACATCACATGTAAACCCAGACACACACTCCATGCGCATCAGATGTGAACCCAGACACAAACTCAATGCACATCAGATGTGAACCCAGACACACACTCCATGCATATCATATGTGAACCCAGACACACACTACATGCACATCAGAGGTAAACCCAGACACACACTCCATGCACATCACATGTAAACCCAGACACACACTCCATGCACATCAGAGGTAAACCCACACACACACTCCATGAACATCAGATGTGAACCCAGACACACACTCCATGCACATCAGAGGTAAACCCAGACACACACTCCATGCACATCAGATGTGAACCCAGACACACACTCCATGTACATCAGAGGTGAACCCAGACACACAGTCCATGCACATCAGATGTGAACCCAGATACACACTCCATGCACATCAGATGTGAACCCAGAGACACACTCCATGCACATCAGTGGTGAACCCAGACACACACTCCATGCATATCATATCTGAATATCTGAACCCAGACACACACTCCATGCACATCAATCAATCAATCAATCATAGAATTTGTATAGCGCGCTACTCACCTGTAAGGGTCTCAAGGCGCTGAGGGGGGGGGGGGGTCGCCACTGCTCGAACAGCCAGGTCTTGAGTGACTTCCTGAAGGAGCGGTGATCCTGGGTCAGCCGTAGGTGAGTGGGGAGGGAGTTCCATGTCTTGGCTGCCAGGTAGGAGCAGGATCTTCCTCCAACGGTGGATTTCCGAATTCTTGGGACGGAGGCAAGGGCGAGGCTGGCGGATCGGAGCTGGCGGGTGGGTGTGTAGAAAGTGAGGCGGCTGTTGAGGTACTTCGGGCCCAAGTCATGGAGAGCCTTGTGTGCATGGGTGAGGAGTCTGAACATGATCCTCTTGTTGACGGGGAGCCAGTGCAGGTCTTTAAGGTGAGTGGAGATGTGGCTGCGGCGCGGGATGTCCAGGATGAGTCGTGCTGAAGCGTTTTGGATGCCCTGGAGTCTTTTCTGGAATTTGGCTGTAGTTCCAGCGTAGAGGGTGTTCCCTTAGTCCAGACGGCTGATGACGAGGGCCTGGGTGACCATCTTCCTGGTTTCGGTGGGGATCCATCGGAAGACCTTTCGGAGCATGCGCAGGGTGTTGAAACATGATGATGAGACTGCGTACACTTGCTTGGTCATTGTGAGGGAGGAGTCCAGGATGACGCCCAGGTTGCGTGCGTGGTCCGTTGGTTTGGGTGCGCTGCCCAGGGCAGGCGGCCACCAGGAGTCGTCCCAGGCGGAGGGCGATGATCCCAGGATGAGGTCTTCCGTCTTGTCTGAGTTCAGTTTCAGGCGGCTGTTCTTCATCCATTCGGCGACGTCTTTCATCCCTTCATGCAGGCTGGTTCTGGCGGTGGCGGGGTCGTTGGTGAGGGAGAGGATCAGCTGGGTGTCGTCGGCGTAGGAGATGATGTTGAGGTGGTGTTGGCGTGGGATGGCCGCGAGGGACTCATGTAGACATTGAAGAGGGTTGGGCTGAGTGATGATCCTTGCGGTACGCCGCAGATGACTTCGGTGGCTTTGGATCTGAACGGGGGGAGGCGGACTCTCTGGGTTCTTTCAGCGAGGAAAGAGATGATCCACTCCAGTGCCTTCTCTTGGACTCTGATGTTGCTGAGGCGCTGCACTAGGGTGCGGTGGCAGACAGTGTTGAACGCTGCAGAGAGGTCCAGGAGGATGAAGGCCGCTGTTTCCCCGTTGTCGAGCAGGGATCTGATGTCGTCAGTGGCTGCGATGAGGGCGGTCTCGGTGCTGTGGTTGGCTCGGAAACCGGACTGCGAGGGGTCGAGGGATCTGTTCGTCTCTAGGAAGGCGGCAAGCTGTCTGTTGACGGTTTTCTCGATGACTTTGGCAGGAAAAGGGAGGAGCGAGATGGGGCGGTAGTTCTTGAGATCGGTGGGGTCTGCTGTTGGTTTCAGAGGTAAACCCAGACACACACTCCATGCACATCACATGTAAACCCAGACACACACTCCATGCACATCAGATGTGAACCCAGACACACACTCCATGCACATCAGATGTGAACCCAGACACACACTCTAGGTAGGGGGAAGAGTTCTGCAGCTGACGTCTACAAAAAGTGCTTGAAACCCATATGGTAAACATGCAAGAATTGATGGACCATCAATTGTAAAGTAGTGGCTGTCACATAGCTCTGGGTGGCACCGGTGTGGACGAGAGCCGGGCTGAGGGTCTCGGTTGTCACATCTGCGCCCTCCAACAGAGGCTCATCCTTGTCTTCAGAGTCGGCAGCCGGGGTGGACCACCGTCTTCTGCCCAGCTGGGCATGTAGGAGGTCAGGCGGTCACCGGGATCTGGCCAACAACTCCCTGCCGCTCTTAGAGAGTTCCCATGGCTCTTCCACAGGCAGAGCTCAGGGTTCTGGGCTGAAGGCCCCTGAGGTGTTCAGATGCAAAGAGCGCAGGAACCTGGGGTGGGGCGGGTGGTGAACCGTGACTAGCGTGAAGGGGGAGAAACGGTGGCACCCTAAAGCTTGGAAGCGGGGTCTTCTATATCGTTGGGTGCAGGGACAACCTAGCATTGCGGTTCAGGAGGCAAAACATCATCCTTGGCATGGTGCAGAGAGGCAGCAAGTAATGTGGCTGTAGCATCATCCCCAGCCCTGGAGTATGCAAAGAGATTATGTCTTTGTACTCCAACCGTAACTCCTGCTCTATCCATTATGTCATACTTCCCAAACCTTACCCTAACACCTCCCCCCCATTGTATCACGTAGTTCCTGCTCAGACTCCGCCCAGACCCACCCGGGTCCTAGTGCGCGTGGCATCAGCAGGCCTCATTGTCACTTGCACATTAGCAGCACCATGTAATTGTTGAATCACTCCGCAGACCTGGCTTCTATGTTCTGACACTTCTGCTCGTCTGGTGCCCTAACCGGGCACAGGTCTCTCTTATCCCAAGGCACCGGTCCCAGGAGGCTGCAGGGGTTCCAAACTTTTGCCATTTCTGCCTCAGAACTAAAAGAAACTGGGGATCCATCAGTAAACAGCCACACCACACCCTGACTAAACCAAGGCAAGTCAATGTCCCCTGGCAGCACCTGGGCACTGTGCTCTGGAACACCCGCCCCTACCCCTCTGGGCTGGAGCTTTAGGTGGTTTTAATTAGAAGAGAATTTGGTGTGAGGGTGATTTTCCAAGCAGACTTCTATCTGATTGCTTCCTCTGAACAAAGGTCAGCCCAGCTGATCCTGTGCCCCTGGGCAGAGCGCCTGTGAGTAGTGGCACCTCTGTGTGAGCATCACATTCACTACAATCTCTCTTTTGGGAAGTATCATCCATGTATTTCACCTTGTTCACCAGCTCTAGGCTTTACTCGACTGCGCGTTTGCGGCTGTGGGATGGCGCGGAGTCAGTGTGCAGCCTGCCGAACAGTTTTTAGTCTTACGTTTGCCAAAGCTCATGTCATGACAAAAAAAAAAAAATCATTCAAGTGTTGGGTGGAGAGAGAGGCATTGGCTCCGACCTTTTGTGGGTCTTCTTTACAGAGATTTGATTGGGCAGCAGATGTAGTAGTCCGCCTATGGAGGAGTTCTATTGCCTGTAGCCGATAGAGATATTGTGGACATTTGCCTTGGGTCAAAGACACTTGGAAAGAGATTTTTGATGGTGTAATCCTGTCACAAATACAGTAAGGACGGTTTTTACACTGTGAACTCTGTAACAACGTTTAACTCAAGATCTTACACCGATTTCTAACCCCGGGGGCTCGAGAGAGCTCAGGAGTCTTAGTACACATTTCTAATTTGATGTTGTGTCCAATTGAAAGTAGGACAGGCGTCCTGTCAGCCCACCCGTCTGCGGTGGACCTGGCCTCCACTCCCCTGGTGAAGGACATCCCGTCTGCAGGGGGCACCCGTCCAAACGCAGATGCACCGAAGGCAGAACACTTTGCTGAACAGGCCCCATGTGTTTTCTGGTCCCACTCAGCAAATGTTATGGTTTTACTTAAACAAACCACCTAAGTGGGAATATGTTACAGTAAAACAAAAAAAGATTGTCTTGGCGTTCAGGTATCGTTCCCCCTCAGGGGAGTAGCCAGAACATTGAAATACCTCCTACTTCGAACTCAAGCTCTGATGGAAAACATGTGAGGCATGTGAGCCCAAACCTCCCCAGAAGAGGTGCTTGTCTCTTCCTTCCAAGGATGGATCTGTTCATCCTTTCACCCTTTCATCCACCCACTGATATCAGCCATTTCACCTTTACATTTTATCATCAATCCATTCTTTTATCCATCATTCAATCTTTCACCATGCCATCCATCCATTGACCTTTCCATCCATCCATCTATCCATCCATCCATCCATCCATCCATCAACTTTGCTTGCATCCATCCAGCTAATCATCCTTATTTGACTTATTCATGCACTAATATAGTATTCCATACATCACTTGATCCTTTTGCCCATTCATTCATCCATCATCCATCCACTCCAATTCCCATTTGCTTTGCCATCCAGCCTCTCAGATTTCTGTTTGCCATCCCATCCCTCCTCAAATTTCCAATGAATCTGCCATCCTTTATTCCATCCACCCTTCTTATATTTTTATCAACACAGCTATTCATTTTTCCACCCATCCTCGCAGATTTCCACTTATTCTGACATCTTTTCATCCAGTCATCCATCCTCTCATGCATTCATCCATTCATCCTCTCAGATCCCCATTTACTCTGTCATCCTTTCAATCTCCCACCCCACCTATCCATCCAGTAATCCTCAAATTTCCATTTACTCTGACATCCTTTTACCCAACCACCCATCCATCCATCCATCTCAGATTTCCATTTACTCTGCCATCTTTTCATTCAGCCACCCATCCTCCCAGATTTGCATTTACTCTGCCATACTTTCAGCAGCCCATCTATCCATCATCTCACCCACTCATCCACCCATCCTTTCACCCAGTCATCCATCCTTTCACCCTTCAGTCCTTCCACCTACCCATCCATCTTTTTACCCACTCACCCTTTTATTCTTTCAGCCACCCATCTTTTTTCACACTCATCCATTCATCCTTCCTTCCACCCATCTTTACACGCACTCATCCATCCACCCTTTAACCCACACATGAATCCTTTCACTTACTCATGCATCCACTCGTCCATCCCCCTTTCCCTTTTCTATCAGCCTATCTTTTTTTCTTCCTTTTATGGATAACTGTAAGCTTTTATCTACCCGGGTGCAGATAAATGAGGCCCATAAAGATCTTCACCCCCCTACTGTAGCTGATAGGGTGGTTAACAACACCCCTGTTCACCCTGCATGCCATTGTGTGCTTTGCAGAGTTCTGAGTTTCTAACCTGCACCACTTCCTGAGTAAAACTTGGGGTGCTCAGCATAGCTCCCATTGACATGGGGCAGCTGGCCTGTGGTCACTGGGCATTGTTCCTGGAGTATAAATAAATGACCAGCCTGGATCATTGCTGACCTCGGCTCACCCAATGTGTGCACAACCTCATTAAAGGAGACTCACAAGTGAAAGAAGAGGACTCTGCCTATGGACCAGTGCCTCCTGCAGGGTGGATCAAGAGTAAGACGTCTGCATCAATAAATATACACTGAGTGTCTGCAGCCATTGCCTCGACAAAGACTCTCCATCATCTGCAGCCATTGCCTCGACAATGACTCTCCATCATTAAATATACACTGAGTGTCTGCAGCCATTGCCTTGACAAAGACTCTCCGTCATTAAATATATACACAGAGTGTATGCAGCCATTGCCTCGACAAAGACTCTCCATCACTAAATATACACAGAGTGTCTGCAGCCATTGCCCCGACAAAGACATTCCGTCATTAAATATACACTGAGTGCCTGCAGCCATTGCCTCGACAAAGACTCTCCATCATTAAATATACACTGAGTGTCTTCAGCCATTGCCTCGACAAAGACTCTCCATCATTAAATATACACTGAGTGTCTGCAGCCATTGCCTCGACAAAGACTCCCCATCATTAAATATACACTGAGTGTCTGCAGCCATTGCCTCGACAAAGACTCCCCATCATTAAATATACACTGAGTGTCTGCAGCCATTGCCTCGACAAAGACTCTCCATCATTAAATATACACTGAGTGTCTGCAGCCATTGCCTCGACAAAGACTCTCCATCACTAAATATACACAGAGTGTCTGCAGCCATTGCCTTGACAAAGACTCTCCATCACTAAATATACACAGAGTGTCTGCAGCCATTGCCTCGACAAAGACTCTCCGTCATTAAATATACACTGAGTGCCTGCAGCCATTGCCTCGACATAGACTCTCCATCATTAAATATACACTGAGTGTCTGCAGCCATTGCCTCGACAAAGACTCTCCGACATTAAATATACACAGAGTGTCTGCAGCCATTGCCTCGACAAAGACTCTCCGACATTAAATATACACAGAGTGTCTGCAGCCATTGCCTCGACAAAGACTCTCCATCATTAAATATACACAGAGTGTCTGCAGCCATTGCCTCGACAAAGACTCTCCATCACTAAATATACACAGAGTGTCTGCAGCCATTGCCTCGACAAAGACTCTCCATCACTAAATATACACAGAGTGTCTGCAGCCATTGCCTCGACAAAGACTCTCTGTCATTAAATATACACAGAGTGTCTGCAGCCATTGCCTCGACAATGACTTTCCATCACTAAATATACACAGAGTGTCTGCAGCCATTGCCTCGACAAAGACTCTCCGTCATTAAATATATACACAGAGTGTCTGCAGCCATTGCCTCGACAAAGACTCTCCATCATTAAATATACACTGAGTGTCTGCAGCCATTGCCTCGACAAAGACTCTCCATCATCTATACTACTATTATAAAGAGAGAATACAAACCTTTGCGCCAGGTAAACTCGAAAAGTGCACCACCAATCAAAACACCCAAGATATCTTTGAAAACCTCAGGGCAAGCAGAAGAACATAGGCTATTAAAAATAAAAAATATACGTTGTTTAAAAAAATTCGAAATAAAAATAAAGTAGTCCCTTGCAAGTAGCGCCGGCCACGACGTCTGCATGATGACATCATTTGCGTTTGCCCTCCTTGGCAACACTTCCAGAAATGGAGCAGAAGATCGCAACCTGCTGGGAGGACTGCTGCAGCCCTGCTTGCTGCTGGGCGAAGTGGCGGCCTGTGCGGGCGGGGCGCATGGAGAGTGGCGGCCTGTGCGGGCGGGGCGCCTGGAGAGTGGCGGCCTGTGCGGGCGGGGAGCCTGGAGAGTAGGGCCTGTGCGGGCGGGGCGCCTGGAGAGTGGCGGCCTGTGCGGGCGGGGCGCCTGGAGCGGGAACAGCGGCTGAGGTAGGGATCAGGCGGGAGGGGGGGCCGGGCCGGGACGGGAGGGGGCTGGGACGTGCCGGGACAGGCCGGACGGGCCAGGCCACGGCGGGAGGCGGCCGGGGGCAGAAGTGCACGCAAGCCTCAAATGCTGCCCCCAGCCCCTTTCTGCCCCAGGCAACGCTGGGGCGGTCTGCTAGTTAAATATACAGAGTGTCTGCAGCCATTGCCTCGACAAAGACTCTCCCTCATTAAACATACAGAGTGTCTGCAGCCATTGCCTCGACAAAGACTCTCTATCATTAAATATACACAGTGTCTACAGCCATTGCCTCGGCAAAAACTCTCCGTCATTAAATATACACTGAGTGTCTGCAGCCATTGCCTCGACAAAGACTCTCTGTCATTAAATATACACAGAGTATCTGCAGCCATTGCCTCGACAAAGACTTTCCGTCATTAAATATACACAGAGTGTCTTCAGCCATTGCCTCGACAAAGATTCTCCATCACTAAATATACACTGAGTGTCTGCAGCCATTGCCTCGACAAAGACTTTCCATCATTAAATATACACAGTGTCTGCAGCCATTGCCTCGACAAAGACTCTCCGTCATTAAATATACACTGAGTGTCTGCAGCCATTGCCTCGACAAAGACTCTCCATCATTAAATATACACAGAGTGTCTGCAGCCATTGCTTTGACAAAGACTTTCCATCATTAAATATACAGAGTGTCTGCAGACATTGCCTCGACAAAGACTCTCCATCACTAAATATACACTGAGTGTCTGCAGCGTTTTACCTCGACAAAAACTCTCTGTCATTAAATATACACAGAGTGTCTGCAGCCATTGCCTTGACAAAGACTCTCCGTCATTAAATATACACTGAGTGTCGACAGCCATTGCCTCGACAAAGACTCTCCATCATTAAATATACCCAGAGTGTCTGCAGCCATTGCCTCGACAAAAACTCTCTGTCATTAAATATACACAGAGTGTCTGCAGCCATTGCCTCGACAAAGACTCTCCGTCATTAAATATACACTGAGTGTCTGCAGCCACTGCCTCGACAAAGACTCTCCGTCATTAAATATACACAGAGTGTCTGCAGCCATTGCCTCGACAAAGACTCTCCATCATTAAATATACAGAGTGTCTGCAGCCATTGCCTCGACAAAGATTCTCCATCATTAAATATACACAGTGTCTGCAGTCATTGCCTCGACAAAGACTCTCCGTCATTAAATATACACAGAGTGTCTGCAGCCATTGCCTCGACAAAGATTCTCCGTCATTAAATATACACAGAGTGTCTGCAGCCATTGCCTCAACAAAGACTCTCCATCACTAAATATACACTGAGTGTCTGCAGCGTTTTGCCTCGACAAAAACTCTCCGTCATTAAATATACACTGAGTGTCTGCAGCCATTGCCTCGACAAAGACTCTCTGTCATTAAATATACACAGAGTGTCTGCAGTCATTGCATCGACAAAGACTCTCCGTCATTAAATATACACAGAGTGTCTGCAGCCACTGCTTAGACAAAGACTCTCCATCATTAAATATACACAGAGTGTCTGCAGCAATTGCCTCGACAAAGACTCTCCATCATTAAATATACACTGAGTGTCGACAGCCATTGCCTCGACAAAGACTCTCCATCATTAAATATACCCAGAGTGTCTGCAGCCATTGCCTCGACAAAGACTCTCCGTAATTAAAGATATACACAGAGTGTCTGCAGCCATTGCCTCGACAAAGACTCTCCATCATTAAATATACACTGAGTGTCTGCAGCCATTGCCTCGACAAAGACTTTCCATCATTAAATATACACAAAGTGTCTGCAGCCATTGCCTCGACAAAGACTTTCCATCATTAAATATACAGAGTGTCTGCAGCCATTGCCTCGACAAAGACTCTCCATCACTAAATATACACTGAGTGTCTGCAGCATTTTGCCTCGACAAAAACTCTCCGTCATTAAATATACACTGAGTGTCTGCAGCCACTGCTTAGACAAAGACTCTCCATCATTAAATATACACAGAGTGTCTGCAGCCATTGCCTCGACAAAGACTCTCCATCATTAAATATACACTGAGTGTCGGCAGCCATTGCCTCGACAAAGACTCTCCGTCATTAAAGATACACTGAGTGTCTGCAGCCATTGCCTCGACAAAGACTCTCCATCATTAAATATATACACAGAGTGTCTGCAGCCATTGCCACGACAAAGACTCTCCGTCATTAAATATACACAGAGTGTCTGCAGCCATTGCCTCGACAAAGACTCTCCATCATTAAATATACACAGAGTGTCTGCAGCCATTGCCTCGACAAAGACTCTCCATCATTAAATATACACAGAGTGTCTGCAGCCATTGCCTCGACAAAGACAGGAGCACAGTGACCCTTATGGAGCAAAAGCAAAGCACCCTAAATACAGACACCCCTCATAGAGTAAGTAGCAGTCACATCCTACCGGAAGCACTCTCACACCCCTCACAGACTAGCAGTCACACAAAAGCAAACACCACAAAGAATAGCAGTCACACCCACCCTGAAGCACTCACACCCCTCACAGACTAGCAGTTACACAGAACAGCAGCCCTTATAGAGAGGAGCCTTTGCACAATACAGGGAGCACTCTCACACCCCTCACAGACTAACAGTCTCATAATCCTGACGGCATTCACACACCCATGGGAGTAACAGTCACACACTACAGGAGATACTCTCACACTCCTCACAGACTAACAGTTACACAGAAGTGCACCCCTCATAAAGTAACCCTTGCACACTATATGGAGCACTCTCCCACCCTGTAAGATAACGCCTTTCTGTACAATGTATAAAAATGAAGTACCCCATGTAGAGAGGAAAACAGAGGCAGCAAGAAGATATAACTAACTCTCTTTTGGTGGTAGTGTGGGTGACAAGTTAAGCTTATCAGAGGGCAGTGCTAAGCATTCGTTGTACTCACTGAGGCAATAAATGAGACACACCCACAAGAATAAATCTGAGACCAATTTTGCTTAGAAATAACACATTTCTTTATATATACTTTGAGAAGCAAGACTTCAAATGGGTGGGAATATTTTGTACAGTTTTAAAATACTTCAATAAATACTTTTTAGACTGCGTTATTCAGAATAAAAGGCAATGCAGTTCCAAGTATGCAGTATTTTCAGTATCTAGGCACACAGCGGTCGATATCGTCAAATATTTACCTTTGCGGTCAGCAGAGGAAGCCCGGGATGAGTATAGCTTTAATGGAGTTCAGTGGACCGCAATCGTGGTCGCCGGCAGCAGGTCACAGTAGTTCTATGGAAGCACAGCCAACCCCAGTGGTCGCGGTTGCTGCGATGAAGGTGCAGTCTTGGATGTTGGAGTACCGCCAATGCAGTTACCCTTGCAGTTGCTCGAAGGGGGACTCAGCCGAGGAGTTTTGGAGGACCACACTACCTGAGATGGCTGGAGGTCTTTTTCACCAGCTGGATGAAGGTCTTTGTAAGTCCAGGACACGGGTACAGCAGGAGTCGAGATACACCTGGAGCAAGAGTACCAGAAGTCATTGGTGCTGGATGTCGGAGTTCACCGACAGTGGATCACATTGGTTTCCACAGAGCCCATTTGGAGCCAGTTATTCCCAGACGGAAGGTTGTCGGCATCGTTTTTCGGCCAAGTGAAACACCACTAAAGCAGACCATAGCGGCAGCCTCCATTTACAACATGTAACATTTGCGGTTACTATCAAGCAGTTAAGAATAAATCGCCCTCGAGTCAGGTTAAGAATTCCGAACACTCTGAATCAACCGCCCTCTCCTCTCTTTACGAATCCGGGAATCTGGCTTTACCATCCATCTAGAACTCCCACTTGAGGAGTTTCTTATATGTTTTCATCAACACTGCACATATATGGGCCTGTTGTTTGTTTTTATAAAACGAATACAAGAACAGATACCTCGAAATCGATCTTATTATTAAAATCCTCATGCATCTGCACAGAGCTCTATTACATGCATCTTGACATGCCAACTGAGCTGAAACCACAGTATATCCCTGTTTGCCATCTTTATTATGAGTAGTGGACGGCTACCTGATGAAGGCTGTGTGCCGAAACGCGCGTTGTAAGACATCTGCCGCACTGCCCGAATCAACGCTTTCATCTATTGCATGGATTTGTATATAGTTTCTGATAGTGTATGAATTTATTCACATGTAATTTAATTTTGATTTTCAAATGCACTTTTGTATCATTGTTTCATCTATTTAAATATGAACTTTGTGTAAGTCAACAAAAAGAAAAAATAATTCAAATAAACTAATCAAAATAAGTATTAAAAAAATGTTTTGTTTATCAGATTGTTGTAGAGTGCTTATCTCATATATGTCTACATTTGAGACATAGAAGGGTATTCTTTCAGCTAACAATAGTTTAGAACCTTTTCTAGCTATAACTTCCTTTCACTAGCCACAGGTGGCTTGCAGGGCAGACTGTCACAGGGGATAGGGGGGTCGTACCAATGTTGCTGCTTCTGCTGCTGGGGCCACCAGCAGGAGGGCACAGTATCTCAGAAGTAGGGCTGCTTCCAGTGTCTGCCGCTGTACTCAGAGGATCCCTTGAGGTGATGGAGGCATGCTGCAAAGTTTCTTCACAGTGGTGAGTCACATCGACAAAAGTGCCAGCCCTCAACCACTGTGGTTCTTCACTGGCGGTTGCCAAGGACTAGAGCCTCTAGCCCAAAAGGGAAGGTTTGTGGCAATTTGTAGAAGGCTTTAGGACTCTGGTGTTTTTTGGAGACCTCACATGTGTGAGGAAGGACAGCAGGTTGCAGGGGTCAGCCTTGAGCAGCGGCGGGGGTTTGTGCCAGTTTCTCCTGCGTCAGTTCTAAGTTCTTTAACTGCAGCCGTCTTCTTCTGTCTTCTTCTTGTGTCTGTCGAATCTGAAGTCAGGGTCTCTGAGAGCCACCTAAATACTTCATTTAGGGTCATTTTAGAGGGGGCTAGGCGGGAGCCAATGGGCTGCCTACCTGTAGGGTGCCTACACCCTCTTTATGCACACCCCTCATGGGGGGTGGGCATACCCTGACTCTTAATGGGCTATATTCCCCTTCCTCAAGATGGTAGCTAGTGAAAAGTGGTGTCTACCTTGCCGCCCCACCTGAGGGATGGTCCAGGGTGAAGGTAGACCCACCTCCTACTTTACCTCATTTTACCGCCAGTCCTTCTGCCGAAAGTGCAGCAGGACTGGGGGGTTGCCATCTTCTTCTAACAGCAGAGGGCTGGGGTCAGGGTTCAAAGGTGGAAAGGCCTTTTAAGTTCCTGCTTCTGCCAAGGCAGATCCTGCAGGGGGTAAGGTGTGACCGTCCCCACCCACAGCAGGCTGGGTCTCTGGATCCAGAGAGCACCGGCTCTCTACCCAGGGGTTCAGAAACATGTATGGTGACCGCAGGCTGGCTAATATTAGATAGGGGCAATACCAGCGATCAGTAGGTTTCAGGGGACCCTCTAGCAGGGTCTCCTGTGCGAACTTATTAATACATCCACCACTGGCATCCGCAAGGATTAATGAAGACAAGATGTTTGGAACCAAATATCTTAGAAACCAGTGAAGCCATCATGGAGCTTGGAAACTCATGTCGACGGGTCCAATCCGGCCATGAGCTCTTTATGGCTTTCCTGTTCACTTAGAACACTGAGAATGGACTGGGCATTGTAGGGGCACATCTGCTCATGATGACAGGTCCAATCCAGCCCATGAGCTCTTCATGGTTTTCCTGTTCACTTAGAACACTGAGACTGGACTGGGCATTGTAGGGGCACATCTGCTCATGATGACAGGTCCAATCCAGCCCATGAGCTCTTCATGGCTTTCCTGATCACTTAGAACACTGAGAATGGACTGGGCATTGTAGGGGCACATCTGCTCATGATGACAGGTCCAATCCAGCCCATGAGCTCTTCATGGCTTTCCTGTTCACTTAGAACACTGAGACTGGACTGGCCATTGTAGGGGCACATCTGCTCATGATGACAGGTCCAATCCAGCCCACGAGCTCTTCATGGCTTTCCTGTTCACTTAGAACACTGAGACTGGACTGACCATTGTAGGGGCACATCTGCTCATGATGACAGGTCCAATCCAGCCCATGAGCTCTTCATGGCTTTCCTGTTCACTTAGAACACTGAGAATGGACTGGGCATTTTAGGGGCACATCTGCTCATGATGACAGGTCCAATCCAGCCCATGAGCTCTTCATGGCTTTCCTGTTCACTTAGAACACTGAGAATGGACTGGGCATTTTAGGGGCACATCTGCTCATGATGACAGGTCCAATCCAGCCCATGAGCTCTTCATGGCTTTCCTGTTCACTTAGAACACTGAGAATGGACTGGGCATTTTAGGGGCACATCTGCTCATGATGACAGGTCCAATCCAGCCCATGAGCTCCTCATGGCTTTCCTGTTCACTTAGAACACTGAGACTGGACTGACCATTGTAGGGGCACATCTGCTCATGATGACAGGTCCAATGCAGCCCATGTGCTCTTTATGGCTTTCCTGTTCACTTAGAACACTGAGAATAGACTGGGCATTGTAGGGGCACATCTGCTCATGATGACAGGTCCAATGCAGCCCATGTGCTCTTTATGGCTTTCCTGTTCACTTAGAACACTGAGAATGGACTGGGCATTGTAGGGGCACATCTGCTCATGATGACAGGTCCAATCCAGCCCATGTGCTCTTCATGACTTCCCTGTTCACTTAGAACACTGAGAAATGACTGGGCATTGTAGGGGCACATCTGCTCCTGATGACAGGTCCAATCCAGCCCATGTGCTCTTCATGGCTTCCCTGTTCACTTAGAACACTGAGAAATGACTGGACATTGTAGGGGCAGATCTGGTCATGATGACAGGTCCTCACATAGGATATGGTGCATCCTACCTTAGGGCAGAAAGCCTGCTGTAGGAGTGACTTACCTATATCGTATGCAGTGCAAGGGTGGCATGGCACACAGGGCTGTGTGCCACGTTGACTCTTTGGTATGTCCTGCACCTGGACATGCATACTGTTATAGCAGCACTGCCTGGTCTGGTTGAAGGGTCCCTAGGAGACCTTCTTCTAGCCCCATGCCCTGGGTACCAGGGGCACCATTTACGGGAGTTTATGGGGAAGTCAGAAGTTGTGACAAATTGTGGTACAGTTTTTGGGGAAGGAGATCTGGCACTAGGAACCTGGTTAGGAGGGACCCAGTGCACTTACAGTTTGAAATCACATCAGACATCAGGCAAAAAGTGGGTGCTAACCATGTCAAAAGAGGCACTTTCCCACACACCACTCACAGACTATCGGTTACACAGAAGCAGATCCCCATAGAGTAGCACTTGCACACTTCAAGAAGCACTCTCACACCCCTCACAGACCAATACACACAATATAGCACTCACCAAGCTCACAGAATAGCACTTTGATGCTATTAACAGCACTCTCATACTTCTCACAGGCTAGCACTTTAATTTTACTCTAATTCTACTGACAACATTTCTCACCACAGACTAGAAGTCACACACTTCTGACCGTACTCTCACACCTCTCACAAACTATCAGCTAATCAATAGGTCTGGCTTATTAAAAAACTTCACTGGTTAGTTTATGTGGGTGCACAGCACTATGGAAGGGCGAGTGAGTCCACAGATAAACAGATGCATGAGTGCAAGAATGAGTAACTAAGTGTATGTATGGTTAAGGAGTGAGGGCAACGGAGGATGTGTGAGTGACTGCATGGATAATGCACCCAGGCCCTTCCAGTTGGAAGTCAGACCTGCTCTGTTTGCAACACATCTGTCTTGACAATTTTTTGTTGATGAAGTAAAACTCCTGTTTTGTGGAGGGGTTGTGTATTATTGTGAAAGTGACTTTCCCATTGGCTGCTCTCTCGCCCTAATGACCAGCCTGGGCCAATAAGACAGGGGTCTCCTAAGAGCACAGCTGCTGCCGGGTCCAGGTTCTGTGAGGATGCTCCAGATCCCCTGTCAAACCCAAGCCAGGCTGCTCAGAAGCGTTCATTAGCAGGCAATCAAAGTAGCACCCGTGACACAAAACGTCTCATTAGCACCTCGAAAGCAATGAACCTGGGACCTCAGAGACTCATTACTCACTTCTCTCTGCTGCTGGACACCGGTGGTTAGTTCCTTCTGCTGTGCCTGGAGGCAGCTGCCAGACTGTAGTGCCAGCGATACCTCATGTCCTGTTTCTTTAGTTCAGAACATCTAGTCGCTCTAGTCCCTTCACCCCTCCCTGGTCCTGTCTATGCTGCCACCAGGCTACGCCCATGGGATCAACTTGGCTGTGAGACCTGGGCAGCCGCACTGTTCTGAGCTCCAGCATTATTATGTTAACCCCCTCGCCGTGGGGCTAATTCCCCCGCGGTGCGGGGTGGAGGGGGGCCGCGCGCGGCGCCGCAGTGCTGATGACGAGCTCAGCTCGACGTGAGCACGGTGGCCGTGTGCTGCTGACGAGCTGAGCTTGTCATGGCCACGCCCGTTCAATGGAACGCCCAGCACAGCGGGGTAATTATCCCCACGTGGGCATTCCGCTGAGGCCATGACGAGCTCAGCTCGTCACCAGCACACGGCCACCGTGCTTGATGACGAACTCAGCATGCAAGGTGTTAACATTGAATTGTGCTGTTGTTAGATTTACATATTGCTTCTTACCCATGTAGGAGGCTCCAAAGCACATTAGTGGCGGGGTAGCACGCTAGACCGCGTCGTGTGTATTTGTAAAGTGCACTATCACCCACGAGGGTTTCCTGGAGCTGAGCAGGTGAGTGTGCCTAGTCCTGCCCAGGGCACAGTGGGTGAATACTTGGTCGGAAGAGGGATGAACTATTGTGTCATGCGTGAGTGGCCTAATCAATCAATCAATCAATCAATCAATCACATATTTATAAAGTGAGTCAAATCTCTTGTGAGGGTGTCAAGGCGCTGGAGTTGCTAACTGCTTCATGGTGATCTGTTTATTCGGACAGCCAGGTCTTCAGTCCTTTCATGAAGGGATCCAAAGAGATGTGGGTTCTTGTCTTAATTGTTTCTACATAAAAAGTGAACCTGAGAGTAGGCGTCGGCCACAGCACGTGTGCGTGTAGGTGCAGGAAGAGGAGCGAGGAGACAGAAGGCAGATACTATACATGACTCTGTCACAGGGGACTGAGCGAGTGTCTGTAGAGTCCATCCAGGAGTGACAGAGGAGCAGGACAGGGCATGCACGGGATATAGACATTCATGACAAAGCTCTAAGTAACGTGACCTTAAGGCATGTCATGCATACAGCAGCCATGGTCAGTGGTCTAGAGGGGACCATCCAGGAGCGATGAGGAGGAACCGAGTGCACAGGCGAGACACGGCTGTAATAAATGAAGGACCGAGGAGCAGTGCAGGTTACAGACAACGGAAAACACCTTAAAAGAATTCACACAGAGTGAGAAAAATGACCTAAATAGTCCTTCCGGGATAGAAGCGAGGAGCAGCCCACAAAATGCAGTGGATACAGCAGTTAGTCTACAACCACAAAATGTCAACGTTGGAGAGGGAGGGTGGTAACACAAGGCGTGTACTCGATACAGCAGTCAGTCTACGACCACAAAATGTCAATGTCGGAGAGGCAGGGTGGTAAGACATGGCATGCACTGGATACAATTAAGTTCAATGAGGTCACCCTGTATCCCTCAGAACCTGGGTTAATAGTTATAAAGCTACAAGTTGTTCCTTTGAGTAAGTACCACGGGGTACTGGTTCAAAACCTGATTATTTCTTTCAAAATTAATAGTGATTTTGTACTAGACTTTATAAATGTCCCACACCACTGTAAGTTTTTATCAAAAATATATATATTTATGAAATTATTTGTTTTGTTTCTCTATTTTTCTTGCTAATTGTGTAAATAATTTTATACAAAAAGATAATACCAATTGGGGCTGTCTTACAAATAACAAATACGCAGACAATTCAAAGAGTGACTGTGGTGACATTTAGTGCAAATAGGTGAGCCTTTAAATTCAAACAATAAACAAGACAATAACTTAAATTCTCCGTCCTTTTCAGGTCTTTCACTTTAGCTAGTCCTATTTTTTTAAATAATCGCAGATTAGCAAAGTTACACCTTCAGCCGTTCAAACTGGTCATAATTCAATATTCAACTCATAAAAGAGTTCTTTATTATAACCAAAAGTGAGTCAAATATTGCAAATACAAAACCTTGTTATTTAAAGATTGACGTATGCAAATCAAGTAAGATTCCCTTTCCCCTGAAGTGAAATTCCCCAATGTTAAGCTGAGGATTCAAAAGAGTGGGTGTGAGTTAAGCAACAGGTGTCAGCAGCTAAAGCCTCTAAGGGCCATATTTACAGCCTCTATCGCCACAGAAGAGTCACTTTTAGTGGGGTTCCTGTCGCGATATGTGTTTCTCCTTATTCACAAGTCAGCGTTAAGCCACTTAATGTGTCTTAACGCTGCATTGTAAATAAGGCTCCCTTTCACGCTGTATTTAGCATGAAAGCGGAGGGTAATGGGTGTTGCGGTGGGCATTCCACCGCAACACCCATTGGTTTTATTGCTGCCTCCTACGTATGAGTGGCATACATAGGAGGCAGCGCCAAAATTAAGACCAGGGAAAACCTGGTCTTAAACAGGCGAACAAAGAGAAATGCAATATTTCTCCTTGTTTTTGCCGTTTCCATGTGTGCTGTCGGTATGCACCTGTTACAACGCATTTTTTACAACGCACTACCACTACAACGCAGGCATTACAACGCATACCATTACAACGCATAGCGCTGGGGGGCGCTCTAGGATAAGAGGTAAGTTTAATTTACTATCCAACACCTTCCCTAGGGTCCACGGGGACTGGAGTTAGAATAGTAAATTATACTTACCACTATCCAGCACCCCAAAGCGCTATGCGTTGTAACGGTATGCGTTATAAATACCGCGTTGTAATGGTATGCGGAGTAAAAGTATGCGTTGTAACGTCATACATCCGTGCTGTCTTGAGCAGCACTCATAGAAACTGAAAATTTCCTGTGATTGAAGGGGGACCTTCCTGCACATAAACAATAATTAAAAAAAATCATATTGCAACTTCTATGTGTGCTGTATTAAGTAGCATGCATAGAAGTTACAAAACGCCATTTAAAGATTGTTTATGTGAAGGAAGGGGGACCTTCATGCACATAAACAATCTATCCCTCAACACAGGCACGCATGCACTATGGTGCAAGGATGCCTGCGTTGGCGCTAGGCAGCTAAAGGTAGCGCCAGTGCCGGGGGAAACGCCGGGCTGCACCATATTCTAGTAAATATAGTGCTGCCCTGCGTTTCTAAAGTGACAAAGCCTGTCGCTAGCCTTCTTGGCTTCACAGCACACTTTCCACTTTATTGTAAATATGCCTCTAAATGCGGAATCAATTAAAGATTCACTCAGGTCAATGAGTAAGGACTTGCTGAAAGGTTTAGCTCTACAAGCAGCACTAGGCACGTGGCCGAAGAGAGTAGGAAGCAAGTGGACAAGCTACTCTGAATCTGAGTCCGCCATGCACAATTAAAACATACACTTTTCTACAGTGAAGGACAACTCCCTACAGTTCCCATAAAGAGAACCAATCAGAAACTAACATGTCATGGTGACGCGTTCATGGTCTTCTTTCCCAGGCGTCGCACAATGGATGACGTCAGCTGCGAGGCCTTCAAAGATGGAACAGCTCAGCTTGTCCCAGGCGCAGGTGAAGGAAGTTCATTATTCAGCTTTCAGTGGAACTCACTAACATGAGCAGTTCTCACAGCAATAATAACATTTGCAATAATCTAGTGGATTGGGCGGCTCCTGAAAGGAGAGAAAGAACAAGGCGAATTGTTAAACTGAAGCCTACATTAACTATGGCTAACTTACCATGAGCACACTTTAATAGTAATTTGATAATCAGTCACCCCCTTGCCATGTGGGGTCAGGTGGAGTTTTAGACTTTGCAGACACTCACTGGGAGTGATGCAAAGGCAGCCCCGGGGTGTGCACTGTCCAGGGATGGAAGAGGTTGTGTACACAAGCTTACTACAGCGCATAGACACAGTGTGCCTTCCTAACAGCCCTAGTCAGCAATGCCAACCAAGGTGCCAGGCTCTAAACTGCAAGTGAGATCAGCAGTGCGCTGCCCCTGCATTCACTGGCCTCTCACGGTGCACCACCTTCCAGCAGAAACCTCCCCTCTGCATGACTGAGGCCGGTGAAGGAACAGATCCTCGCGACGTTCATAATTAAAGGTCTGTGATTGAAGAAAGGCCTAATGAACACGTGCACACATATTCACACATACACACTAGCGAACACACAGACAGCCATATACACACAGACATGCACAGACATGTACACATACATACACATACACATACATATAGATAGGCACACATACAAATATATACATGCACACAAACAGGTACTCACAAACACATGTGTGCTAATGCACATACACACATACATGATCACCCCATCCCACACCTTGACTGCAATTCTGCATGCTAACAATCACACTGCTTCTAATTAACAATGTCAGCTACTTGCTGCATCCCACTGCCTGCCTACCTGCCGTGCGAGAGAGGTCTGTGTATCACAGCGCTGGCTGTCCACCTGCCGTGTGAGAGGTCTGTGTATCACAGAGCTGGCTGCCTACCTGCCATGCGAGAGGTCTGTGTATCACAGATCTGGCTGCCTACCTGCCGTGTGAGAGGTCTGTGTATCACAGCACTGGCTGCCTACCTGTCGTGTGAGAGGTCTGTGTATCACAGCGCTGGCTGTCCACCTGCCGTGCGAGAGGTCTGTGTATCACAGAGCTGGCTGCCTACCTGCCGTGCAAGAGGTCTGTGTATCACAGCGCTGGCTGTCCACCTGCCGTGCGAGAGGGCTGTGTATCACAGAGCTGGCTGCCTACCTGCCGTGTGAGAGGTCTGTGTATCATAGCACTGACTGTCCACCTGCCGTGCGAGAGGTCTGTGTATCACAGAGCTGGCTGCCTACCTGTCGTGCAAGAGGTCTGTGTATCACAGCGCTGGCTGTCCACCTGCCGTGCGAGAGGTCTGTGTATCACAGCGCTGGCTGCCCACCTGTTGTGCAAGAGGTCTGTGTATCACAGCGCTGGCTGCCTACCTGTCGTGCGAGAGGTCTGTGTATCACAGACCTGGCTGCCCACCTGCCATGCGAGAGGTCTGTGTATCAGAGATCTGGCTACCTCCCTGCCATGCGAGAGGTCTGTGTATCAGAGATCTGGCTGCCTCCCTGCCATGCGAGAGGTCTGTATATCACAGAGCTAGCTGTCCACCTACCATGCGAGAGGTCTGTATATCACAGCGCTGGCTGTCCACCTGCCGTGCGAGAGGTCTGTGTATCACAGCGCTGGCTGTCCACCTGCCGTGCGAGAGGTCTGTGTATCACAGAGCTGGCTGCCTACCTGCCGTGTGAGATGTCTGTGTATCACAGATCTGGCTGCCTACCTGCCGTGAGAGAGGTCTGTGTATCACAGCGCTGGCTGTCCATCTGTCGTGTGAGAGGTCTGTGTATCACAGATCTGGCTGCCTACCTGCCGTGCGAGAGGTCTGTGTATCACAGCGCTGGCTGTCCACCTGCCATGCGAGAGGTCTGTGTATCACAGAGCTGGCTGCCTACCTGTCGTGCGAGAGGTCTGTGTATCACAGCGCTGGCTGTCCACCTGCCGTGCGAGAGGTCTGTGCATCACAGAGCTGGCTGCCTACCTGCCCTGCGAGAGGTCTGTGTTTCACAGCGCTGGCTGTCCACCTGCCCTGCGAGAGGTCTGTGTATCACAGCGCTGACTGTCCACCTGCCGTGTGAGAGGTCTGTGTATCACAGCACTGGCTGCCCACCTGTCGTGTGAGAGGTCTGTGTATCACAGAGCTGGCTGCCTACCTGTCGTGCAAGAGGTCTGTGTATCACAGCACTGGCTGTCCACCTGTCGTGCAAGAGGTCTGTGTATCACAGCACTGGCTGTCCACCTGTCGTGCAAGAGGTCTGTGTATCACAGCACTGGCTGTCCACCTGTCGTGCAAGAGGTCTGTGTATCACAGCGCTGACTGTCCACCTGCCGTGTGAGAGGTCTGTGTATCACAGCACTGGCTGCCCACCTGTCGTGTGAGAGGTCTGTGTGTCACAGAGCTGGCTGCCTACCTGTCGTGCAAGAGGTCTGTGTATCACAGAGCTGGCTGCCTACCTGTCGTGCAAGAGGTCTGTGTATCACAGCGCTGGCTGTCCAACTGCCGTGCGAGAGGTCTGTGTATCACAGAGCTGGCTGCCTACCTGTCGTGCGAGAGGTCTGTGTATCACAGCGCTGGCTGCCTACCTGCCGTGCGAGATGTCTGTGTATCACAGAGCTGGCTGCCTACCTGCCGTGTGAGAGGTCTGTGTATCACAGATCTGGCTGCCCACCTGGCGTGCGAGAGGTCTGCGTATCACAGCGCTGGCTGTCCACCTGCCGTGCGAGAGGTCTGTGTATCACAGCGCTGGCTGTCCACCTGCTGTGCGAGAGGTCTGTGTATCACAGATCTGGCTGCCCACCTGCCATGCGAGAGGTCTGTGTATCACAGCACTGGCTGCCCACCTGCCGTGCGAGAGGTCTGTGTTTCACAGCGCTGGCTGCCTCCCTGCCATGCGAGAGGTCTGTATATCACAGAGCTAGCTGTCCACCTACCATGCGAGAGGTCTGTATATCACAGCGCTGGCTGTTCACCTGCCGTGTGAGAGGTCTGTGTATCACAGCGCTGGCTGTCCACCTGCCGTGCGAGAGGTCTGTGTATCACAGCGCTGGCTGTCCACCTGCGGTGCGAGAGGTCTGTGTATCACAGCGCTGGGTGTCCACCTACCATGCAAGAGGTGTGTGTATCACTGATCTGGCTGCCTACCTGCCCATGCGAGAGGTCTGTGTATCACAGATCTGGCTGCCTTCCTGCCGTGAGAGAGGTCTGTGTATCACAGATCTGGCTGCCTACCTGCCATGCGAGAGGTCTGTGTATCACAGATCTGGCTGCTTACCTGCAGTGCGAGAGGTCTGTGTATCACAGCGCTGGCTGCCTCCCTGCCATGCGAGAGGTCTGTGTATCACAGATCTGGCTGCCTACCTGCCATGCGAGAGGTCTGTGTATCACTGATCTGGCTGCCTACCTGCCGTGCGAGAGGTCTGTGTAGCACAGCGCTGGGTGTCCACCTACCATGCAAGAGGTGTGTGTATCACTGATCTGGCTGCCCACCTGCCGTGTGAGAGGTCTGTATATCACAGATCTGGCTGCCTCCCTGCCATGCGAGAGGTCTGCGTATCACAGCGCTGGCTGTCCACCTGCGGTGCGAGAGGTCTGTGTATCACAGCGCTGGGTGTCCACCTACCATGCAAGAGGTGTGTGTATCACTGATCTGGCTGCCCACCTGCCGTGCAAGAGGTCTGTGTATCACAGCGCTGGCTGCCCACCTGCTGTGTGAGAGGTCTGTGTTTCACAGCGCTGGCTGCCTACCTGTCATGCGAGAGGTCTGTGTATCAGAGATCTGGCTGCCTCCCTGCCATGCGAGAGGTCTGTGTATCACAGCGCTGGCTGTCCACCTGCCCATGCGAGAGGTCTGTGTATCACAGATCTGGCTGCCTTCCTGCCGTGCGAGAGGTCTGTGTATCACAGCGCTGGCTGTCCACCTGCCCATGCGAGAGGTCTGTGTATCACAGATCTGGCTGCCTTCCTGCCATGCGAGAGGTCTGTGTATCACAGATCTGGCTGCTTACCTGCAGTGCGAGAGGTCTGTGTATTACAGCGCTGGCTGTCCACCTGCCATGCGAGGGGTCTGTGTATCACAGACCTGGCTGCCTACCTGTCGTGCAAGAGGTCTGTGTATCACAGATCTGGCTGCTTACCTGCAGTGCGAGAGGTCTGTGTATCACAGAGCTGGCTGCCTCCCTGCCATGCGAGAGGTCGGTGTATCACAGACCTGGCTGCCTACCTGTCGTGCGAGAGGTCTGTGTATCACAGAGCTGGCTGTCCACCTGCCGTGCGAGAGGTCTGTGTATCACAGAGCTGGCTGCCTACCTGCCCATGCGAGAGGTCTGTGTATCACAGATCTGGCTGCCTTCCTGCCGTGCGAGAGGTCTGTGTATCACAGCGCTGGCTGCCTCCCTGCCATGCGAGAGGTCTGTGTATCACGGATCTGGCTGCCTACCTGCCATGCGAGAGGTCTGTGTATCACAGATCTGGCTGCTTACCTGCAGTGCGAGAGGTCTGTGTATCACAGCTCTGGCTGTCCACCTGCCATGCGAGAGGTCTGTGTATCACAGACCTGGCTGCCTACCTGCCATGCGAGAGGTCTGTGTATCACAGCGCTGGCTGTCCACCTGCCATGCGAGAGGTCTGTGTATCACAGCGCTGGCTGTCCACCTGCCATGCGAGAGGTCTGTGTATCACTGATCTGGCTGCCTACCTGCCGTGCGAGAGGTCTGTGTAGCACAGCGCTGGGTGTCCACCTACCATGCAAGAGGTGTGTGTATCTCTGATCTGGCTGCCCACCTACCGTGCGAGAGGTCTGTATATCACAGATCTGGCTGCCTCCCTGCCATGCGATAGGTCTGTATATCACAGATCTGGCTGCCTACCTGCCGTGCGAGAGGTCTGTGTATCACAGATCTGGCTGCCTACCTGCCGTGCGAGAGGTCTGTGTATCACAGATCTGGCTGCCTACCTGCCGTGCGAGAGGTCTGTATATCACAGATCTGGCTGCCTACCTGCCGTGCGAGAGGTCTGTGTATCACAGTGCTGGCTGTCCACCTGCGGTGCGAGAGGTCTGTGTATCACAGCGCTGGCTGTCCACCTGCGGTGCGAGAGGTCTGTGTATCACAGAGCTGGGTGTCCACCTACCATGCAAGAGGTGTGTGTATCACTGATCTGGCTGCCCACCTGCCGTGCAAGAGGTCTGTGTATCACAGCGCTGGCTGCCCACCTGCCGTGTGAGAGGTCTGTGTTTCACAGCGCTGGCTGCCTACCTGTCATGCGAGAGGTCTGTGTATCAGAGATCTGGCTGCCTCCCTGCCATGCGAGAGGTCTGTGTATCACAGCACTGGCTGTCCACCTGCCCATGCGAGAGGTCTGTGTATCACAGATCTGGCTGCCTTCCTGCCGTGCGAGAGGTCTGTGTATCACAGCACTGGCTGTCCACTTGCCCATGCGAGAGGTCTGTGTATCACAGATCTGGCTGCCTTCCTGCCATGCGAGAGGTCTGTGTATCACAGATCTGGCTGCCTACCTGCCATGCGAGAGGTCTGTGTATCACAGAGCTGGCTGCCTACCTGTCGTGCAAGAGGTCTGTGTATCACAGATCTGGCTGCTCACCTGCAGTGCGAGAGGTCTGTGTATCACAGAGCTGGCTGCCTCCCTGCCATGCGAGAGGTCTGTGTATCACAGACCTGGCTGCCTACCTGTCGTGCAAGAGGTCTGTGTATCACAGATCTGGCTGCTTACCTGCAGTGCGAGAGGTCTGTGTATCACAGAGCTGGCTGCCTCCCTGCCATGCGAGAGTTCTGTGTATCACAGACCTGGCTGCCTACCTGCCATGCAAGAGGTCTGTGTATCACAGATCTGGCTGCCCACCTGTCGTGCGAGAGGTCTGTGTATCACAGCGCTGGCTGTCCACCTGCCGTGCGAGAGGGCTGTGTATCACAGAGCTGGCTGCCTACCTGCCGTGCGAGAGGGCTGTGTATCACAGAGCTGGCTGCCTACCTGTCGTGCGAGAGGGCTGTGTATCACAGAGCTGGCTGCCTACCTGTCGTGAAAGAGGTCTGTGTATCACAGATCTGGCTGCCCACCTGTCGTGCGAGAGGTCTGTGTATCACAGCGCTGGCTGTCCACCTGCCGTGTGAGAGGTCTGTGTATCACAGCGCTGGCTGTCCACCTGCCATGCGAGAGGTCTGTGTATCACAGCGCTGGGTGTCCACCTACCATGCGAGTGGTGTGTGTATATCACAGATTTGGCTGTCCACCTGCCGTGCGAGAGGTCTGTATATCACGGATCTGGTTGCCTACCTGCCGTGCGAGAGGTCTGTATATCACAGATCTGGCTGCCTACCTGCCGTGTGAGAGAGAGGTCTGTGTTTCACAGCGCTGGCTGCCTACCTGTCGTGCGAGAGGTCTGTGTATCACAGAGCTGGCTGCCTACCTGTCGTGCGAGAGGTCTGTGTATCACAGCGCTGGCTGTCCACCTGCCGTGCGAGAGGTCTGTGTATCACAGAGCTGGCTGCCTACCTGTCGTGCGAGAGGTCTGTGTATCACAGAGCTGGCTGCCTACCTGCCCTGCGAGAGGTCTGTGTTTCACAGCGCTGACTGTCCACCTGCCGTGCAAGAGGTCTGTGTATCACAGCGCTGACGGTCCACCTGCCGTGCAAGAGGTCTGTGTATCACAGCGCTGGCTGTCCACCTGCCCTGCGAGAGGTCTGTGTATCACAGCGATGACGGTCCACCTGCCGTGCAAGAGGTCTGTGTATCACAGCGCTGGCTGTCCACCTGCCGTGCGAGAGGTCTGTGTATCACAGCGCTGGCTGTCCACCTGCCATGCGAGAGGTCTGTGTATCACAGATCTCGCTGCCCACCTGCCGTGTGAGAGAGAGGTCTGTGTTTCACAGCGCTGGCTGCCTACCTGCCGTGCGAGAGGTCTGTGTATCACAGCGCTGGCTGTCCACCTGCCGTGTGAGAGGGCTGTGTATCACAGATCTGGCTGCCCACCTGCCGTGCGAGAGGTCTGTGTATCACAGCACTGGCTGTCCACCTGCCGTGTGAGAGGTCTGTGTAATACAGCGCTGGCTGTCCACCTGCCGTGTGAGAGGTCTGTGTATCACAGCGCTGGCTGTCCACCTGCCGTGTGAGAGGGCTGTATATTACAGCGCTGGCTGTCCACCTGCCGTGTGAGAGGGCTGTATATTACAGTGCTGGCTGTCCACCTGCCGTGTGAGAGGGCTGTACATTACAGCGCTACTAGGCTCCCAGGCACCTCCCATTACCCACGATAATGAGATCTGCGCTGATCGTCAAACCCAACCTCCGACCTGCCAACTGTGAGCCAATTACCTCCCCACCCAAGAAAGTGCTTCTGAGGGAGGAGGCAGTGGTCAAAGTGGGCGGGATCGTCAGGGCACACCGTGCCCCTACTTCTTTCATTTCATAGAGTCCGTTCCCCTACTTTAATTTTTTTTAAACATGCCTCCCAGACAGCCGAAATAGCCAAAGCCAATAGTTAAGGCTCGGCTTTTTGGGGACGGGCGGAACGGGCAGAGAAGCAGAAGGCTCTGTATTTTCCTTTGTGCCCAGAGAAGACAAGGACAGTGTCCAGTTCTCCTGCCGCTGGCAGCTGCCCCCCTCTCTTTGTCCCCCCTCTTCCCTCTCTTTCTTTCTCGCTCCTCCTCAGTTAGTGAAACCGAGACTTCAAGAAATGGGTAAATATGAAAAATAAGCAACTAACTAACTAAAGCAAGACAGTCAAAGGGATTTGGAAACAAACTGTGAGAGCTGTGTGTGAAGCGAGCAACATTGAACCACATCAACCATGATGCATGAGGTAATTCATCTGTGACGTGTCAGCAGGGTGCTCCAAATCCCTTTGACCAACTAAAGCAAGACAGAGTGGTTGCAAGGTAGCCAGATTGATTTATTCACACCTAAACACACTAGCGCCACTTTACAGTGTTTGCCAGTGAAGCGCTACTTTTGTTTTCTCGTCTCTCTTTGAACAACATTGTTTTCCCTGGGTGGGAAAGTGCACTATTCCTGGAGGTACTGAAATGCCTGCTTGATGCGTGAATTGGAAAACAAAGTGTGTACAGCGGCTGTGTGTTCATGAATGTTGTCTTTTTAAACCATACTGCTTACGTTTTGTAAGGATATAAGCAATGAGCATTGAAACAGGTCCCATCTGGGCCCTTTAGTCATGGCATTAACTTTTCAGGCAAAAGCACTCACTAATTTCTGAATAATGAGCGTAAAAGGAAAAAGGTAACCATGTTTTTCCTGCTTACATTTCACATGCTTTACTTAATCTTGCATTCCCTATGAGTGTTTGCTATTTCTAGGATGTTGTTAAATGTTTTTAGGAAACATATTGCTCTTGTCTAGGGCCTAATTAGAATTGAGTCACGTCCAGGTGTTTATAGCGGGGCGACGTAGCGCAAGTTTCTCTCAGTGGGGCAGTTTGGTGTTCAGTGGGGGAGAGGATGTGGCACTATGGTCAGAGCTCCTGAATTGGGAACTGAGGAACTAGGTTTAGCTTTCATGACCAGTCGACCAGACCACTCCCCCTGAGGGAGCACATTTCCATGGTAGACCTTCGAAGGCCCCGCAAGATCTTAAAAACCTGGCGTCTTAGCACCAGCAGGTGGACCCTAGCAGTGACAAGTGTGGGCTGACCTTGAAGGCCTGTCTGCCACAATTCATTCTGAAGTTCCTCCAGTCTTGCAGCCAGGCCTATGAAGCAGCACACCATAGAGTGACAGTGACTCTGTCACTGAGGTCACAGGACCCTTGAGACTCTGTCACTGAGGTCACAGGACCCTTGAGCAGGGTGGCTCTAGGGCAGTGCAACCATACCAGGTGCTGAATTCAGGTGGGGGTGTCGTGTTTGCAAGTATAATATGGTTTTAAAAGCACTTGCTGCATCCTTCCTGGCCTCCAACAATTTTCCACAACAATAAAAATGTCATGATAATGCCAGTGATTAATGTTCTTAGTAGAGAGAGATGGTGTTTTGTCTAGTGAAAAATTTGACTCATGGAAACGAAGCGCAGAGGGCTAATGTGCCTGCTACTAAGAACATGTACCATGCAGATCACAAAGTGCACATAATGTAAATAGGTCAGTGGGTTACTGCTTTAGTCAGAGAGACCCTATTGTTAGTGTGGAACATACAACTGCAGCAGTGAGGAAGGTGACCAGTCAACCTTTGCAGAGGGCCCTCCACTTCACAGCAGTACAAGTCAGATGTTTTTGTAACTTTTGATCTATTTGAGCTATAAACAGTTTATTAGTTAAAATCGTCAAATTATGCAGCAGATGATGTATTATGTGGGAAATATGGCAGCAATGAGAAACAGTGTAATCCCTATGCACTCTATACAACAAGTTTATCTGACGTTGGAAATATGGCAGCGTCATAATTATGTGGAAAACATTTGCAAACTAGAACATTTTGCCATTTCTCTCCTCCCACCGTTTCCCTCCTCCTGTCATTTCCCTCCCCCTCATCGCACTTTATACCTCCATCCCACATTGCGAAGGGATGGAGGCAATAGAATGGGCACTCTTGAGATCAGACACTCCACGAGCTAACCAAATTTTCCTCATGGAAATCCTACATTTTTGTCTGTTCCACAGCTATTTTAACTGGCAGGACCGCTACTTTCTTCAGTCCAATGGAACTTCAATGGGCTTTTCGGGAGCCCCCAGCTACGCGAACATCTTTATGATGAAGTATGAACTAGAGAACATTCTCTCACAATCCCAATGGAGCACTTACTTACTCGTTTTTAAGCGATACATCGGCGACATTCTCATCATTTGGCAAGGCACACTCCAGGATCTCGAACTTAACATAGCACAGCTCAACACAATCAACCCTCGCATTCAATTCACTCATCACATTGATAAACAACAAATTCCATTTCTAGATGTTCTAATTAAGGTTACTGATGGGCAGATCGCAACCTCCATTTTTACTAAACCTACAGACAGGAATAATGCTCTAGCTTATCAAAGCTTCCATCCATGGTCCTTGAAAAGGCATCTTCCATACTCTCAGTTTCTTCGAATCAAACGAATCAACTCTGATTAAACCACTGGCATGCAGATGATTGATATCTTCAAAGAAAGATACAAACAACGAGGCTACCCTGAAAATGTTCTTAATCAGGCAGCCAATCGAGCCTTAAAGGCCACTCGCGAGTCACTCTTAGAGAAAAAGATTGCGTCAAATTCTTCCCCAAGGGAAGTTTTTGTATCCACCTACTCCACTCAATCTAAACAAGTCAAATCCATCATTTTGAATCGATGGCCCTACCTACAATCTGAACCTGATTTTGGGGGCATATTTAGTGCGCAACCACTTTTTGCTTACAAAAGGGCGAATAATCTAAAAGAAATTTTGAACACTAAACCATCCCGACCCAAAGTTCAACATAAAGGTTTACTCAAATGTATGAATTGCTCCAATTGTAATAATGCAATTACAGGAAAAACCATGAACCATCCCAGATCAGGCAAAACTATCACTCTGGCATACACAGCAACCTGCAACACCAATTTCGTTGTGTACTATATAAAATGTCCCTGCGACCTCTTTTACGTAGGCAAAACTGAGCGAAGTTTGCGCACTAGAATCACAGAACATAAGAGCAGAATACGCACACAGAACGCAAACTCTCCACTCGCTCAACATTGGCTTACCCACAGACACAACATAGCCCAATTAAAATTTGGCATCCTGCAGGTCATTGAACCTAACCCTGACCGTGATCGCACACAAACACTCTCACAGCGAGAATCACATTGGATCTGGTACTTACAAACCTTGACTCCCACAGGGTTAAATGATAAGTTTGAATTAGCATGTTTCATGTAAGAAGTTACATCTTGGGCTTATCAATGATTCTAGTATTAGTTTCGCCCTTTTAAATTACCATCATGCAGATTGTGCACACGTTGAGTGGCAGCATACTACTGTAATGTTTCTGACATTGTCTGTTTGACATTTTTTTAACCATACTGTTCGTTTACATTACACATCGATTGTATTCTCATTAAGATACCCCTTGGACCCACCCTGAAGCGCATCTTTCAAATCTAAATTAATACAGCGATCAACACTGTTGTTATCATTTGTTGGGGCATGTCACTAAGTTCCTTCTACTTAACCTCTCGCCTCTAGTTCCAAGATGGCGCACATGCATGCAGTCCTCTTTCTATCACTACGTTTTCTAACATAACCGAGCACTTCCGTATACGCCTTTGCTTCACATGCCGCAATCACCGAACAGCTTGTCGAGCACACGTGAACCCTCATCCGGTAAGAGCCTGTCCGTACTCTCGTTAGAGCAGGCTAATCTTGTCTATACGAGACCACAGTCTACTCACTGCCTTTTTTCCTTTAACAGGGAAGCTTCCCACACGATACGGCCATACTTCGTGTACGCCTACGGGTGAGCAGTAACTTTCACTTCTCTTGCACGCACCCTTCGTATTACTAGACCACCCTTGTATGACTCCTGCATTTTTTTCTCCAGCTCCTTTTTCGACGTATCATTGATTCTTACCATTCACGCTCCCGGCAAGATATGTAAGCCTTCACTTCGAACACTATCCTCACGGCACTCTCACTTTTTTTTACCACTTGGCGCACAAATCTTAGCACGTTTCCTCTGGGGCCTTTTTTCACGTAATTCATTGGTTTCTTTGTTCACCCACCTTTAGCTACTGATGGTGACATGGGCCTTTACTTTTGGTCTTTTCGGATCTATTTTCCAACTTCGTAGTGTTGATTATTACACAAACTCTTGCTCTCTTAGTATGATGTGCTATATATACTTCTGCCAGTAATGCATATTAATTCACAAATTATCGTTTTGTAGATTCCCCTGACGAAGGGCTCATTGTTAAGCCCGAAATGCATTGGGACGCATATACAAACAATGTTTCTGAAATTCTGTAATTTGTGATGATACAATATCTTTACATGAATAACGATTAAATAATCATCGAGCAACAATACACCAACGACATTTGGGAAGCTTTATTGAATTGTTATTATTGCATGTTTACAATGTTAAATCGGAATCTCCTATGATTAATATAGTAGAATTGTTTGAAGATTTACCATTTACACTCATTCGAGTGAACGGGCAGTGCATTAGGCTCCTGAGAAATTCTCAGGAAACTCCTTCCATTTCCCTCCTCCTGCCATCCAGCCCTCCCAGGACCTACTTAATGGAGGCTGCAGCGCGACCCCATTGAGCAGGCCTTTGTGCCACTACCCCCTGCTACTGTTCTCCTGTGCAGCTTGCCCGCGTTTGCTACCCTCTGCTGCCTTAGGTTTGTGCCTCCTCTGCACGCTTTCTGCTTATTTTCTACTTTCTTTTCTGCTTGGGTTTCTGCCCTCTATTTTTGCCTCCCTTTGCTCATTCTGCCTGTTATTGTGTGTCTTCCTGCTCGTTTCTGCCCGTTATTTTGCCTTTTTCTGCTAGTTCCTGACCTTTATCTGATTGAAAGCCTGCCCCTTTCTTACCATTGGTTGTTTCTATTGTCACCCTTTGCAATTGGTGATTTTAAGAAGTTGTGGGACATAAAAGTAGTGCATGGTGGAAGTGACAGAGGTAATCGACCAGTGGTGATGGAACAATGCTCAGAGCGGGGATGCTGCCATCGATGTTACATCATTGAACTCAAAGAGGTGGAAATTAGTTCAATAGAGCATCCGTCCCCTGCTCACTTTTAAGGAACTGGTTCTTTCTTTTTTTTATAACACTCCATGAGAGTTCATGTGTTTTCCAGCTGTCTCCTTCATGTGCTTCTACCCAGGGCCGGCTCTAGGCATGGGCAGTGTGGGCAGCTGCCCAGGGCCTCGCGCTCAGGGGGCCCCCTGCTTCACTGTGAAAGGGCACGCTTTCACAGTTAACCTCCAGGGCCCCCTGGCCCACGCAATGAAATTACAAATGCGAGGTGTCTTGACCTTGCTGGCAGGGTGTGATGGCATTCCTGGGTGCACAGGGGTGGGGGGGAGGGACAAACAAAGTAGGGACTGCACCGCAACTGGGCCAGCAATTATGTGTGCTCGCAGTGTCAGGGGGAGGCAACACCTGTGTTAAGTACCGGCCATTGCCTTTCTGCATTTTGTTGCTAGGTGACAGACAGCCCCCTTTGTTAGCGGAACCAGCCAGACACAGGTAAGGAGAGGTGGGTGAGGGGGGGAGGGAGCAGCCAGATCAACTGGCTGTGTTTACTTTTGTATCCCCTATTTTTTTTTATGGGAATGTGCATTCAAAATGTATGTAGAACTGTCACGGTAGTGTTTTACGAAATGCTTCTTTATTGCTTGGAGGCCATGGGGAGGGGGCCCCCTTTCCCTGGGCCTCTAGGCACTAGAGCAAGATCCAGGTGTGGGGCCCCGTCCTTGTGCCCTGTAGCCATTACTCTCTCTTTCCTTTCTTTGTCCCCCCACCAAAAAAAAACATGCTTGCTGGGAAGGTAGTCTTTTTCTGACATTTTTCACTTTAAATGTGCTCCCTCGGGACAGACAGAAATAAAAGGTTAACATTGAAAAATAACTAAAGCAAGACCGTGTGGATCGAAAAAAGTGGCAACATTGATTTTATTCAAACCAAAAGGGGCGGCTCACACGGAGAGGTTGGTCTAAAACTCTCGCGCTTATCGGCCGCTGCTTTCCACCCGCTATCCCACTAACCTCCCCGCCCGTTGGTGTAGCGGCTCAATGCGCGCTAAGCGTGGAGAGGGTGGGAGAGCCGGGGGAAAAGTTCAGTCACTTACGCTGCGGTGGAGCTTGGCTGGGTTGCCAGGCTCGTACTCCGGCTCCGCCGCCTCCGAATCTTCCGCGTTGCAGTCTCACAGAGCTGGGCGATAGGCTGGAGCGGCGCGCTACTCTGCGGTGCCGTCCTGAGCGAGGACCGCTACCTGGAGCGAGACGGCCTGGAGTGGTTCGCCTTCCTTCCTGCTTCCGCTGTCGCCTCGTCGTCTCCTGCCGCCGTTGTTCTTCGGTCCCTCCTTTCGCTTCAAACGATGTTGTTGTCGCGCCGCTCTCCCAGCTCCTCGAAGACGTTGTGCTTCTGCTGGGGAGCGGCGGCGCTTAAATCCTCACAAAACCCCTAGGGGGTCTCAGGTGAACCCCCCTGATTGGGGGGTTCAAACATAGCTTGGTTGACCATTGGGTGCCCCTTGGGGCGCCCGGGTCACGGGGTCACTTCCTGTCGGGGTGGCTGGTGCGCACCCCGCTTCCGCTGGTTCCTGGCCGCTTCTGGGCACCCAGAACCAGTTCACCCCCACTACTGGCACCGCGTGGGTTATGGTGCCGGCCTTCGAGCCTCATCCCCCCCTGCGGGAGGGTGCGGCGGCCTCTGCAAGACCGTGTGGATCGAAAAAAGTGGCAACATTCATTTTATTCAAACCAAACGCACATTAGCGCCAATTTAAAGAGTTTGCCAGTGAAGCGCTACTTTTGTTTTTTATGAGATGGGGCAGAGGCAGGGTGGCAGAGGCAGGGTGGCAGAGGCAGAGAGACAGACGGAGAGAGACAGACGGAGAGAGACAGAGGGAGAGAGACAGAGGGAGAGAGACAGAGGGAGAGAGACAGAGGGAGAGAGACAGATAAGGAGGGAGACAGAGGGAGAGAGACAGATAAGGAGGGAGACAGAGGGAGAGAGACAGAGGGAGAGAGACAGATAAGGAGGGAGACAGAGGGAGAGAGACAGATAAGGAGGGAGAAAGACAGAGGGAGAGAGAGTGATAAGGAGGGAGAAAGACAGAGGGAGAGAGAGTGATAAGGAGGGAGAAAGACAGAGGGAGAGAGAGAGACAGAGGGAAGGAGAGAGACGGAGGGAAGGAGAGAGACGGAGGGAAGGAGAGAGACGGAGGGAAGGAGAGAGATAAGGAGGGAGAAAGACAGAGGGAGAGAGAGAGATAAGGAGAGAGAGAGATAGAGGGAGAGAGAGAGATAAGGAGGGAGAGAGACAGGGATGGAGGGAGATAGAGGGAGAGACAGAGGGAAGGAGAGAGATAAGGAGGGAGAAAGACAGAGGGAGAGAGACAAGGAGGGAGAGAGACAGGGATGGAGGGAGATAGAGGGAGAGACAGAGGGAAGGAGAGAGATAAGGAGGGAGAAAGACAGAGGGAGAGAGACAAGGAGGGAGAGAGACAGGGATGGAGGGAGATAGAGGGAGGGAGACAGAGGAAGGAAGAAAGAGGGAGAGGGAGAAAGAGATGTGGGTATGCTGGTCTGGTGGCTCAGTGGACAAAGGCATCTGCTGCAGGGACCTGTATGAAACCCCATGGTCACAATTTTTTTTTGCTTTCCCCCTCTGACCCTTCCCCCACCGGTGCGGCCCTCGGCCAAAAACCACACTGTAAATTTGCCCCCCCCCAAGAAAGTTTGTGAGTTCCCATGCCCTAGATCAGTGGTTCTCAAACTTTTGACTCCTGAGGACCCCCACTGAGTCAACACTGGAAGCCGGGAACCCCAAGCAATTTGTATGAGTCAAATTTCAAACATTAAAACAGTAATTGGAAAAAAAATACACATGTGTGCACACAAAACAAATACTCGAAGTACTAAGGATTTTGGGGCCAGATGTACGAGCATTTCATTTAGCGCCTTGCAATTGGTGACACATTGCGAGTGGCAAATTGCGAGTTGCTAAATGAAATGTACAACAGTGTATTCCCAATGGGGTCGCAAATTGTGAGGTTCATTAATATTAATGAGCCTCTCGCAATTTGCGAGCCCATTGGGAATGCCAGCCCTCGCAGCGATGGTGGCCTGCTGGGCTCTGCAGGCCACCATGTCTCAGACTGCTTTTAAATAAAGCAGTTTTTAAAAAAAAAATGCAGCCTGTTTAACATGCATTAAAAAAAAAAATGAAACTTTTTCGTTTCATTTTCTAAGGGCAGGCAGAGGTCCCTGGGACCACTGCCTGCCCTTAAAAAATAATTTTGCATCATTTTGCATGCATTCGCAAAAGGGAAGGGGTCCCCTGGGGACCCCTTCCCATTTGCGAATGCATTACCATCTACTTGAAGTAGGTGGTAATTGTGACTGTTTTGTTACCGCAAAACATTTGTACATGGTTTTGAGACTCACTATTTGGAAGGGAATGCCCCTTTCAAATAGCAAGTTGCAAAACTTATTTAGAGAGTTGCAAACTAATTGCGACTCGCGAAATAGGCTATGTACATGGCCCAATGGGTTTTTGCATGCGCAAACGGGTTCGCGAACCCGTTCGCACATATAAAAACAGATCGTACATCTCGCCCTTAGTATTTTATATTGAAGTAATAGCCCCTTTGTCACATGTATTTCATTTGTTTTATAGCATCTCTCATACCATTGTAGGATGTCAGAGCACTTTACATCACACACATATAAAGACATTGAATCATACGTGTTAATCAGTGTGTATATAAAATGTTTAAAGAGTGCTTGGTCTGGAAAAGCACAAACTCAGGATTCAGAAGATAACACAGTGGCTAGCATTGACTTTAACATTAAAAATGTATTTCCACCCAAATATATCTTTTTAGCAGCATCAGGATAATGAATAACTTCGACCAAAATATGTTACTAACTGGTACCATGCAGTTTGCAAGCAGCTCTTTGACAGTTTATAGGTCCCTCTGCTAGATTACGATTGTCACTTATGAAGTGCACATTCACAAAAGAAACTCTGTGACAAAAGCAGTAACCACAAACCTAGGCACATAAAATACTGCTTTTTAAGATGCATGTTACACGTTCTTTGCAGTAGGCACATTAACCCTCTGTGCTACATTAGTTAAATCAAAGTTGCCACTAAACAAAACTCTCCTTGCTCTCCAGCAGGTACATTAATCACTGGCATTCTCTTGACACTTTTACTGTTGCTGGAAAGCTGCTAATTATACAAGAAACATTTCTGTGCTTTTAAAACTGTTGCCTACGGACCCCCTGGGAATGTGTCACAGACCCCTGGGGGTCCGCGGACCACAGTTTGCGAAACAATGCCCTAGATGGTCAGGGACCCGGTCATTGAAGTCACAGGACCCTTGAGCAGGGAGGCTCTAGGGCGGTGGGACTGGTGACATCGCACTGAGCGCTCACTTCGGGTGGGGGCGTCATCTTTGCAAGTATATTATGTTTTTAAAAGCACTTGCTGCCTCCTTCCTGGCCTCCAGCAATTTTCGGCAACAATAAAAATGTCATAACTCCAGTGATTAATGTTCCTCCTTGAGAGAGATCAGAAGTTTAGTCTAGTGGAAGTTTTGACTCGTGGAAAGGTAGAGCAGAGGATTAATGTGCCTGCTGTAAAGAACATGTACCATGCAGATCACAAAGTGCACATATTGTAAATAAGTCAGTTAATAAGTCAAAATCCTAACATTGAACAGTGAGCTATTAACTGTCATCTAAGAGCTGCATGCAAACTTCAAGGTATAAATTGGAGGATTATGTTTTTTCCCCAGTCTTTGGTTATCTTAATGTTGCAAAAAGGGTTCATTTGGATAGAATTCAATTCTGGCTATTAAAGAGAACCTCCAACCATGGTATTACGTTCTAAATTCAGAGTTTGTGTTTTTCCAGACCTATCACTAATAAACTATAATGCCTAGTAACATGATTGTCTGATGACTTCTACACCTTGCAGTCCTTTGTCTTATGTAACATTTCCTATACAGTGATTGAGACATTTATGAGAGATTGTCTCTGTATAATGTGTGTGATATACATTTCTCTGACACCCTATACTGGTATCAGTAGCGCTGTAAATCAAATTAAATGCATCTCAGTGAGAATGTGGTTATGGAGACTCGAGGGGCACTGTTAAAGGGTGGTAGTGAGGGAATCCGTGGCAGAGGAAGTAATTAGGGGCACTAACAAACATTGTTGCATAGGGCTCCACCAGCGCTAAAGCCGGACACTTGCATTACTAACACCAAATCAAAAACGTTGATTTAAAAAAAAAAAACTTAAATCTGCAGCATACCTTCAAGTCAATGTATGATTTAGTAGTGGTCTCGGTTGTTCTAGGTCTTTTTTTATTTATGTACAATCTTAATTTGTTCGCAATGGTGTCTTGTAATTTTGTATTATGTGTTGTGTTTTTGCACTCAACATAATTCTGGCAAGTAAAGAGCCCACACACAAAAAAGATTGTCCTACGACTCTTAGCATGTGCGTGTGGTATACTGGTGAGAAGATTTACGTTAAAAGAAATTACTTAGTATTAATGTCATCCTAAGGTGGCAGCATAATGACACAAAATGGTAAGGGAGACTTTGGAAATGTGCGAGGTTTGCTTTTGTGTAATTTTATATTTTGAATGATCCCGCCCCTCATTACCTCAACAGGATCTCCCCCCTTTATGAGACAGAACTGGAATTTCTATCAAGCACTCATCTGGAAACGATCAGTTAACATTGAGTGAAAAAACATCCATCTTTCTAAGACCTGGAACTAGCTTTTCCATCCCATGCGGCAAATGTAATCCATTTAATACAGTTTGAAAATATATGGACTTATTTCATTTGTATATTTATCTTTTTGTCATTGTTACTGATATCCACGTTAGGTCTCTTCAGTGATGCCAAATGAGATCAATAGTCCCGCAATGTCCCTTTCTGTGGTCACTTCTTGTGATGTGATACATGCAAATTAGAGGGGCCTCACATCTACCATTTCGCCCGGGGCCCCAAAAGTTCTAGGACCGGCCCTGCTTCTACCATCTCCACACTCCGTGTGGCTCTCTCATCTGTGTGCTTCTTTCCCTCTGTGCCCCATTTTGCTCTCTCGCCCATTTGCTTCTCCCCCAACGCCGGGTGCTTATTCCTTCGCCCATCCTGTTCTCTCCCTCGTGCCGTGTGCATCAATCACCCCATGCTCTCTTTGTTGCTCCCTTTCTCACGTGCTCCTTTTCCCTTCCTCTGCCCCACTCTGCCCCACCCACTACCTCGACCCACTGCTCTGTTGCCCCGCCACGCACTGTCCTATTTTGTGTCCCCCGTTGTTCCTTCTGGTTGGCCAGGCAGCAAATTGCTGCTGACACTCCTGCTTTATAAATAAAGGTCCTTTTGTGCTGCTTCATTTTCATATTCTTCATTTACTGATCCATCTCAAATTGATAAATAAAAAAATGGCATCCGAGTCACATGTATACATCCAGAGGTATGCGCGTGCATTAGTCATGACGCATGTGTACGACTGCAAAATGTTGAGACTGTGTCTACAAAATGAATGGCCAAGCCAGTTCGCCTTCCTTCCCCCTTTCATGCTGCACAGCGTAAGCAAAAGGTCAGAGCCAATACGTTTCAAAGACATCGCCCACTGGCGTTGCCAGTGCTTGTTTTTCTCTCTCTTATTTGGACTGGACTGGACTTTTGTTTGTTTTTCCTTTTTCATTGATGTTTTTTGA
Organism: Lissotriton vulgaris; assembly: GCF_964263255.1. NCBI lineage: Eukaryota > Metazoa > Chordata > Amphibia > Caudata > Salamandridae > Lissotriton > Lissotriton vulgaris. The sequence goes on along the minus strand of NC_141694.1, from coordinate 1,854,503,827 downwards.
AGTTGTGTGGTCTGTCTCTTTCATTCCTAGTGACAAGATGGCTTGCCGTACATGCACTTAATAATTCGATATATTAATATTATTAAATGTCTGAGCGCTTTAGCTAAAGACCCCTCATCCCCTGGCCCCAGGGGGATCAGTTTGCACCCAAGCCCTGGCCCCCCTGCTGCTCCTGTGCCGGGTTAAAGAGCAGTAAGGCACAGATGCCCCTCTGCTTGTAATATTAGCTCACATCTGTAATGACTGACATTGTTAACATGTTTCTTGTGTTCAGAGTAGCAGTGAGGCCCCCTAGAGGGGGTCTGAATCCATAACGCATGCACTGTGTGTGCACAAAGAAACATTTAACTGCAAGGCAAACACTTCATTAGACTCCAGGAAAGGGCTGACACCAGGAGTTTTCAGCTATTATGACACACACAGGGATTATGTCTAACATTTAGCATGTTCTTTACAGATGCATACACTACACATATGTTTTTGTTTCACCGACGGCTTTGAAATCTCTCCAATGATTGGATAAACATCTTTGAAGCTAATATTCTTTGAAACTCTCTCTTTGTTTTTAAACCTTGTTTCTTCATATGAGACATTTGTAATTCTTGTGAATGAAAAAGCAATCGCTACAATTCTTTTTAGCTTCCCTTCCACAACCTCTCGGCTTTATTTATTTATGTATTTATTGGTGATGTCTTAGGCGCTACACGCGGCTTCACAGTACCAAGGGCCACGTGTACGAAAGGTTAAGTAGTTGCAAACTGAGAATCGGGCCATTTACGACCGCTAAAGAGCCCTTTGCCATGAACTAACCTTCTAGTGTGAGTTGGTAACCTATTACTGACTCGCAAAATAGGGTTAGTGAGCCAGTATGAGGAAGGGGGGTGTCGAGGCGCTTCCTAATAGCGAGTCGCAGGGGATGTAAGAATGTTTTGCGACCCGAATGCAGTCACAAAACATTTGCCGTTTACTGCCTACTTCAAGTACGTGGTAAGCCAGTTAGAACGGGAAGTGGTCGCTAGGGTACCCCTTCCCCTTTATAAAAAGCTGCGGAAACCTTTTTAAGAGCAGGCAGTTGTCCCAGGGTCGACTATCTACTCTTAGAAAATGAAACTGAAACGTTTCAATTTTCTTTTTGAAACTCATCCTGTTCTTCTTGAAGGAAAATGGGCTGCAATGAAAAATAAAAGTTGCTTTATTTTACAGCGAGGGTCAAGGCTTACTCCAGGAGGTGGTCAAGGGATTAGAACTGAAGTACCCTATGACGAGTGCTCACACTTGTCAAATGACCTGAGGTAGAGGAGGGGGAGGGTTTAGAATAAACCCCAAAAATGTACTTTGTGACTTACAGTCCACCCACTCCCCAACAAACGTACTATGATGTCACACGTGATGCGTCTCTGCACGCGCAGTGTCCTATGAAGTGATAATGGAAGGTGAGCTACCCTGCCCCGCGTACCCTCTCCGCCCGCAGGTCCCCAGCACTGTCGCTCCTCTCGGTAGTTCTCAGGACCCGGACTCCTCTTCCTAGCCTTGAATTTTCAGGGACTTGCAATGAGTCTGTAATGGGGTTCATGCCCCTAACCCCTTGTGCTCCCCAATACATGAGGTTCCCTGCACCCTTGTGAGTGCACTCGCTCTTCCTTGATTGTGGCACTGCTCATCCTGCCCACTTTGCATCCCTCGACACCTGTGCCCCTCACTGTGCCATGCCCTCTCCTGACCTACCTGTGCTGTACCCTCTCCTGGCCTAGCCGTGGCATGCCATATCCTGGCCTAGCCGTGGCATGCCATCTCCTGGCCTAGCTGTGGCATGCCATCACCTGGCCTAGCCGTGGCATGCCATCTCCTGGCCTACCCGTGGCATGCCATCTCCTGGCCTAGCCGTGGGATGCCATCTCCTGGCCTAGCTGTGGCATGCCATCTCCTGGCCTAGCCGTGGCATGCCATCTCCTGGCCTAGCCGTGGCATGCCATCTCCTGGCCTAGCCGTGGCATGTCATCTCCTGGCCTAGCCGTGGCATGCCATCTCCTGGCCTTGCTGTGGCATGCCATCTCCTGGCCTAGCCGTGGCATGCCATCTCCTGGCCTAGCCGTGGCATGTCATCTCCTGGCCTAGCCGTGGCATGCCATCTCCTTACCTACCCGTGGCATGCCATCTCCTGGCCTAGCCGTGGCATGTCATCTCCTGGCCTAGCCGTGGCATGCCATCTCCTGGCCTTGCTGTGGCATGCCATCTCCTGGCCTAGCCGTGGGATGCCATCTCCTGGCCTAGCCGTGGCATGCCATCTCCTGGCCTACCCGTGGCATGCCATCTCCTGGCCTAGCCGTGGCATGCCATCTCTTGGCCTAGCCATGGCATGTCATCTCCTGGCCTAGCCGTGGCATGCCATCTCCTGGCCTAGCTGTGGCATGCCATCTCCTGGCCTAGCCGTGGCATGCCATCTCCTGGCCTACCCGTGGCATGCCATCTCCTGGCCTAGCCGTGGCATGCCATCTCTTGGCCTAGCCGTGGCATGTCATCTCCTGGCCTAGCCGTGGCATGTCATCTCCTGGCCTAGCCGTGGCATGCCATCTCCTGGCCTAGCCGTGGCATGCCATCTCCTGGCCTAGCCGTGGCATGCCATCTCCTGGCCTAGCCGTGGCATGTCATCTCCTGGCCTAGCCGTGGCATGCCATCTCCTGGCCTTGCTGTGGCATGCCATCTCCTTACCTACCCGTGGCATGCCATCTCCTGGCCTAGCCGTGGCATGTCATCTCCTGGCCTAGCCGTGGAATGCCATCTCCTGGCCTTGCTGTGGCATGCCATCTCCTTACCTACCCGTGGCATGCCATCTCCTGGCCTTCCCGTGGCATGCCATCTCCTGGCCTTGCTGTGGCATGCCATCTCCTGGCCTTGCTGTGGCATGCCATCTCCTGGCCTTGCCGTGGCATGCCATCTCCTGGCCTTGCTGTGGCATGCCATCTCCTGGCCTAGCCGTGGGATGCCATCTCCTGGCCTACCCGTGGCATGCCATCTCCTGGCCTAGCCGTGGCATGCCATCTCTTGGCCTAGCCATGGCATGTCATCTCCTGGCCTAGCCGTGGCATGCCATCTCCTGTCCTAGCTGTTGCATGCCATCTCTTGGCCTAGCCATGGCATGCCATCTCCTGGCCTACCCGTGGCATGCCATCTCCTGGCCTAGCCGTGGCATGCCATCTCTTGGCCTAGCCGTGGCATGTCATCTTCTGGCCTAGCCGTGGCATGTCATCTCCTGGCCTAGCTGTGGCATGCCATCTCCTGGCCTAGCCGTGGCATGCCATCTCCTGGCCTAGCCGTGGCATGCCATCTCCTGGCCTAGCCGTGGCATGCCATCTCCTGGCCTTGCTGTGGCATGCCATCTCCTTACCTACCCGTGGCATGCCATCTCCTGGCCTAGCCGTGGCATGTCATCTCTTGGCCTAGCCGTGGCATGCCATCTCCTGGCCTTGCTGTGGCATGCCATCTCCTTACCTACCCGTGGCATGCCATCTCCTGGCCTAGCCATGGCATGTCATCTCCTGGCCTAGCCGTGGCATGCCATCTCCTGGCCTTGCTGTGGCATGCCATCTCCTGGCCTACCAGTGCAGTATCCACTCCTGGCCTACCAGTGCAGTATCCATTCCTGGCCGACCAGTGCTGTGCCCTCTCCTGGTCCACCCTGGGCACCCTCTCATGCCCTGTTCCACCTGCCCTCCTTCTCAGCCCTCGGTGCCCTCCTCCCACATCTTCGCCGGAGGCTCTGAACCTGCAGGTATTGATTTATACCTCAAGGTGAGAAGCACGCGCTGAGCCCTGCTGCTGGCTGAAAGCCAATCAGCCTGACGTCAGAGGTGGGCGGGGCTGGTGTCCAGGAAGATTAGGTGCAATGACTCCGTCGCGCGCAGGCGCAGTCTGGGCGCCGCGCGAGCAGATCTGAGCCCTGGCCAGGTTTACTCGTCACTAATCAGGTTGTGACGACTTTGCAGCAATGGAGCTCGAGCTGGGAGACGGTTCTGTGCATATTAAGTAGTTAATATTCTTGCTGCAGTATACCTTTATTGTGCAGATGATTAAAACCATCACAAGTTATAATTACAATTCTAACAAGGTTAAATCTTCACAGTCATTCATCAAACTCATTATGCAAATGACTAGTATAAATGGAGGTGATAAAATGAGAAAACTGCAGTGTGGTTATTCACAAACCAATATCCGAAATTAATCCCAATTTTTGTTTTAATAATTAAACAAATCTCATGACACAAGTAACAAGTAAAACAGTGTTTATCGCGGTGTGTGTGAATTGTACTGTGGGAGCACTAGCTGAAACTTATATGCCTAACTATTATTACCAAAAATAACACCCTGTGTAGACTTTACTGAAGTACACAAACATGTGATGAGTAGAATTCTTGAATAATTGCAGCCATTGGTAACTATTCAGGGCCACACCCAGTCCAGCATTCTAATGCTCACCATGTCACCCCAATTTGGACCCACCCATATGCAAATCAGTCAAGACCGGTCTCCAATGGGAACAGTCCAGCCTGAACTAGCAGGCCAGGTCCTCTCTGAACCAGGACACAAGCGACCCAGGACCAGTTTTGCGTTAGTTATGGGTTCATCAGCCAGGTACAGCGTGGCTCCTGAGGTACAGCGTGGCTCCTGAGGTACAGCGTGGCTCCTGAGGTACAGCGTGGCTCCTGAGGTACAGCGTGGCTCCTGAGGTACAGCGTGGCTCCTGAGGTACAGCGTGGCTCCTGAGGTACAGCGTGGCTCCTGGGGTACAGCGTGGTTCCTGTGGTACAGCGTGGCTCCTGAGGTACAGCGTGGCTCCTGAAGTACAGCGTGGTTCCTGAGGTACAGCGTGGTTCCTGAGGCAGAGCGTTTATTGGACCCACGTCTGGGAATACCCGCCCCACTTAGGGTGTCACACTGAAGCATACAAATACAGTGATGGATGGAATCCTTCAATTAATTTCAGCCACTGGCAGTTTGGGCTGGACTGTTCCCATTGGAGCAGAGTCAAGACGGATTTGCATATGGCTGCGTACAAACTGAGGTGACATGGTGTGCAAAATAAAGATGGACTGGGTGTGGCCCCGAGGAAATACAGGTGGCTCAGATTAATTCAAGCATTCATCCTTCACTATTCTCTATACTTTATTGAGACTTAACGCCACCCTGGTTTCCCATTCTCAGCCAGGCCACATTTAGGCCGCACAAGTTTCATGTACTTAACAAAGGCTGAAAAAGCTGTTCGTCAATACAGTTGAAGCTGTGATGAAGATGAGGGCGCGCACTGCGCCTTTTTTCGTCAAATAGCAATCTGTGGGTCTGATGTGCAAAATCTTTTAATATTCAGAAACCATCTGATTCACTAAATTAAAGGGTTTGCGACCGCCATAAAGAAAACTTGTATTTACTATACACCTTTATTGATTCTGAACAGTGTTTCCGAATCAGTAAATAGGTTTAGAAATAGATCACAAATCACTATGTTGAAAGGGCATATTATGGGCATCCCTTTGAAACTGCAATTTGTACCCTGTTGTTTCAATAGTTTGCAACTGGAATTCCAGTTTCAAACTATGGCTGACTTACTGACTTGACGGAGGGGTAACTGATTGCCCTTAGTACATGTTGAAAAAAGTTTCAAGGAGGTGACCACTGCCAACTCTATGGAGTGGTGTGGCTCACTGGTTAGAGGCGGCAGACCCGAGAGCAGAGGACGGCCCAGGACCAGGGTTCAATTCCCAATGCGGCAGGGTCGTGGACCAGGGTCAGCGGACTCAATAATTCTCATCTCGGTGCCTACTCTAACCAGGGATCACACTCGGCAACTCTGGGCATTAGCTTTCCTCATCTCCACAACGGCCCCCCACATACGCCGGGGATGCCTGGTTTTACCTTGGAGATTCCCAGTAGGGACCATCTCACAGGGAAAGCCAGGACGGGTTCCCCAGCGGTCTACTGCGCAGAGATACTCCTTCGGGAGTCGATTCTAGCGCATTACAAACCCACAATTAATTCATTTCAATTAGGTGAAACCCTTTGAAAAAAATTAAACACAGTCCTGTTTATTTTAAGGAAAATGGGCTGCATTAATAAATCAAAATTTTCTTTATTTAAACACAATCAAAGACTGTCCACCTTCTCTGTGATTTTAGCCAGTCGTATGGGGATCACAATTTGCAACCTGACAAATGGATATTATTAGGCAAGTCACCCTGTGACTCAGTAATATGTGAACTGACCTGTTTGTTATGTAGGTTGAGTCACATAATCCCATTCCATTCTCTAAATGTTAGTGTACTTACTTTTGAGGATAGTATAGTAGTATATCAGGCCTTCAGGTTCATGCCTGAGGATGTAGGACTAGGGGCATTGGGGAAAATAAAATGATTTGTACCCAATCCCAAAAGCGCTGCAAGGCCACACTAATGCCAATACAGCACTACACAACTGTGAAAGATAAGGTCCTCAATGATTGAATGTGTCAGCTGGGCAACAGCGGCCTCCATTTAGCCGATTGCTCACTGTATAATTGGTACATTTGACGGCACAATGGAGCCTATATTCTGTGGCTCAAAGGTGGGCGCGTTGTTCCGCACAATTATAGGCGTGTTATCTGGCATAATTGTGAAAACTTTCTGACATAACCTGGCACAAGCTTTAGCACAACAATGAGTACTGTCCCTGAGAAAACTGTATGTTACGTGGCACAACAGTGAACATATACCGTGGCACAGTGGCTGATATACTCTGTGGCACAGCTCTTCTGTAAGGCAGTTCTGGGTATGTTCTCTGGCAACACAATGGGCGTGTCCTGTGTAACATTGATTGATGTATCCTGTGGCACACTGATGGGCATGTCCTGAGGTATATTGATTGGTGCATCCTGTGGTACACTGATGGGCATGTTCTGTGGTCGATTTATTGGTGTATTCTTTGGTACACTGATGGGCATGTCCTCTGGTGCGTTGATTAGTATATCCTGTGGCACACTGAAGGCCAAATCCTGTGGTACATTGTTTGGTGTATCCTGTGGCACACTGATGAGCATGTCCTGTGGTGCGTTAATTGGTGTATCCTGTGGCACACTGATGGGCATGTCCTGTTGTGGATTGATTGGTGTATCCTGTGGCACACTGATGGGCATGTCCTGAGGTACATTGATTGGTGTATCCTGTGGTACACTGATGGGCGTGTCCTGAGGTACATTGATTGGTGTATCCTGTGGCACGTCCTGTGGTGCGTTGATTGGTGTATCCTGTGGCACACTGATGGGAATGGCCTGTGGTGCGTTGATTGGTGTATCCTGTGGCACACTGATGGGAATGTCCTGAGGTACATTGATTGGTGTATCCTGTGGCACACTGATGGGCATGTCCTGTGGTGCGTTGATTGGTGTATCCTGTGGCACACTGATGGGCATGTCCTGTTGTGGATTGATTGGTGTATCCTCTGGCACACTGATGGGCATGTCCTGAGGTACATTGATTGGTGTATCCTGTGGAACACTGATGGGCATGTCCTGAGGTACATAGATTGGTATATCTTGTGGCACACTGATGGGCATGTCCTGAGGTACATTGATTGGTGTATCCTGTGGCACACTGATGGGCATGTCCTGTGGTGCGTTGATTGGTGTATCCTGTGGCACACTGATGGGAATGGCCTGTGGTGCATTGATTGGTGTATCCTGTGGCACACTGATGGGAATGTCCTGAGGTACATTGATTGGTGTATCCTGAAAGTTAGAAATGGGGATTTTTGGTTGGCTGAGGCTTGCACCAAAGCCAGGCAGAAACCACCACTCTAGTCAGGGCAAGGAAGTCACCCGCCAAAGATAACCCCTGCTCACCCCCTTGGTAGCTTGGCACGAGCAGTCAGGATTATCCCGGAGGTAATGTGTAATGTGTTTGCGCGCGCATCCAGCAACAACACCCAAGGCCCACCACAAAGGAAACTCCACACAAGGTTATATAGAAAAATAGCCTTTGTATTATACCAAACACATTAGATAATAAACACACACTTTACAATGTGCCACTGGCACGGGCAGAATTTAGAGGGGATTATGTACACGGGACAGGGCCACGTGGGCCACTGTCAGGAATAAGCACTTTTAGAACTAGCACTTGGTAGAAATAGCACTTTGTAGGAATAACGCTTAGCACATAGCACATATAATAACTGTAGCACCAAATAGCAAATGTAGCACACAACCAGTAATCACTGGTAAAAGGTAAGTACACACTACGCAACCCTAACCACCTTAGGCATATATCGCGCAGGGAACAATGAACTCACTAGTATAACCTATATTAAGAAAAACAACCTCCTAAGCATAAAAATACATTTAGAGGTAAAGGCAACAAGCATTGCATAAATCACATTAGGCAAGTATCACATTTGCGCCAAAAAGTACACAGAACTGACCCCAGGCCAACCTTACAGGCCCAATGTCCAGAATGTCTGGGCTGGCTGTGCAGGCTGCCAAAGAAGAATGCGCAACAGTTCTCAGGGCCTAAACGTAGCAGCTGCCCACTAAGTGCTGGGCATCTGGGGAACGGAGCCTGGCACAAGTGTGCCTTCTGAGCCTCCTCTGGGCTTCTAAATGACAAAAATGCCCCTCACGATGGTGGAGCCACATAGGCTCGAAAGAAAAATGCTGCCACCACTGGGGGAGCTGCCCGCTGCCAGCTGGGGCCGCTCTACCACCAGAAATGCCCCCGGGATCGTTGGAGCCTCCTGGGCTCGAGAAACAAAATGCCCCCGTTGAGCTTCGTGGGCTCTGATTAATAAAATGCCCCAAATCACGTGGCAGAAAAACAATGGCCCTTCAGAGCCTCGTGGGCTCAAAATCAGCAACTGGGCCCTCACACGTCGGAGCCTCTATGGGGGAGCGGCCCGCTGCCAGCCGGGCCGCTCTACCTCTACAAAGACTGGCCCCGAACGAAGATAGCACTACTGGGGGGGGGGGAGCAGCTCACAGGGCCCTCCAGGCAGGGAGGCATTCCCCAGTGGCGGTTCCTCCTGGCTCCCAGCAGCACCAGGCCCCCCTCAAGTTAGGATCAGGGAAAGAACATTTTACATGGGGTCACAGCCCCTTTTTATACACATAAATCCTTTGTCTTAGGGTGCAGGGTGGGGGAAAAACCAGACGCAGCTGGTTTTGGAGCACTCTGTTGTGCTCAGCCCGTCAGGGACATCAGACAAATCAGAGGGGGTGGAGCCAGCATTGTGTAGGGAAGGCTTAGCCCTATTCAGGTCCCATGTGCACTCCTCCCACCCATCTGGCTGTCAATCTCTCTATTCACCACCGGGGCAGACCAATCCTGACACCTGGAGCCAGGCTCCCCAGCCAGCTCCAGCCAATTACAAGCCAGACAGTCATTGCACCTTTATTACATAGGCATGCCAACTTCTAGAAGTGGCACTTCCACACTAGACACATTAACGCGCACACATCATCGCACAGCATTCAATCGCACAAGTCCGCACATACCAAACTCGAGACCGCACTCCCTACGCATCAGGAACTACCATGGACACATACATTCCCCATGCATTCCTATAGGAGGGCAGGCCAACCTAACCACACGCACGCACTTTACACTAGACACAGTGGTAAAGTGCGCAGAAGCCAAAAATCACTAACACCAGGTCTCAAGTAAAAGCAAAAAGTTTAGGGGTGAACCTGCCAGAAGGGCCAAGTCCAACACTGTGGTACACTGATGGGCTTGTCCTGAGGTACATTAATTGGTGTATCCTGTGGTACACTGATGGACATGTCCTGTGGTACACTGATTGGTGTATCCTGTGGTATACTGATGGGCATGTCCTGTGGTGTATTGATTGGTGTATCCTGTGGTACCCTGATGGGCATGTCCTGAGGTACATTGATTGGTATATCCTGTGGCACACTGATGGGCATGTCCTGAGGTTCATTGATTGGTGTATCCTGTGGCACACTGATGGGCATGCCCTAGGGTACATTGAGTGGTGTATCCAGTGGTACACTGATGAGCACTTCCTGTGGTACACTGATTGTGGTATCCTGTGGTACACTGATGGGCATGTCCTGCGGTGTATTCATTGGTGTATCCGGTGGCACACTGATGGGCATGTCCTGAGGTACGTTGATTGGTGTATCCTGTGATACACTGATGGGCATGTTCTGTGATACACTGATTGGTGTATTCTGTGGTACACTGATGGGCATGTCCTGTGGTCTTTTGATTGGTGTTTCCTGTGGCACACTGATGGGCATGTCCTGTGGTCCATTGATTGGTATATCCTGTGGCACACTGATGGTCATGTCCTGTGGTAAATTTGTTGCTGTATCCCGTTGAACACTGATGGGCATGTCCTGTGGTACATTTGTTGGTGTATCCTGTGGTACACTGATGGGCATGTCCTGAGGTACATTGGTTGGTGTATCCTGTGGTACACTGATGGGCATGTCCTGTGGTACATTTGTTGGTGTATCCTGTGGTACACTGATGGGCATGTCCTGAGGTACATTGATTGGTGTATCCTGTGGTACACTGATGGGCATGTCCTGTGGTACATTTGTTGGTGTATCATGTGGCACACTGATGGGCATGTCCTGTGGTACATTTGTTGCTGTATACTGTGGAACACTGAAGGGTATGTCCTTTGGTACATTTGTTGCTGTATCCTGTGGAACACTGGTGGGAATGTCCTGTGGTACATTTGTTGGTGTATCCTGTGGCACACTGATGGGCAGACTCTGTGGTACATCACTGGGCTTGATGTGTTCCATAATATGGGGCTTGTTATGTGGCACACAGATGAACATGTTCTCTTTCACATGGTATGGGTCCACAGCAGCTGCTGTCCTGAATCATGTGTGTGTTCACCCTATGATATCATGAATTTTAGAAAGAATTCTAAAACAACATCATCAATAGCTTTGGTAATGCTGACTCTGTCTGGAATAAGTGAATAAAGATTTTATATTTTCATCTTCATGCCATGCTAACTGGTCATTTTTAGCTGCCTCTGATCAGTAAAGAGCTCTTGTCATTTCAGGTGGTAAAATTACCTCTTGTGTATCTTTGGTCTGTAATCAGCAGGAGCCTAAGTCCTTTGAAAGGGTTTCATTGCCTCGTGTGCATCTTTGGTCTATAATCAGTGTAGAGCCCTCGTCCTATCAAGTGGTTTCATTACCTCATGAGTATCTTTGGTCTATAATCAGTGGAGAGCCCTCGTCCTATCAAGTGGTTTCATTACCTCATGAGTATCTTTGGTCTATAGTCAGTAGAGAACCCTCTTCCAAGCAAGAGGGTGCATTATCCTGGAGCAGCGTAATTTTGATCCCATCCTAAGATATTGTAGGAGTGCATTATAATCATGTGTAGCCCGCTCTCAAATACAGTCTGTGTGATCGATGTTACTACGAAAAGTTGGGTATTGTATATTTAAAGTTCTCCACATCAAACTATTGGGACTTATAACTGTGGTGCATAGAAATGGGACTTATAAAAGTCTTTGCAAATCTCCATATTAATAATTAATATTTCAGAAAACATTAACGTTGAGACGCATCTCATTGTGTAACTTGTGAAATAAAGCGTATGTGTAGACTAATAATTAAAAATGTATGTGTGTAACAAGAAATTATACTCATAGGGGTGTATTTGAAATAACATAATATTCGTAATTTTTTGCAATTTATTCATGCATTAAGAAACTGCATTTCCTATATGTGTAGAACTGTACAGGTATTTGTAACCCTGTGCACTATTCAGTTGACATGACTTTTGGGCCTTGCAAACTGTTTCATTACAAGCTCAGGATTGAAATCTAACATGTAATTCATATTTTACCGTCAATGTAGAATGTGTTTGCATTTATTTTGTTTCCACTGCAGGTGCGGGCAAAGCCTTATTAGTTAGAAAATACGTTTTTTTCTTTTCGTTAGATAGCAAAGTATGGGAAGATAGAACTTGGCAAGGAAATACGCAGTATTTAGCAAGGAGACAAGTTCCATGGAGGAAGAGAAGAATGGCCAAGGACGAATGAAGAAGCAACTTATTGATGTGGGAAAGGTGGTGCCAGTAACCACTTTGTGCTGGAATTGTGGAAAGTTACTGGAGATGAGCACATGACTTACCTTGAGTTCAGCTAATGTCATATGTTGTAACATAGTGAGGGGCAGCGAGACATCTTAGGACATCTCGAGGTCCAGACCTCTGCTTCTGCTTTGTGAGGCTTCATGCTACTTGAGCCCTCGTTGGAGTTTCTTCTACTGAAGACTCTGACAGCTGACACCTTTCGATTACTCATGCTTATTCAATGCTCTCAGTTTAGGGTTGGCCCTTTTAAGGCTGGGTAGGGAGAGATATCATACTAAGGCTTACTTTTGAGAATCATTTGATGCAATTTAATGTTCAATTCTTTTTCCTGATTACTTGTATCATCATACCTAAATTTGTCGTATGCTTCTTCTTATATAGGATAAATCTTCAGGAGATTTGGATTAATTCAGTTTTTCTGTATTTCTATGCTGTGATGCTGAGATTGATTTATATCAATCTATTTTTGAATTTATAATAAACCTTACTAATCTCAGATTTAGTTATTGGTTTGATTATTCTGTTGCTAAATTGGTTACACTATATTGGAATGTAAATTGTGATTGTTTGGGTTGCATTATCCCATGTGTATCTTTGGTCTATTATCAGTGGAGAGCCCTCGTCCTATCAAGGGGTTGCATTATCCCATGTGTATCTTTGGTCTATAATCAGTTACAGAACCCTTGTCCTATCAAGGAATTGCATCATCCCATGTGTATCTTTGGTCTGTAATCAGTGGAGAGCACTCGTCCTATCAAGGGGTTGCATTATCTCATTTATATCTTTGGTCTATTATCAATGGAGAGACCTCGTCCTATCAAGGGTTTGCATTATCGCTTGTGCATCTTTGGTCTTTAATCAGTGGAGAGCCCTCGTCCTATCAAGGGGTTGCATTATCCCATGTGTATCTTTGGTGTATAATCAGTTGAAGAGCCCTCGTCCTGTCAAGGGGTTGCATTATCCGATGTGTATCGTTGGTCTATAATCAGTGGAAAGCCCTCGTCCTATCAAGGGTTTGCATTATCCCTTGTGCATCTTTGGTCTTTAATCAGTGGAGAGCACTCGTCCTATCAAGGGTTTGCATTATCCCTTGTGCATCTTTGGTCTTTAATCAGTGGAGATCCCTCGTCCTATCAAGGGGTTGCATTATCCGATGTGTATCTTTGGTCTATAATCAGTTAGAGAGCCCTCGTCCGATCAAGGGGTTGCATTATCCCATGTGTATCTTTGGTCTATAATCAGTTAGAGTGCCCTCGCCCCATCAAGGGGTTGCATTATCCCAAGTGTATCTTTGGTCTATAATCAGTTAAAGTGCCCTCGCCCGATCAAGGGGTTGCATTATCCCATGTGTATCTTTGGTCTATAATCAGTGAAAAGCCCTTGTCCTATCAAGGGGTTGCATTATCCCATGTGTATCTTTGGTCTATTATCAGTGGAGAGCCCTCGTCCTATCAAGGGGTTGCATTATCCCATGTGTATCTTTGGTCTATAATCAGTTAGAGAGCCCTCGTCCTATCAAGGGGTTGCATTATCCCATGTGTATCTTTGGTCTATAATCAGTGAAAAGCCCTTGTCCTATCAAGGGGTTGCATTATCCCATGTGTATCTTTGGTCTATCATCAGTGAAAAGCCCTCGTCCTATCAAGGGGTTGCATTATCTCATGTGTATCTTTGGTCTATTATCAGTGGAGAGCCCTCGTCCTATCAAGGGGTTGCATTATCCCATGTGTATCTTTGGTCTATAATCAGTTAGAGAGCCCTCGTCCTATCAAGGGGTTGCATTATCCCATGTGTATCTTTGGTCTATAATCAGTGAAATGCCCTCGTCATATCAAGGGGTTGCATTATCCCATGTGTATCTTTGGTCTATAATCAGTGAAAAGCCCTCGTCCTATCAAGGGGTTGCATTTTCCCATGTGTATCTTTGGTCTATAATCAGTGAAAAGCCCTCGTCCTATCAAGGGGTTGCATTATCCCATGTGTATCTTTGGTCTATTATCAGTGGAGAGCCCTCGTCCTATCAAGGGGTTGCATTATCCCATGTGTTTCTTTGGTCTATAATCAGTTACAGAACCCTTGTCCTATCAAGGGATTGCATCATCCCATGTGTATCTTTGGTCTATCATCAGTGAAAAGCCCTCGTCCTATCAAGGGGTTGCATTATCCCATGTGTATCTTTGGTCTATTATCAGTGGAGAGCCCTCGTCCTATCAAGGGGTTGAATTTTCCCATGTGTATCTTTGGTCTATAATCAGTGAAAAGCCCTCGTCCTATCAAGGGGTTGCATTTTCCCAATGTGTATCTTTGGTCTATAGTCAGTGAAAAGCCCTCATACTATCAAGGGGTTGCATTATCCCATGTGTTTCTTTGGTCATTTATCAGAGGAGAGCCCTCGTCCTATCAAGGGGTTGCATTATCCCATGTGTATCTTTGGTCTATTATCAGTGGAGAGCCCTCGTCCTATCAAGGGGTTGCATTATCCCATGTGTATCTTTGGTCTATTATCAGTGGAGAGCCCTCGTCCTATCAAGGGGTTGCATTATCCCATGTGTATCTTTGGTCTATCATCAGTGAAAAGCCCTCGTCCTATCAAGGGGTTGCATTATCCCATGTGTATCTTTGGTCTATTATCAGTGGAGAGCACTCGTCCTATCAAGGGGTTGCATTATCCCATGTGTTTCTTTGGTCTATTATCAGTAGAGAGCCCTTGTCCTATCAAGGGATTGCATCATCCCATGTGTATCTTTGGTCTATAATCAGTGAAAAGCCCTCGTCCTATCAAGGGGTTGCATAATCCCATGTGTATCTTTGGTCTATTATCAGCGGAGAGCCCTCGTCCTATCAAGGGGTTGCATTATCCCATATGTATCTTTGGTCTATAATCAGTGAAAAGCCCTTGTCCTATCAAGGGGTTGCATTTTCCCATGTGTATCTTTGGTCTATAATCAGTGAAAAGCCCTCATCCTATCAAGAAGTTGCATTATCCCATGTGTTTCTTTGGTCATTTATCAGAGGAGAGCCCTCCTCCTATCAAGGGGTTGCATTATCCCATGTGTATCTTTAGTCTATTATCAGTGGAGAGCCCTCGTCCTATCAAGGGGTTGCATTATCCCATGTGTTTCTTTGGTCTATTATCAGTGGAAAGCCCTCGTCCTATCAAGGGGTTGCATTCTCCCATGTGTATCTTTGGTCTATTATCAGTGGAGAGCCCTCGTCCTATCAAGGGGTTGCATTATCCCATGTGTATCTTTGGTCTATTATCAGTGGAGAGCCCTCATCCGATCAAGGGGTTGCATTATCCCATGTGTATTTTTGGTCTATTATCAGTGGAGAGCCCTCATCCGATCACGGGGTTGCATTATCCCATGTGTATCTTTGGTCTATTATCAGTGGAGAGCCCTCGTCCTATCAAGGGGTTGCATTATCCCATGTGTATCTTTGGTCTATTATCAGTGGAGAGCCCTCGTTCTATCAAGGGGTTGCATTATCCCATGTGTTTCTTTGGTCTATTATCAGTGGAGAGCCCTCGACCTATCAAGGGGTTGCATTATCCAATGTGTATCTTTGGTCTATAATCAGTTAGAGAGCCCTCGTCCGATCAAGGGGTTGCATTATCCGATGTGTATCTTTGGTCTATAATTAGTTAGAGTGCCCTCACCCCATCAAGGGGTTGCATTATCCCAAGTGTATCTTTGGTCTATAATCAGTTAAAGTGCCCTCGCCCGATCAAGGGGTTGCATTATCCCATGTGTATCTTTGGTCTATTATCAGTGGAGAGCCCTCGTCCTATCAAGGGGTTGCATTATCCCATGTGTATCTTTGGTCTATTATCAGTGGAGAGCCCTCGTCCTATCAAGGGGTTGCATTATCCCATGTGTATCTTTGGTCTATTATCAGTGGAGAGCCCTCGTCCTATCAAGGGGTTGCATTATCCCATGTGTATCTTTGGTCTATTATCAGTGGAGAGCCCTCGTCCTATCAAGGGGTTGCATTATCCCATGTGTATCTTTGGTCTATTATCAGTGGAGTACTCTCGTCCTATCAAGGGGTTGCATTATCCCATGTGTATCTTTGGTCTATTATCAGTGGAGAGCCCTCGTCCTATCAAGGGGTTGCATTATCCCATGTGTATCTTTGGTCTATTATCAGTTGAGATCCCTCGTCCTATCAAGGGGTTGCAGTATCCGATGTGTATCTTTGGTCTATAATCAGTTAGAGAGCCCTCGTCCGATCAAGGGGTTGCATTATCCCATGTGTATCTTTCGTCTATAATCAGTTAGAGTGCCCTCGCCCCATCAAGGGGTTGCATTATCCCAAGTGTATCTTTGGTCTATAATCAGTTAAAGTGCCCTCGCCCGATCAAGGGGTTGCATTATCCCATGTGTATCTTCGGTCTATTATCAGTGGAGAGCCCTCGTCCTATCAAGGGGTTGCATTATCCCATGTGTATCTTTGGTCTATTATCAGTGGAGAGCCCTCATCCGATCAAGGGGTTGCATTATCCCATGTGTATCTTTGGTCTATTATCAGTGGAGAGCCCTCGTCCTATCGAGGGGTTGCATTATCCCATGTGTATCTTTGGTCTATTATCAGTGGAGAGCCCTCGTCCTATCAAGGGGTTGCATTATCCCATGTGTTTCTTTGGTCTATTATCAGTGGAGAGCCCTCGTCCTATCAAGGGGTTGCATTATCCCATGTGTATCTTTGGTCTATTATCAGTGGAGAGCCCTTATCCGATCAAGGGGTTGCATTATCCCATGTGTATCTTTGGTCTATTATCAGTGGAGAGCCCTCGTCCTATCAAGGGGTTGCATTATCCCATGTGTATCTTTGGTCTGTTATCAGTGGAGAGCCCTCGTCCTATCAAGGGGTTGCATTATCCCATGTGTATCTTTGGTCTATTATCAGTGGAGATCCCTCGTCCTATCAAGGGGTTGCATTATCCCATGTGTATCTTTGGTCTATAATCAGTTAGAGAGCCCTCGTCCGATCAAGGGGTTGCATTATCCGATGTGTATCTTTGGTCTATAATCAGTTAGAGTGCCCTCACCCCATCAAGGGGTTGCATTATCCCAAGTGTATCTTTGGTCTATAATCAGTTAAAGTGCCCTCGCCCGATCAAGGGGTTGCATTATCCCATGTGTATCTTCGGTCTATTATCAGTGGAGAGCCCTCGTCCGATCAAGGGGTTGCATTATCCCATGTGTATCTTTGGTCTATTATCAGTGGAGAGCTCTCGTCCTATCAAGGGGTTGCATTATCCCATGTGTATCTTTGGTCTATTATCAGTGGAGAGCTCTCGTCCTATCAAGGGGTTGCATTATCCCATGTGTATCTTTGGTCTATTATCAGTGGAGAGCCCTCGTCCTATCAAGGGGTTGCATTATCCCATGTGTATCTTTGGTCTATTATCAGTGGGGAGCCCTCGTCCTATCAAGAGGTTTCATTATTTCATGTGTATCCAGGGGAGTAGCTTGGTCAGTAAGACCAGGGGGGTGGGAGCTTCAAATTTTCCAACAATCACGCTGGCATATCATGCTACCAATTATATGAGAAGCAGCACACGAGGGGCTTAAGGGCCAATGGAAAGGGAACAGAGTGCAAATTGGGAGCGGTACCTAAAACATAGCACTTTATAAAATGCCCATGTTTAAGACCTTCAAAACATAAGTGTGTGTGTTTTTGTCTAAGGGAGTATTTAAAAAAACTGGTGAAATCCGACAGACCCCTTACCATGCCAGCTGAAAGCTCCTGTACCCAACTATTTACTAGAAAATACATTTATTAGGAAGGTGTAGTACCCCAAACACCCCCTGAAGCTATGCCCCTGTCTGTATCTTTGGTCTGTAATCAGTGGAGAGCCTGCATCCTCTCATGGGGTTGCTGTAGGAAAGTGCCCTTTTTGGCATGGTCACCCCCCCCCCCTTTTATTGCCTGGAATTCAATTCAATTTTGACTGGACGTGCACTGGGTTCCTGCTAACCAGGACCCCAATGCCAGGTCTCTTTCCCTAAAAACTGTGCAGTTGTACTCCATTTGGAAATACCATCAGCATCCCCTGTAAGTCTCTAGTAAATGGTACCCCTGGTACCTAGGACATGGGGTACGCAAGAGGGACCAAAATGGCTGCAGCATGAATTGTGATGTTATTTTATCCATTTTTAAGCCGCAGTTTATAATGTGGTTTTATGCACCCTCGTGTGACTTGACGTTTTATATGTTTTCTAATATTAGGATGACTTTGCAACGTTGACTCATTATTGTAGAATCCTTTTTATGTCACGACGTGGCAAATTAAAATGTTCATGATTGATTGAATTGTGCCAGCCTTAGGGACCCCTCACCAAACACAGGCGGACTGCCATTGCTGGCTGTGTATCCTGGTGCCGACAAAAGTGAAAACATGGCTTGGCACACAACCCCGTGTGCTATGCCCATAGACACTGCATGCAGCCTGGGTATGTCCCCCCCAGAGCAGGCCTTACAGCCCTAAGGCAGGGTGCAACATACTACATGTATGGACATATATGCATGACATGAGAAGATATATCCCTGTGCTGGTCAGTTCAATTACCTCCAGTACAAGGGAACAGGGAAGCCATTTTTAGTACATTTGCAGGGTACTGGTTAAAAACAAGTTCCCCAGCTACATGATTGCTTTCACTGCAACCAAAATATTTGGTATCAAATATCTTGTATTAATAAGCCCAGACTGATTCCACTGATGGATTTATTAATACACGCACCGAGAGGGCACCTTAGAAGTGCCCCCTGAAAACATGCCAACTGCTAGAGTGCTGACTGATTGGTCCCAGCCATCCTGCCACCAAAGATGTGTTTCTGACCCCCAAGAGTAAGGGCTTTGCTCTCAGGACGTCAGAAACAAAGCCTGCTCGAGCATAGGTATTTTACACCCCTGCCCACAGGATTACCTGCAAATTAGCATTCCGAAGCAGGAGGCTTCAAAGAACTTGCTGTCTTTGGTATGCGAATCTGGCTACTCACAGAGGAATGCCACGCCCCCTGCCCCCCACCCCAACCACCAAGGCCCATTTGGCACCTGGATATGCGGGAAAATTGGTAGTCAAAAAGGTGTGTTCAATTTCATGCTAGTTCCACACCTAAGGTGGGCTACCTGAAGTGAATGCCAAATGTAAGAGTCTGCCATCTTTGTGATGACAGAATTAGGAACTCTGGGACAGAGCTATGCCCACTTCCCACAGGAAGTGCTCATATATTTATTTATTTATTTATATGCTTGTATAGCGCAAGAATCCAGCCCGAAAGGGTTATCTCCGCGCTTTGACATCAGCAGGTCGCAAGAAACTGAGGGGCAGCAATCCTAAAGTTATATCTCCTCAAACAGATTCGTCTTCAGCATTTTTCTAAAGGTGAGATGTTTGGGGACCTGTCTTAAGTTGAGGGGCAGGTTGTTCCACAGGGTCGGCCCCACTGTGGAGAGGGCTCTGCCGCCTTGTCTGGTTTTTTTAACGAAAGGTGTTTTGAGCAGGAGAAGATTACTTGACCGTAATTCTCGTTCTGGTTTGTAGGGTTGGAATAGTTTGGCTAGGTATTTGGGGCCGTTTCCGAATAAGCACTTATGTACAGTGCAGCAGATTTTAAATTTAACCCGTTGGCGTATTGGAAGCCAATGTAGTTTTTTTAACAGGGGTCCAGAAGATGTCCTGGGGGGGGCATTCAGAATCAGCCTTGCCGCCGTGTTCTGGACCACCTGCAGACGATTGATGGCATCCTCATTGGCTTGTATCAAAAGCCCGTTGCAATAGTCAAGGCGACTTATTACAAGGGCTTGCACCAAGGTCTTTCTGTAGGTGTCAGGCAGCAGGGGAAAGACTCACCTGAGTAA
The DNA here is from genome assembly GCF_964263255.1 of Lissotriton vulgaris. Classification (NCBI taxonomy): domain Eukaryota; kingdom Metazoa; phylum Chordata; class Amphibia; order Caudata; family Salamandridae; genus Lissotriton; species Lissotriton vulgaris. The sequence continues at coordinate 1,854,483,853 of NC_141694.1, read as the reverse complement.
TCCAATAGTGCGAAAACAAGCACCAGCAATTACATTAGCATGTTCTTTGAGAGTTAGGCTTTGATCTAGTTTCACACCCAGATTTTTAATGGTAGGTTTAGGGGAGGGTACAGGTCCCAAGTCTTGGGGCCACCAGTCAGGAGACCAAAGCATGCTAGCTTTTCCAAAACACATTACTTCGGTCTTCCCGACGTTGCACTGGAGGTAGTTGGCAGCCATCCAGTTGGAGATGGCCCTCATACCATCCGCAAAATTTCCCCTAACATTAGGGTCGGGGGCATGGAAAGGGTAAAGGAGTTGTGTGTCGTCGGCATACGACACAGGAGTGAATCCGTGACCCCAGGAGTACCCTATACTTCCCTAGCGCCCCTAAATCTAGTATTTAAGGGAGCCCTGGACACCAGGTAATCAGATCCTGCTACCCAAAAGAAGAACTGAGGAGCCCCAAAAATTAAGAATTGTGGAAAGAACAACTGACTAGGTGCCAGCCCTGTAGGCCTTTTTGCTGTTCCCGATGATTGTGCCAAAGTCGACTCACCCTGTAAGCTGCAGTGACCCAAAAGCCTGGGAGGACCATCAGCATTCTGTCAAGACTCAGGAACTTCCAAGAAGCAGTGAAACAGCTCCCCTACATCCTGCAGGTACCAGAGAAAGAACTGTGAGGACTCCAGGGCTGTGTAAACCCGACACCAGCGGGCACCATGGTACCCCCCACTCCAAGCCCGAGTTGAAGTGGGCCAGTGGTGTCAATGTGGTCCCCCAGCCACCCGGAGAAGAATCCCACTTTTAGCTTGCCAGGTGGGGACTCATCAAAGCTGTCTGCAGCCTATGTGTCCAACCCTCTGACTGATAGTTTCTCAGCTGTGAAAAACTGGATGCCTCTAGACACCTCTGCACCTGATGCCCCTGGCCCGGGTGGAAGTTGACTGAAAGTTTCCCCACATCCCAGAGCATCATGAGGCCTGAGCCTCCCTTTTTATTCAGAGCCACCCCTTTTGGTTCGGACCGACTGGCCTCCCAGTCCGAATCTGCAGCCTCTTTTCAGCCGGAACGATCCCCATTGACTGACATTGGGCACCTAACTCTGTATTGCACCACTGCACCTGGCCGCCCTAGTGCCGCTAGAAGTGACCTGCTGGTGTAGCCTTGGGCTTTGGCCTACACTCACCATGAAGACTGGTTTCATTAGTCGCTGTAAAGTACCTGTATGCAGTATTTGTTTTTCCTCCATTTGATGACATTGCTGCCTATGAAAATTGCCCCAAGTGTCGACTTTTGAAACCTTAAACTACTTCTATCTTGAAACGTACTTACCTGATTACAATAATTCTGGTGCCTAAATATATATAAAGATATATGTTATTTTCATAGATTGGTGTGGATCTCCTTATTGAGCGGTGTGCACCCTTTATTTACTAATGTGTGTAGTTGCAGATAGTTAACACTCCTCTCTGATAAGCCGAAGGCTGCTCGACCACACTACCCCCTGGGAGAGCATCTTGGGATTGCTAGAGCAAGCCGCTGTCCACTTATAAGTGAGCCCTTGGACTCTTTGCACACTATACCTCTTTTTGGTATACTATATACAGAGCCAGCTCCCTACAGTTACACTACCTCCCATGTATCTTTGGTCTGAAACCCATAGAGAGCCCTCGTCCTCTCAAGGGCTCAAGTGACCTCATGTGCATCTACGGTCTGTAACCCATAGAGAGCCCTGGTCCTCTCAAGGGCTCACGTGACCTCATGTGTATCTATCTTTGCTTCACCTTAAAGTCAGATTCAGCACCGAATCCAACATCATTTCTTCAGAAAGGAGACTTTCTATCAGACATCCAGGGGGCTCCGCCCACCTGGTGCTCCCCATCTCCTTCTAACCCTCACGGTTCGGTCAGACCCTCTGAGGGCGCGTCTCGATTCAATGAGCCAGTGTTTTACCTCTTGTTCCTGTGGTTCTTCCCACCTGGTGCTCCCCATCTCCTTCTAACCCTCACGGTTCGGTCAGACCCTCTGAGGGCGCGTCTCGATTCAATGAGCCAGTGTTTTACCTCTTGTTCCTGTGGTTCTTCCCACCTGGTGCTCCCCATCTCCTTCTAACCCTCACGGTTCGGTCAGACCCTCTGAGGGCGCGTCTCGATTCAATGAGCCAGTGTTTTACCTCTTGTTCCTGTGGTTCTTCCCACCTGGTGCTCCCCATCTCCTTCTAACCCTCACGGTTCGGTCAGACCCTCTGAGGGCGCGTCTCGATTCAATGAGCCAGTGTTTTACCTCTTGTTCCTGTGGTTCTGCCCACCTGGTGCTCCCCATCTCCTTCTCACTCTCACGGTTCGGTCAGACCCTCTGAGGGCGCGTCTCGAGTCAATGAGCCAGTGTTTTACCTCTTGTTCCTGTGGTTCTGCCCACCTGGTGCTCCCCATCTCCTTATCACTCTTACGGTTCGGTCAGACCCTCTGAGGGCGCGTCTCGAGTCAATGAGCCAGTGTTTTACCTCTTGTTCCTGTGGTTCTGCCCACCTGGTGCTCCCCATCTCCTTCTAACCCTCACGGTTCGGTCAGACCCTCTGAGGGCGCGTCTCGATTCAATGAGCCAGTGTTTTACCTCTTGTTCCTGTGGTTCTGCCCACCTGGTGCTCCCCATCTCCTTCTAACCCTCACGGTTCGGTCAGACCCTCTGAGGGCGCGTCTCGAGTCAATGAGCCAGTGTTTTACCTCTTGTTCCTGTGGTTCTTCCCACCTGGTGCTCCCCATCTCCTTCTAACCCTCACGGTTCGGTCAGACCCTCTGAGGGCGCGTCTCGATTCAATGAGCCAGTGTTTTACCTCTTGTTCCTGTGGTTCTGCCCACCTGGTGCTCCCCATCTCCTTATCACTCTTACGGTTCGGTCAGACCCTCTGAGGGCGCGTCTCGATTCAAGGAGCCAGTGTTTTACCTCTTGTTCCTGTGGTTCTTCCCACCTGATGCTCCCCATCTCCTTATCACTCTTACGGTTCGGTCAGACCCTCTGAGGGCGCGTCTCGAGTCAATGAGCCAGTGTTTTACCTCTTGTTCCTGTGGTTCTTCCCACCTGGTGCTCCCCATCTCCTTCTAACCCTCACGGTTCGGTCAGACCCTCTGAGGGCGCGTCTCGATTCAATGAGCCAGTGTTTTACCTCTTGTTCCTGTGGTTCTTCCCACCTGGTGCTCCCCATCTCCTTCTAACCCTCACGGTTCGGTCAGACCCTCTGAGGGCGCGTCTCGATTCAAGGAGCCAGTGTTTTACCTCTTGTTCCTGTGGTTCTGCCCACCTGGTGCTCCCCATCTCCTTATCACTCTTACGGTTCGGTCAGACCCTCTGAGGGCGCGTCTCGATTCAATGAGCCAGTGTTTTACCTCTTGTTCCTGTGGTTCTGCCCACCTGGTGCTCCCCATCTCCTTCTCACTCTTACGGTTCGGTCAGACCCTCTGAGGGCGCGTCTCGATTCAATGAGCCAGTGTTTTACCTCTTGTTCCTGTGGTTCTGCCCACCTGGTGCTCCCCATCTCCTTATCACTCTTACGGTTCGGTCAGACCCTCTGAGGGCGCGTCTCGATTCAATGAGCCAGTGTTTTACCTCTTGTTCCTGTGGTTCTGCCCACCTGGTGCTCCCCATCTCCTTCTCACTCTTACGGTTCGGTCAGACCCTCTGAGGGCGCGTCTCGATTCAATGAGCCAGTGTTTTACCTCTTGTTCCTGTGGTTCTTCCCACCTGGTGCTCCCCATCTCCTTCTAACCCTCACGGTTCGGTCAGACCCTCTGAGGGCGCGTCTCGATTCAAGGAGCCAGTGTTTTACCTCTTGTTCCTGTGGTTCTGCCCACCTGGTGCTCCCCATCTCCTTCTAACCCTCACGGTTCGGTCAGACCCTCTGAGGGCGCGTCTCGATTCAATGAGCCAGTGTTTTACCTCTTATTCCTGTGGTTCTGCCCACCTGGTGCTCCCCATCTCCTTCTCACTCTTACGGTTCGGTCAGACCCTCTGAGGGCGCGTCTCGAGTCAATGAGCCAGTGTTTTACCTCTTGTTCCTGTGGTTCTTCCCACCTGGTGCTCCCCATCTCCTTATCACTCTTACGGTTCGGTCAGACCCTCTGAGGGCGCGTCTCGAGTCAATGAGCCAGTGTTTTACCTCTTGTTCCTGTGGTTCTTCCCACCTGGTGCTCCCCATCTCCTTCTAACCCTCACGGTTCGGTCAGACCCTCTGAGGGCGCGTCTCGATTCAATGAGCCAGTGTTTTACCTCTTGTTCCTGTGGTTCTGCCCACCTGGTGCTCCCCATCTCCTTATCACTCTTACGGTTCGGTCAGACCCTCTGAGGGCGCGTCTCGATTCAAGGAGCCAGTGTTTTACCTCTTGTTCCTGTGGTTTTTCCCACCTGATGCTCCCCATCTCCTTCTAACCCTCACGGTTCGGTCAGACCCTCTGAGGGCGCGTCTCGAGTCAATGAGCCAGTGTTTTACCTCTTGTTCCTGTGGTTCTGCCCACCTGGTGCTCCCCATCTCCTTCTAACCCTCACGGTTCGGTCAGACCCTCTGAGGGCGCGTCTCGATTCAATGAGCCAGTGTTTTACCTCTTGTTCCTGTGGTTCTTCCCACCTGGTGCTCCCCATCTCCTTCTAACCCTCACGGTTCGGTCAGACCCTCTGAGGGCGCGTCTCGATTCAATGAGCCAGTGTTTTACCTCTTGTTCCTGTGGTTCTGCCCACCTGGTGCTCCCCATCTCCTTCTAACCCTCACGGTTCGGTCAGACCCTCTGAGGGCGCGTCTCGATTCAATGAGCCAGTGTTTTACCTCTTGTTCCTGTGGTTCTGCCCACCTGGTGCTCCCCATCTCCTTCTAACCCTCACGGTTCGGTCAGACCCTCTGAGGGCGCGTCTCGAGTCAATGAGCCAGTGTTTTACCTCTTGTTCCTGTGGTTCTGCCCACCTGGTGCTCCCCATCTCCTTCTCACTCTTACGGTTCGGTCAGATCCTCTGAGGGCGCGTCTCGATTCAATGAGCCAGTGTTTTACCTCTTGTTCCTGTGGTTCTTCCCACCTGGTGCTCCCCATCTCCTTCTAACCCTCACGGTTCGGTCAGACCCTCTGAGGGCGCGTCTCGATTCAAGGAGCCAGTGTTTTACCTCTTGTTCCTGTGGTTCTGCCCACCTGGTGCTCCCCATCTCCTTCTAACCCTCACGGTTCGGTCAGACCCTCTGAGGACGCGTCTCGATTCAATGAGCCAGTGTTTTACCTCTTGTTCCTGTGGTTCTGCCCACCTGGTGCTCCCCATCTCCTTCTAACCCTCACGGTTCGGTCAGACCCTCTGAGGGCGCGTCTCGATTCAAGGAGCCAGTGTTTTACCTCTTGTTCCTGTGGTTCTGCCCACCTGGTGCTCCCCATCTCCTTCTAACCCTCACGGTTCGGTCAGACCCTCTGAGGGCGCGTCTCGATTCAATGAGCCAGTGTTTTACCTCTTGTTCCTGTGGTTCTTCCCACCTGGTGCTCCCCATCTCCTTCTAACCCTCACGGTTCGGTCAGACCCTCTGAGGGCGCGTCTCGATTCAATGAGCCAGTGTTTTACCTCTTGTTCCTGTGGTTCTGCCCACCTGGTGCTCCCCATCTCCTTCTAACCCTCACGGTTCGGTCAGACCCTCTGAGGGCGCGTCTCGAGTCAATGAGCCAGTGTTTTACCTCTTGTTCCTGTGGTTCTTCCCACCTGGTGCTCCCCATCTCCTTCTAACCCTCACGGTTCGGTCAGACCCTCTGAGGGCGCGTCTCGATTCAAGGAGCCAGTGTTTTACCTCTTGTTCCTGTGGTTCTGCCCACCTGGTGCTCCCCATCTCCTTCTAACCCTCACGGTTCGGTCAGACCCTCTGAGGGCGCGTCTCGATTCAATGAGCCAGTGTTTTACCTCTTGTTCCTGTGGTTCTGCCCACCTGGTGCTCCCCATCTCCTTCTAACCCTCACGGTTCGGTCAGACCCTCTGAGGGCGCGTCTCGATTCAATGAGCCAGTGTTTTACCTCTTGTTCCTGTGGTTCTGCCCACCTGGTGCTCCCCATCTCCTTCTAACCCTCACGGTTCGGTCAGACCCTCTGAGGGCGCGTCTCGAGTCAATGAGCCAGTGTTTTACCTCTTGTTCCTGTGGTTCTTCCCACCTGGTGCTCCCCATCTCCTTCTAACCCTCACGGTTCGGTCAGACCCTCTGAGGGCGCGTCTCGATTCAATGAGCCAGTGTTTTACCTCTTGTTCCTGTGGTTCTGCCCACCTGGTGCTCCCCATCTCCTTATCACTCTTACGGTTCGGTCAGACCCTCTGAGGGCGCGTCTCGATTCAAGGAGCCAGTGTTTTACCTCTTGTTCCTGTGGTTCTTCCCACCTGATGCTCCCCATCTCCTTATCACTCTTACGGTTCGGTCAGACCCTCTGAGGGCGCGTCTCGAGTCAATGAGCCAGTGTTTTACCTCTTGTTCCTGTGGTTCTTCCCACCTGGTGCTCCCCATCTCCTTCTAACCCTCACGGTTCGGTCAGACCCTCTGAGGGCGCGTCTCGATTCAATGAGCCAGTGTTTTACCTCTTGTTCCTGTGGTTCTTCCCACCTGGTGCTCCCCATCTCCTTCTAACCCTCACGGTTCGGTCAGACCCTCTGAGGGCGCGTCTCGATTCAAGGAGCCAGTGTTTTACCTCTTGTTCCTGTGGTTCTGCCCACCTGGTGCTCCCCATCTCCTTATCACTCTTACGGTTCGGTCAGACCCTCTGAGGGCGCGTCTCGATTCAATGAGCCAGTGTTTTACCTCTTGTTCCTGTGGTTCTGCCCACCTGGTGCTCCCCATCTCCTTCTCACTCTTACGGTTCGGTCAGACCCTCTGAGGGCGCGTCTCGATTCAATGAGCCAGTGTTTTACCTCTTGTTCCTGTGGTTCTGCCCACCTGGTGCTCCCCATCTCCTTATCACTCTTACGGTTCGGTCAGACCCTCTGAGGGCGCGTCTCGATTCAATGAGCCAGTGTTTTACCTCTTGTTCCTGTGGTTCTGCCCACCTGGTGCTCCCCATCTCCTTCTCACTCTTACGGTTCGGTCAGACCCTCTGAGGGCGCGTCTCGATTCAATGAGCCAGTGTTTTACCTCTTGTTCCTGTGGTTCTTCCCACCTGGTGCTCCCCATCTCCTTCTAACCCTCACGGTTCGGTCAGACCCTCTGAGGGCGCGTCTCGATTCAAGGAGCCAGTGTTTTACCTCTTGTTCCTGTGGTTCTGCCCACCTGGTGCTCCCCATCTCCTTCTAACCCTCACGGTTCGGTCAGACCCTCTGAGGGCGCGTCTCGATTCAATGAGCCAGTGTTTTACCTCTTATTCCTGTGGTTCTGCCCACCTGGTGCTCCCCATCTCCTTCTCACTCTTACGGTTCGGTCAGACCCTCTGAGGGCGCGTCTCGAGTCAATGAGCCAGTGTTTTACCTCTTGTTCCTGTGGTTCTTCCCACCTGGTGCTCCCCATCTCCTTATCACTCTTACGGTTCGGTCAGACCCTCTGAGGGCGCGTCTCGAGTCAATGAGCCAGTGTTTTACCTCTTGTTCCTGTGGTTCTTCCCACCTGGTGCTCCCCATCTCCTTCTAACCCTCACGGTTCGGTCAGACCCTCTGAGGGCGCGTCTCGATTCAATGAGCCAGTGTTTTACCTCTTGTTCCTGTGGTTCTTCCCACCTGGTGCTCCCCATCTCCTTCTAACCCTCACGGTTCGGTCAGACCCTCTGAGGGCGCGTCTCGATTCAATGAGCCAGTGTTTTACCTCTTGTTCCTGTGGTTCTGCCCACCTGGTGCTCCCCATCTCCTTCTAACCCTCACGGTTCGGTCAGACCCTCTGAGGGCGCGTCTCGAGTGAATGAGCCAGTGTTTTACCTCTTGTTCCTGTGGTTCTGCCCACCTGGTGCTCCCCATCTCCTTCTCACTCTTACGGTTCGGTCAGACCCTCTGAGGGCGCGTCTCGATTCAATGAGCCAGTGTTTTACCTCTTGTTCCTGTGGTTCTTCCCACCTGGTGCTCCCCATCTCCTTCTAACCCTCACGGTTCGGTCAGACCCTCTGAGGGCGCGTCTCGATTCAAGGAGCCAGTGTTTTACCTCTTGTTCCTGTGGTTCTGCCCACCTGGTGCTCCCCATCTCCTTCTAACCCTCACGGTTCGGTCAGACCCTCTGAGGACGCGTCTCGATTCAATGAGCCAGTGTTTTACCTCTTGTTCCTGTGGTTCTGCCCACCTGGTGCTCCCCATCTCCTTCTAACCCTCACGGTTCGGTCAGACCCTCTGAGGGCGCGTCTCGATTCAAGGAGCCAGTGTTTTACCTCTTGTTCCTGTGGTTCTGCCCACCTGGTGCTCCCCATCTCCTTCTAACCCTCACGGTTCGGTCAGACCCTCTGAGGGCGCGTCTCGATTCAATGAGCCAGTGTTTTACCTCTTGTTCCTGTGGTTCTTCCCACCTGGTGCTCCCCATCTCCTTCTAACCCTCACGGTTCGGTCAGACCCTCTGAGGGCGCGTCTCGATTCAATGAGCCAGTGTTTTACCTCTTGTTCCTGTGGTTCTGCCCACCTGGTGCTCCCCATCTCCTTCTAACCCTCACGGTTCGGTCAGACCCTCTGAGGGCGCGTCTCGAGTCAATGAGCCAGTGTTTTACCTCTTGTTCCTGTGGTTCTTCCCACCTGGTGCTCCCCATCTCCTTCTAACCCTCACGGTTCGGTCAGACCCTCTGAGGGCGCGTCTCGATTCAAGGAGCCAGTGTTTTACCTCTTGTTCCTGTGGTTCTGCCCACCTGGTGTTCCCCATCTCCTTCTAACCCTCACGGTTCGGTCAGACCCTCTGAGGGCGCGTCTCGATTCAATGAGCCAGTGTTTTACCTCTTGTTCCTGTGGTTCTTCCCACCTGGTGCTCCCCATCTCCTTCTAACCCTCACGGTTCGGTCAGACCCTCTGAGGGCGCGTCTCGATTCAATGAGCCAGTGTTTTACCTCTTGTTCCTGTGGTTCTGCCCACCTGGTGCTCCCCATCTCCTTCTAACCCTCACGGTTCGGTCAGACCCTCTGAGGGCGCGTCTCGATTCAATGAGCCAGTGTTTTACCTCTTGTTCCTGTGGTTCTTCCCACCTGGTGCTCCCCATCTCCTTATCACTCTTACGGTTCGGTCAGACCCTCTGAGGGCGCGTCTCGATTCAATGAGCCAGTGTTTTACCTCTTGTTCCTGTGGTTCTTCCCACCTGGTGCTCCCCATCTCCTTCTAACCCTCACGGTTCGGTCAGACCCTCTGAGGGCGCGTCTCGATTCAATGAGCCAGTGTTTTACCTCTTGTTCCTGTGGTTCTGCCCACCTGGTGCTCCCCATCTCCTTCTAACCCTCACGGTTCGGTCAGACCCTCTGAGGGCGCGTCTCGATTCAAGGAGCCAGTGTTTTACCTCTTGTTCCTGTGGTTCTTCCCACCTGGTGCTCCCCATCTCCTTCTAACCCTCACGGTTCGGTCAGACCCTCTGAGGGCGCGTCTCGATTCAATGAGCCAGTGTTTTACCTCTTGTTCCTGTGGTTCTGCCCACCTGGTGCTCCCCATCTCCTTCTAACCCTCACGGTTCGGTCAGACCCTCTGAGGGCGCGTCTCGATTCAAGGAGCCAGTGTTTTACCTCTTGTTCCTGTGGTTCTGCCCACCTGGTGCTCCCCATCTCCTTCTAACCCTCACGGTTCGGTCAGACCCTCTGAGGGCGCGTCTCGATTCAATGAGCCAGTGTTTTACCTCTTATTCCTGTGGTTCTGCCCACCTGGTGCTCCCCATCTCCTTCTCACTCTTACGGTTCGGTCAGACCCTCTGAGGGCGCGTCTCGATTCAATGAGCCAGTGTTTTACCTCTTATTCCTGTGGTTCTGCCCACCTGGTGCTCCCCATCTCCTTCTCACTCTTACGGTTCGGTCAGACCCTCTGAGGGCGCGTCTCGATTCAATGAGCCTGTGTTTTACCTCTTGTTCCTGTGGTTCTGCCCACCTGGTGCTCCCCATCTCCTTCCAACCCTCACGGTTCGGTCAGACCCTCTGAGGGCGCGTCTCGATTCAATGAGCCAGTGTTTTACCTCTTGTTCCTGTGGTTCTTCCCACCTGGTGCTCCCCATCTCCTTCTAACCCTCACGGTTCGGTCAGACCCTCTGAGGGCGCGTCTCGATTCAATGAGCCAGTGTTTTACCTCTTGTTCCTGTGGTTCTGCCCACCTGGTGCTCCCCATCTCCTTCTAACCCTCACGGTTCGGTCAGACCCTCTGAGGGCGCGTCTCAATTCAATGAGCCAGTGTTTTACCTCTTGTTCCTGTGGTTCTTCCCACCTGGTGCTCCCCATCTCCTTATCACTCTTACGGTTCGGTCAGGCCCTCTGAGGGCACGTCTCGATTCAATGAGCCAGTGTTTTACCTCTTGTTCCTGTGGTTCTTCCCACCTGGTGCTCCCCATCTCCTTCTAACCCTCACGGTTCGGTCAGACCCTCTGAGGGCGCATCTCGATTCAATGAGCCAGTGTTTTACCTCTTGTTCCTGTGGTTCTGCCCACCTGGTGCTCCCCATCTCCTTCTAACCCTCACGGTTCGGTCAGACCCTCTGAGGGCGCGTCTCGATTCAATGAGCCAGTGTTTTACCTCTTGTTCCTGTGGTTCTGCCCACCTGGTGCTCCCCATCTCCTTCTAACCCTCACGGTTCGGTCAGACCCTCTGAGGGCGCGTCTCGATTCAATGAGCCAGTGTTTTACCTCTTGTTCCTGTGGTTCTTCCCACCTGGTGCTCCCCATCTCCTTCTAACCCTCACGGTTCGGTCAGACCCTCTGAGGGCGCGTCTCGATTCAATGAGCCAGTGTTTTACCTCTTGTTCCTGTGGTTCTTCCCACCTGGTGCTCCCCATCTCCTTCTAACCCTCACGGTTCGGTCAGACCCTCTGAGGGCGCGTCTCGAGTCAATGAGCCAGTGTTTTACCTCTTGTTCCTGTGGTTCTTCCCACCTGGTGCTCCCCATCTCCTTCTAACCCTCACGGTTCGGTCAGACCCTCTGAGGGCGCGTCTCGATTCAAGGAGCCAGTGTTTTACCTCTTGTTCCTGTGGTTCTGCCCACCTGGTGCTCCCCATCTCCTTCTAACCCTCACGGTTCGGTCAGACCCTCTGAGGGCGCGTCTCGATTCTATGAGCCAGTGTTTTACCTCTTATTCCTGTGGTTCTGCCCACCTGGTGCTCCCCATCTCCTTCTCACTCCTACGGTTCGGTCAGACCCTCTGAGGGCGCGTCTCGAGTCAATGAGCCAGTGTTTTACCTCTTGTTCCTGTGGTTCTTCCCACCTGGTGCTCCCCATCTCCTTATCACTCTTACGGTTCGGTCAGACCCTCTGAGGGCGCGTCTCGAGTCAATGAGCCAGTGTTTTACCTCTTGTTCCTGTGGTTCTTCCCACCTGGTGCTCCCCATCTCCTTCTAACCCTCACGGTTCGGTCAGACCCTCTGAGGGCGCGTCTCGATTCAATGAGCCAGTGTTTTACCTCTTGTTCCTGTGGTTCTTCCCACCTGGTGCTCCCCATCTCCTTCTAACCCTCACGGTTCGGTCAGACCCTCTGAGGGCGCGTCTCGATTCATTGAGCCAGTGTTTTACCTCTTGTTCCTGTGGTTCTTCCCACCTGGTGCTCCCCATCTCCTTCTAACCCTCACGGTTCGGTCAGACCCTCTGAGGGCGCGTCTCGATTCAATGAGCCAGTGTTTTACCTCTTGTTCCTGTGGTTCTTCCCACCTGGTGCTCCCCATCTCCTTCTAACCCTCACGGTTCGGTCAGACCCTCTGAGGGCGCGTCTCGATTCAAGGAGCCAGTGTTTTACCTCTTGTTCCTGTGGTTCTGCCCACCTGGTGCTCCCCATCTCCTTCTAACCCTCACGGTTCAGTCAGACCCTCTGAGGGCGCGTCTCGATTCAATGAGCCAGTGTTTTACCTCTTGTTCCTGTGGTTCTGCCCACCTGGTGCTCCCCATCTCCTTCTAACCCTCACGGTTCGGTCAGACCCTCTGAGGGCGCGTCTCGATTCAATGAGCCAGTGTTTTACCTCTTGTTCCTGTGGTTCTGCCCACCTGGTGCTCCCCATCTCCTTATCACTCTTACGGTTCGGTCAGACCCTCTGAGGGCGCGTCTCGATTCAATGAGCCAGTGTTTTACCTCTTGTTCCTGTGGTTCTTCCCACCTGGTGCTCCCCATCTCCTTCTAACCCTCACGGTTCGGTCAGACCCTCTGAGGGCGCGTCTCGAGTCAATGAGCCAGTGTTTTACCTCTTGTTCCTGTGGTTCTTCCCACCTGGTGCTCCCCATCTCCTTCTAACCCTCACGGTTCGGTCAGACCCTCTGAGGGCGCGTCTCGAGTCAATGAGCCAGTGTTTTACCTCTTGTTCCTGTGGTTCTGCCCACCTGGTGCTCCCCATCTCCTTCTAACCCTCACGGTTCGGTCAGACCCTCTGAGGGCGCGTCTCGAGTCAATGAGCCAGTGTTTTACCTCTTGTTCCTGTGGTTCTTCCCACCTGGTGCTCCCCATCTCCTTCTAACCCTCACGGTTCGGTCAGACCCTCTGAGGGCGCGTCTCGATTCAAGGAGCCAGTGTTTTACCTCTTGTTCCTGTGGTTCTGCCCACCTGGTGCTCCCCATCTCCTTCTAACCCTCACGGTTCGGTCAGACCCTCTGAGGGCGCGTCTCGATTCAAGGAGCCAGTGTTTTACCTCTTGTTCCTGTGGTTCTGCCCACCTGGTGCTCCCCATCTCCTTCTAACCCTCACGGTTCGGTCAGACCCTCTGAGGGCGCGTTTCGATTCAATGAGCCAGTGTTTTACCTCTTGTTCCTGTGGTTCTGCCCACCTGGTGCTCCCCATCTCCTTCTAACCCTCACGGTTCGGTCAGACCCTCTGAGGGCGCGTCTCGATTCAATGAGCCAGTGTTTTACCTCTTATTCCTGTGGTTCTGCCCACCTGGTGCTCCCCTCCTTCTCCTTCTAACCCTCACGGTTCGGTCAGACCCTCTGAGGGCGCGTCTCGATTCAATGAGCCAGTGTTTTACCTCTTGTTCCTGTGGTTCTGCCCACCTGGTGCTCCCCATCTCCTTATCACTCTTACGGTTCGGTCAGACCCTCTGAGGGCGCGTCTCGATTCAAGGAGCCAGTGTTTTACCTCTTGTTCCTGTGGTTCTTCCCACCTGATGCTCCCCATCTCCTTCTAACCCTCACGGTTCGGTCAGACCCTCTGAGGGCGCGTCTCGAGTCAATGAGCCAGTGTTTTACCTCTTGTTCCTGTGGTTCTGCCCACCTGGTGCTCCCCATCTCCTTCTAACCCTCACGGTTCGGTCAGACCCTCTGAGGGCGCGTCTCGATTCAATGAGCCAGTGTTTTACCTCTTGTTCCTGTGGTTCTTCCCACCTGGTGCTCCCCATCTCCTTCTAACCCTCACGGTTCGGTCAGACCCTCTGAGGGCGCGTCTCGATTCAATGAGCCAGTGTTTTACCTCTTGTTCCTGTGGTTCTGCCCACCTGGTGCTCCCCATCTCCTTCTAACCCTCACGGTTCGGTCAGACCCTCTGAGGGCGCGTCTCGATTCAATGAGCCAGTGTTTTACCTCTTGTTCCTGTGGTTCTGCCCACCTGGTGCTCCCCATCTCCTTCTAACCCTCACGGTTCGGTCAGACCCTCTGAGGGCGCGTCTCGAGTCAATGAGCCAGTGTTTTACCTCTTGTTCCTGTGGTTCTGCCCACCTGGTGCTCCCCATCTCCTTCTCACTCTTACGGTTCGGTCAGACCCTCTGAGGGCGCGTCTCGATTCAATGAGCCAGTGTTTTACCTCTTGTTCCTGTGGTTCTTCCCACCTGGTGCTCCCCATCTCCTTCTAACCCTCACGGTTCGGTCAGACCCTCTGAGGGCGCGTCTCGATTCAAGGAGCCAGTGTTTTACCTCTTGTTCCTGTGGTTCTGCCCACCTGGTGCTCCCCATCTCCTTCTAACCCTCACGGTTCGGTCAGACCCTCTGAGGACGCGTCTCGATTCAATGAGCCAGTGTTTTACCTCTTGTTCCTGTGGTTCTGCCCACCTGGTGCTCCCCATCTCCTTCTAACCCTCACGGTTCGGTCAGACCCTCTGAGGGCGCGTCTCGATTCAAGGAGCCAGTGTTTTACCTCTTGTTCCTGTGGTTCTGCCCACCTGGTGCTCCCCATCTCCTTCTAACCCTCACGGTTCGGTCAGACCCTCTGAGGGCGCGTCTCGATTCAATGAGCCAGTGTTTTACCTCTTGTTCCTGTGGTTCTTCCCACCTGGTGCTCCCCATCTCCTTCTAACCCTCACGGTTCGGTCAGACCCTCTGAGGGCGCGTCTCGATTCAATGAGCCAGTGTTTTACCTCTTGTTCCTGTGGTTCTGCCCACCTGGTGCTCCCCATCTCCTTCTAACCCTCACGGTTCGGTCAGACCCTCTGAGGGCGCGTCTCGAGTCAATGAGCCAGTGTTTTACCTCTTGTTCCTGTGGTTCTTCCCACCTGGTGCTCCCCATCTCCTTCTAACCCTCACGGTTCGGTCAGACCCTCTGAGGGCGCGTCTCGATTCAAGGAGCCAGTGTTTTACCTCTTGTTCCTGTGGTTCTGCCCACCTGGTGCTCCCCATCTCCTTCTAACCCTCACGGTTCGGTCAGACCCTCTGAGGGCGCGTCTCGATTCAATGAGCCAGTGTTTTACCTCTTGTTCCTGTGGTTCTGCCCACCTGGTGCTCCCCATCTCCTTCTAACCCTCACGGTTCGGTCAGACCCTCTGAGGGCGCGTCTCGATTCAATGAGCCAGTGTTTTACCTCTTGTTCCTGTGGTTCTGCCCACCTGGTGCTCCCCATCTCCTTCTAACCCTCACGGTTCGGTCAGACCCTCTGAGGGCGCGTCTCGAGTCAATGAGCCAGTGTTTTACCTCTTGTTCCTGTGGTTCTTCCCACCTGGTGCTCCCCATCTCCTTCTAACCCTCACGGTTCGGTCAGACCCTCTGAGGGCGCGTCTCGATTCAATGAGCCAGTGTTTTACCTCTTGTTCCTGTGGTTCTGCCCACCTGGTGCTCCCCATCTCCTTATCACTCTTACGGTTCGGTCAGACCCTCTGAGGGCGCGTCTCGATTCAAGGAGCCAGTGTTTTACCTCTTGTTCCTGTGGTTCTTCCCACCTGATGCTCCCCATCTCCTTATCACTCTTACGGTTCGGTCAGACCCTCTGAGGGCGCGTCTCGAGTCAATGAGCCAGTGTTTTACCTCTTGTTCCTGTGGTTCTTCCCACCTGGTGCTCCCCATCTCCTTCTAACCCTCACGGTTCGGTCAGACCCTCTGAGGGCGCGTCTCGATTCAATGAGCCAGTGTTTTACCTCTTGTTCCTGTGGTTCTTCCCACCTGGTGCTCCCCATCTCCTTCTAACCCTCACGGTTCGGTCAGACCCTCTGAGGGCGCGTCTCGATTCAAGGAGCCAGTGTTTTACCTCTTGTTCCTGTGGTTCTGCCCACCTGGTGCTCCCCATCTCCTTATCACTCTTACGGTTCGGTCAGACCCTCTGAGGGCGCGTCTCGATTCAATGAGCCAGTGTTTTACCTCTTGTTCCTGTGGTTCTGCCCACCTGGTGCTCCCCATCTCCTTCTCACTCTTACGGTTCGGTCAGACCCTCTGAGGGCGCGTCTCGATTCAATGAGCCAGTGTTTTACCTCTTGTTCCTGTGGTTCTGCCCACCTGGTGCTCCCCATCTCCTTATCACTCTTACGGTTCGGTCAGACCCTCTGAGGGCGCGTCTCGATTCAATGAGCCAGTGTTTTACCTCTTGTTCCTGTGGTTCTGCCCACCTGGTGCTCCCCATCTCCTTCTCACTCTTACGGTTCGGTCAGACCCTCTGAGGGCGCGTGTCGATTCAATGAGCCAGTGTTTTACCTCTTGTTCCTGTGGTTCTTCCCACCTGGTGCTCCCCATCTCCTTCTAACCCTCACGGTTCGGTCAGACCCTCTGAGGGCGCGTCTCGATTCAAGGAGCCAGTGTTTTACCTCTTGTTCCTGTGGTTCTGCCCACCTGGTGCTCCCCATCTCCTTCTAACCCTCACGGTTCGGTCAGACCCTCTGAGGGCGCGTCTCGATTCAATGAGCCAGTGTTTTACCTCTTATTCCTGTGGTTCTGCCCACCTGGTGCTCCCCATCTCCTTCTCACTCTTACGGTTCGGTCAGACCCTCTGAGGGCGCGTCTCGAGTCAATGAGCCAGTGTTTTACCTCTTGTTCCTGTGGTTCTTCCCACCTGGTGCTCCCCATCTCCTTATCACTCTTACGGTTCGGTCAGACCCTCTGAGGGCGCGTCTCGAGTCAATGAGCCAGTGTTTTACCTCTTGTTCCTGTGGTTCTTCCCACCTGGTGCTCCCCATCTCCTTCTAACCCTCACGGTTCGGTCAGACCCTCTGAGGGCGCGTCTCGATTCAATGAGCCAGTGTTTTACCTCTTGTTCCTGTGGTTCTTCCCACCTGGTGCTCCCCATCTCCTTCTAACCCTCACGGTTCGGTCAGACCCTCTGAGGGCGCGTCTCGATTCAATGAGCCAGTGTTTTACCTCTTGTTCCTGTGGTTCTGCCCACCTGGTGCTCCCCATCTCCTTCTAACCCTCACGGTTCGGTCAGACCCTCTGAGGGCGCGTCTCGAGTCAATGAGCCAGTGTTTTACCTCTTGTTCCTGTGGTTCTGCCCACCTGGTGCTCCCCATCTCCTTCTCACTCTTACGGTTCGGTCAGACCCTCTGAGGGCGCGTCTCGATTCAATGAGCCAGTGTTTTACCTCTTGTTCCTGTGGTTCTTCCCACCTGGTGCTCCCCATCTCCTTCTAACCCTCACGGTTCGGTCAGACCCTCTGAGGGCGCGTCTCGATTCAAGGAGCCAGTGTTTTACCTCTTGTTTCTGTGGTTCTGCCCACCTGGTGCTCCCCATCTCCTTCTAACCCTCACGGTTCGGTCAGACCCTCTGAGGACGCGTCTCGATTCAATGAGCCAGTGTTTTACCTCTTGTTCCTGTGGTTCTGCCCACCTGGTGCTCCCCATCTCCTTCTAACCCTCACGGTTCGGTCAGACCCTCTGAGGGCGCGTCTCGATTCAAGGAGCCAGTGTTTTACCTCTTGTTCCTGTGGTTCTGCCCACCTGGTGCTCCCCATCTCCTTCTAACCCTCACGGTTCGGTCAGACCCTCTGAGGGCGCGTCTCGATTCAATGAGCCAGTGTTTTACCTCTTGTTCCTGTGGTTCTTCCCACCTGGTGCTCCCCATCTCCTTCTAACCCTCACGGTTCGGTCAGACCCTCTGAGGGCGCGTCTCGATTCAATGAGCCAGTGTTTTACCTCTTGTTCCTGTGGTTCTGCCCACCTGGTGCTCCCCATCTCCTTCTAACCCTCACGGTTCGGTCAGACCCTCTGAGGGCGCGTCTCGAGTCAATGAGCCAGTGTTTTACCTCTTGTTCCTGTGGTTCTTCCCACCTGGTGCTCCCCATCTCCTTCTAACCCTCACGGTTCGGTCAGACCCTCTGAGGGCGCGTCTCGATTCAAGGAGCCAGTGTTTTACCTCTTGTTCCTGTGGTTCTGCCCACCTGGTGTTCCCCATCTCCTTCTAACCCTCACGGTTCGGTCAGACCCTCTGAGGGCGCGTCTCGATTCAATGAGCCAGTGTTTTACCTCTTGTTCCTGTGGTTCTTCCCACCTGGTGCTCCCCATCTCCTTCTAACCCTCACGGTTCGGTCAGACCCTCTGAGGGCGCGTCTCGATTCAATGAGCCAGTGTTTTACCTCTTGTTCCTGTGGTTCTGCCCACCTGGTGCTCCCCATCTCCTTCTAACCCTCACGGTTCGGTCAGACCCTCTGAGGGCGCGTATCGATTCAATGAGCCAGTGTTTTACCTCTTGTTCCTGTGGTTCTTCCCACCTGGTGCTCCCCATCTCCTTATCACTCTTACGGTTCGGTCAGACCCTCTGAGGGCGCGTCTCGATTCAATGAGCCAGTGTTTTACCTCTTGTTCCTGTGGTTCTTCCCACCTGGTGCTCCCCATCTCCTTCTAACCCTCACGGTTCGGTCAGACCCTCTGAGGGCGCGTCTCGATTCAATGAGCCAGTGTTTTACCTCTTGTTCCTGTGGTTCTGCCCACCTGGTGCTCCCCATCTCCTTCTAACCCTCACGGTTCGGTCAGACCCTCTGAGGGCGCGTCTCGATTCAAGGAGCCAGTGTTTTACCTCTTGTTCCTGTGGTTCTTCCCACCTGGTGCTCCCCATCTCCTTCTAACCCTCACGGTTCGGTCAGACCCTCTGAGGGCGCGTCTCGATTCAATGAGCCAGTGTTTTACCTCTTGTTCCTGTGGTTCTGCCCACCTGGTGCTCCCCATCTCCTTCTAACCCTCACGGTTCGGTCAGACCCTCTGAGGGCGCGTCTCGATTCAAGGAGCCAGTGTTTTACCTCTTGTTCCTGTGGTTCTGCCCACCTGGTGCTCCCCATCTCCTTCTAACCCTCACGGTTCGGTCAGACCCTCTGAGGGCGCGTCTCGATTCAATGAGCCAGTGTTTTACCTCTTATTCCTGTGGTTCTGCCCACCTGGTGCTCCCCATCTCCTTCTCACTCTTACGGTTCGGTCAGACCCTCTGAGGGCGCGTCTCGATTCAATGAGCCAGTGTTTTACCTCTTATTCCTGTGGTTCTGCCCACCTGGTGCTCCCCATCTCCTTCTCACTCTTACGGTTCGGTCAGACCCTCTGAGGGCGCGTCTCGATTCAATGAGCCTGTGTTTTACCTCTTGTTCCTGTGGTTCTGCCCACCTGGTGCTCCCCATCTCCTTCTAACCCTCACGGTTCGGTCAGACCCTCTGAGGGCGCGTCTCGATTCAATGAGCCAGTGTTTTACCTCTTGTTCCTGTGGTTCTTCCCACCTGGTGCTCCCCATCTCCTTCTAACCCTCACGGTTCGGTCAGACCCTCTGAGGGCGCGTCTCGATTCAATGAGCCAGTGTTTTACCTCTTGTTCCTGTGGTTCTGCCCACCTGGTGCTCCCCATCTCCTTCTAACCCTCACGGTTCGGTCAGACCCTCTGAGGGCGCGTCTCAATTCAATGAGCCAGTGTTTTACCTCTTGTTCCTGTGGTTCTTCCCACCTGGTGCTCCCCATCTCCTTATCACTCTTACGGTTCGGTCAGGCCCTCTGAGGGCACGTCTCGATTCAATGAGCCAGTGTTTTACCTCTTGTTCCTGTGGTTCTTCCCACCTGGTGCTCCCCATCTCCTTCTAACCCTCACGGTTCGGTCAGACCCTCTGAGGGCGCGTCTCGATTCAATGAGCCAGTGTTTTACCTCTTGTTCCTGTGGTTCTGCCCACCTGGTGCTCCCCATCTCCTTCTAACCCTCACGGTTCGGTCAGACCCTCTGAGGGCGCGTCTCGATTCAATGAGCCAGTGTTTTACCTCTTGTTCCTGTGGTTCTGCCCACCTGGTGCTCCCCATCTCCTTCTAACCCTCACGGTTCGGTCAGACCCTCTGAGGGCGCGTCTCGATTCAATGAGCCAGTGTTTTACCTCTTGTTCCTGTGGTTCTTCCCACCTGGTGCTCCCCATCTCCTTCTAACCCTCACGGTTCGGTCAGACCCTCTGAGGGCGCGTCTCGATTCAATGAGCCAGTGTTTTACCTCTTGTTCCTGTGGTTCTTCCCACCTGGTGCTCCCCATCTCCTTCTAACCCTCACGGTTCGGTCAGACCCTCTGAGGGCGCGTCTCGAGTCAATGAGCCAGTGTTTTACCTCTTGTTCCTGTGGTTCTTCCCACCTGGTGCTCCCCATCTCCTTCTAACCCTCACGGTTCGGTCAGACCCTCTGAGGGCGCGTCTCGATTCAAGGAGCCAGTGTTTTACCTCTTGTTCCTGTGGTTCTGCCCACCTGGTGCTCCCCATCTCCTTCTAACCCTCACGGTTCGGTCAGACCCTCTGAGGGCGCGTCTCGATTCTATGAGCCAGTGTTTTACCTCTTATTCCTGTGGTTCTGCCCACCTGGTGCTCCCCATCTCCTTCTCACTCCTACGGTTCGGTCAGACCCTCTGAGGGCGCGTCTCGAGTCAATGAGCCAGTGTTTTACCTCTTGTTCCTGTGGTTCTTCCCACCTGGTGCTCCCCATCTCCTTATCACTCTTACGGTTCGGTCAGACCCTCTGAGGGCGCGTCTCGAGTCAATGAGCCAGTGTTTTACCTCTTGTTCCTGTGGTTCTTCCCACCTGGTGCTCCCCATCTCCTTCTAACCCTCACGGTTCGGTCAGACCCTCTGAGGGCGCGTCTCGATTCAATGAGCCAGTGTTTTACCTCTTGTTCCTGTGGTTCTTCCCACCTGGTGCTCCCCATCTCCTTCTAACCCTCACGGTTCGGTCAGACCCTCTGAGGGCGCGTCTCAATTCAATGAGCCAGTGTTTTACCTCTTGTTCCTGTGGTTCTTCCCACCTGGTGCTCCCCATCTCCTTATCACTCTTACGGTTCGGTCAGGCCCTCTGAGGGCACGTCTCGATTCAATGAGCCAGTGTTTTACCTCTTGTTCCTGTGGTTCTTCCCACCTGGTGCTCCCCATCTCCTTCTAACCCTCACGGTTCGGTCAGACCCTCTGAGGGCGCGTCTCGATTCAATGAGCCAGTGTTTTACCTCTTGTTCCTGTGGTTCTGCCCACCTGGTGCTCCCCATCTCCTTCTAACCCTCACGGTTCGGTCAGACCCTCTGAGGGCGCGTCTCGATTCAATGAGCCAGTGTTTTACCTCTTGTTCCTGTGGTTCTGCCCACCTGGTGCTCCCCATCTCCTTCTAACCCTCACGGTTCGGTCAGACCCTCTGAGGGCGCGTCTCGATTCAATGAGCCAGTGTTTTACCTCTTGTTCCTGTGGTTCTTCCCACCTGGTGCTCCCCATCTCCTTCTAACCCTCACGGTTCGGTCAGACCCTCTGAGGGCGCGTCTCGATTCAATGAGCCAGTGTTTTACCTCTTGTTCCTGTGGTTCTTCCCACCTGGTGCTCCCCATCTCCTTCTAACCCTCACGGTTCGGTCAGACCCTCTGAGGGCGCGTCTCGAGTCAATGAGCCAGTGTTTTACCTCTTGTTCCTGTGGTTCTTCCCACCTGGTGCTCCCCATCTCCTTCTAACCCTCACGGTTCGGTCAGACCCTCTGAGGGCGCGTCTCGATTCAAGGAGCCAGTGTTTTACCTCTTGTTCCTGTGGTTCTGCCCACCTGGTGCTCCCCATCTCCTTCTAACCCTCACGGTTCGGTCAGACCCTCTGAGGGCGCGTCTCGATTCTATGAGCCAGTGTTTTACCTCTTATTCCTGTGGTTCTGCCCACCTGGTGCTCCCCATCTCCTTCTCACTCCTACGGTTCGGTCAGACCCTCTGAGGGCGCGTCTCGAGTCAATGAGCCAGTGTTTTACCTCTTGTTCCTGTGGTTCTTCCCACCTGGTGCTCCCCATCTCCTTATCACTCTTACGGTTCGGTCAGACCCTCTGAGGGCGCGTCTCGAGTCAATGAGCCAGTGTTTTACCTCTTGTTCCTGTGGTTCTTCCCACCTGGTGCTCCCCATCTCCTTCTAACCCTCACGGTTCGGTCAGACCCTCTGAGGGCGCGTCTCGATTCAATGAGCCAGTGTTTTACCTCTTGTTCCTGTGGTTCTTCCCACCTGGTGCTCCCCATCTCCTTCTAACCCTCACGGTTCGGTCAGACCCTCTGAGGGCGCGTCTCGATTCATTGAGCCAGTGTTTTACCTCTTGTTCCTGTGGTTCTTCCCACCTGGTGCTCCCCATCTCCTTCTAACCCTCACGGTTCGGTCAGACCCTCTGAGGGCGCGTCTCGATTCAATGAGCCAGTGTTTTACCTCTTGTTCCTGTGGTTCTTCCCACCTGGTGCTCCCCATCTCCTTCTAACCCTCACGGTTCGGTCAGACCCTCTGAGGGCGCGTCTCGATTCAAGGAGCCAGTGTTTTACCTCTTGTTCCTGTGGTTCTGCCCACCTGGTGCTCCCCATCTCCTTCTAACCCTCACGGTTCAGTCAGACCCTCTGAGGGCGCGTCTCGATTCAATGAGCCAGTGTTTTACCTCTTGTTCCTGTGGTTCTGCCCACCTGGTGCTCCCCATCTCCTTCTAACCCTCACGGTTCGGTCAGACCCTCTGAGGGCGCGTCTCGATTCAATGAGCCAGTGTTTTACCTCTTGTTCCTGTGGTTCTGCCCACCTGGTGCTCCCCATCTCCTTATCACTCTTACGGTTCGGTCAGACCCTCTGAGGGCGCGTCTCGATTCAATGAGCCAGTGTTTTACCTCTTGTTCCTGTGGTTCTTCCCACCTGGTGCTCCCCATCTCCTTCTAACCCTCACGGTTCGGTCAGACCCTCTGAGGGCGCGTCTCGAGTCAATGAGCCAGTGTTTTACCTTTTGTTCCTGTGGTTCTTCCCACCTGGTGCTCCCCATCTCCTTCTAACCCTCACGGTTCGGTCAGACCCTCTGAGGGCGCGTCTCGAGTCAATGAGCCAGTGTTTTACCTCTTGTTCCTGTGGTTCTGCCCACCTGGTGCTCCCCATCTCCTTCTAACCCTCACGGTTCGGTCAGACCCTCTGAGGGCGCGTCTCGAGTCAATGAGCCAGTGTTTTACCTCTTGTTCCTGTGGTTCTTCCCACCTGGTGCTCCCCATCTCCTTCTAACCCTCACGGTTCGGTCAGACCCTCTGAGGGCGCGTCTCGATTCAAGGAGCCAGTGTTTTACCTCTTGTTCCTGTGGTTCTGCCCACCTGGTGCTCCCCATCTCCTTCTAACCCTCACGGTTCGGTCAGACCCTCTGAGGGCGCGTCTCGATTCAAGGAGCCAGTGTTTTACCTCTTGTTCCTGTGGTTCTGCCCACCTGGTGCTCCCCATCTCCTTCTAACCCTCACGGTTCGGTCTGACCCTCTGAGGGCGCGTTTCGATTCAATGAGCCAGTGTTTTACCTCTTGTTCCTGTGGTTCTGCCCACCTGGTGCTCCCCATCTCCTTCTAACCCTCACGGTTCGGTCAGACCCTCTGAGGGCGCGTCTCGATTCAATGAGCCAGTGTTTTACCTCTTATTCCTGTGGTTCTGCCCACCTGGTGCTCCCCATCTCCTTCTCACTCTCACGGTTCGGTCAGACCCTCTGAGGGCGCGTCTCGATTCAATGAGCCAGTGTTTTACCTCTTATTCCTGTGGTTCCGCCCACCTGGTGCTCCCCATCTCCTTCTAACCCTCACGGTTCGGTCAGACCCTCTGAGGGCGCGTCTCGAGTCAATGAGCCAGTGTTTTACCTCTTGTTCCTGTGGTTCTTCCCACCTGGTGCTCCCCATCTCCTTATCACTCTTACGGTTCGGTCAGACCCTCTGAGGGCGCGTCTCGAGTCAATGAGCCAGTGTTTTACCTCTTGTTCCTGTGGTTCTTCCCACCTGGTGCTCCCCATCTCCTTATCACTCTTACGGTTCGGTCAGACCCTCTGAGGGCGCGTCTCGAGTCAATGAGCCAGTGTTTTACCTCTTGTTCCTGTGGTTCTTCCCACCTGGTGCTCCCCATCTCCTTCTAACCCTCACGGTTCGGTCAGACCCTCTGAGGGCGCGTCTCGATTCAATGAGCCAGTGTTTTACCTCTTGTTCCTGTGGTTCTTCCCACCTGGTGCTCCCCATCTCCTTCTAACCCTCACGGTTCGGTCAGACCCTCTGAGGGCGCGTCTCGATTCAATGAGCCAGTGTTTTACCTCTTGTTCCTGTGGTTCTGCCCACCTGGTGCTCCCCATCTCCTTCTAACCCTCACGGTTCGGTCAGACCCTCTGAGGGCGCGTCCCGATTCAATGAGCCAGTGTTTTACCTCTTGTTCCTGTGGTTCTTCCCACCTGGTGCTCCCCATCTCCTTCTAACCCTCACGGTTCGGTCAGACCCTCTGAGGGCGCGTCTCGATTCAATGAGCCAGTGTTTTACCTCTTGTTCCTGTGGTTCTTCCCACCTGGTGCTCACCATCTCCTTCTAACCCTCACGGTTCGGTCAGACCCTCTGAGGGCGCGTCTCGAGTCAATGAGCCAGTGTTTTACCTCTTGTTCCTGTGGTTCTGCCCACCTGGTGCTCCCCATCTCCTTCTAACCCTCACGGTTCGGTCAGACCCTCTGAGGGCGCGTCTCGATTCAATGAGCCAGTGTTTTACCTCTTGTTCCTGTGGTTCTTCCCACCTGGTGCTCCCCATCTCCTTCTAACCCTCACGGTTCGGTCAGACCCTCTGAGGGCGCGTCTCGATTCAAGGAGCCAGTGTTTTACCTCTTGTTCCTGTGGTTCTGCCCACCTGGTGCTCCCCATCTCCTTCTAACCCTCACGGTTCGGTCAGACCCTCTGAGGGCGCGTCTCGATTCAATGAGCCAGTGTTTTACCTCTTGTTCCTGTGGTTCTGCCCACCTGGTGCTCCCCATCTCCTTCTAACCCTCACGGTTCGGTCAGACCCTCTGAGGGCGCGTCTCGATTCAATGAGCCAGTGTTTTACCTCTTGTTCCTGTGGTTCTGCCCACCTGGTGCTCCCCATCTCCTTATCACTCTTACGGTTCGGTCAGACCCTCTGAGGGCGCGTCTCGATTCAATGAGCCAGTGTTTTACCTCTTGTTCCTGTGGTTCTTCCCACCTGGTGCTCCCCATCTCCTTCTAACCCTCACGGTTCGGTCAGACCCTCTGAGGGCGCGTCTCGATTCAAGGAGCCAGTGTTTTACCTCTTGTTCCTGTGGTTCTGCCCACCTGGTGCTCCCCATCTCCTTCTAACCCTCACGGTTCGGTCAGACCCTCTGAGGGCGCGTCTCGATTCAAGGAGCCAGTGTTTTACCTCTTGTTCCTGTGGTTCTGCCCACCTGGTGCTCCCCATCTCCTTCTAACCCTCACGGTTCGGTCAGACCCTCTGAGGGTGCGTCTCGATTCAATGAGCCAGTGTTTTACCTCTTGTTCCTGTGGTTCTGCCCACCTGGTGCTCCCCATCTCCTTCTCACTCTCACGGTTCGGTCAGACCCTCTGAGGGCGCGTCTCGATTCAATGAGCCAGTGTTTTACCTCTTGTTCCTGTGGTTCTGCCCACCTGGTGCTCCCCATCTCCTTCTAACCCTCACGGTTCGGTCAGACCCTCTGAGGGCGCGTCTCGATTCAATGAGCCAGTGTTTTACCTCTTATTCCTGTGGTTCTGCCCACCTGGTGCTCCCCATCTCCTTCTCACTCTTACGGTTCGGTCAGACCCTCTGAGGGTGCGTCTCGATTCAAGGAGCCTGTGTTTTACCTCTTGTTCCTGTGGTTCTGCCCACCTGGTGCACCCCATCTCCTTCTCACTCTTACGGTCCGGTCAGACCCTCTGAGGGTGCGTCTCGATTCAAGGAGCCTGTGTTTTACCTCTTGTTCCTGTGGTTCTGCCCACCTGGTGCTCCCCATCTCCTTCTCACTCTTACGGTTCGGTCAGACCCTCTGAGGGCGCGTCTCGATTCAAGGAGCCAGTGTTTTACCTCTTGTTCCTGTGGTTCTGCCCACCTGGTGCTCCCCATCTCCTTCTCACTCTTACGGTTCGGTCAGACCCTCTGAGGGCGCGTCTCGAGTCAATGAGCCAGTGTTTTACCTCTTGTTCCTGTGGTTCTTCCCACCTGGTGCTCCCCATCTCCTTCTAACCCTCACGGTTCGGTCAGACCCTCTGAGGGCGCGTCTCGATTCAATGAGCCAGTGTTTTACCTCTTGTTACTGTGGTTCTTCCCACCTGGTGCTCCCCATCTCCTTCTAACCCTCACGGTTTGGTCAGACCCTCTGAGGGCGCGTCTCGATTCAATGAGCCAGTGTTTTACCTCTTGTTCCTGTGGTTCTGCCCACCTGGTGCTCCCCATCTCCTTATCACTCTTACGGTTCGGTCAGACCCTCTGAGGGCACGTCTCGATTCAATGAGCCAGTGTTTTACCTCTTGTTCCTGTGGTTCTTCCCACCTGGTGCTCCCCATCTCCTTCTAACCCTCACGGTTCGGTCAGACCCTCTGAGGGCGCGTCTCGATTCAATGAGCCAGTGTTTTACCTCTTGTTCCTGTGGTTCTTCCCACCTGGTGCTCCCCATCTCCTTCTAACCCTCATGGTTCGGTCAGACCCTCTGAGGGCGCGTCTCGATTCAATGAGCCAGTGTTTTACCTCTTGTTCCTGTGGTTCTGCCCACCTGGTGCTCCCCATCTCCTTCTAACCCTCACGGTTCGGTCAGACCCTCTGAGGGCGCGTCTCGATTCAATGAGCCAGTGTTTTACCTCTTGTTCCTGTGGTTCTTCCCACCTGGTGCTCCCCATCTCCTTATCACTCTTACGGTTCGGTCAGACCCTCTGAGGGCGCGTCTCGATTCAATGAGCCAGTGTTTTACCTCTTGTTCCTGTGGTTCTTCCCACCTGGTGCTCCCCATCTCCTTCTAACCCTCACGGTTCGGTCAGACCCTCTGAGGGCGCGTCTCGATTCAATGAGCCAGTGTTTTACCTCTTATTCCTGTGGTTCTGCCCACCTGGTGCTCCCCATCTCCTTCTCACTCTTACGGTTCGGTCAGACCCTCTGAGGGCGCGTCTCGATTCAATGAGCCAGTGTTTTACCTCTTGTTCCTGTGGTTCTTCCCACCTGGTGCTCCCCATCTCCTTCTCACTCTTACGGTTCGGTCAGACCCTCTGAGGGCGCGTCTCGATTCAATGAGCCAGTGTTTTACCTCTTGTTCCTGTGGTTCTTCCCACCTGGTGCTCCCCATCTCCTTCTAACCCTCACGGTTCGGTCAGACCCTCTGAGGGCGCGTCTCGATTCAATGAGCCAGTGTTTTACCTCTTGTTCCTGTGGTTCTGCCCACCTGGTGCTCCCCATCTCCTTCTAACCCTCACGGTTCGGTCAGACCCTCTGAGGGCGCGTCTCGATTCAATGAGCCAGTGTTTTACCTCTTGTTCCTGTGGTTCTGCCTACCTGGTGCTCCCCATCTCCTTCTCACTCTTACGGTTCGGTCAGACCCTCTGAGGGCGCGTCTCGATTCAAGGAGCCAGTGTTTTACCTCTTGTTCCTGTGGTTCTGTGCTGTGGGGTTTGTGCAGCCCTGGTGACTCCAGGCTTGATTGGGCAAGTAGCTGCTCCTCGAGTGGACCAATGAAAAGGTACCTGATACTAATGATGCCACGCGCAATTATCACGTCTTCTAAGGGCCATCATGGCTTTAACATACAGAACAAAGCGTGACATGCAGAACTCAGTGTTACTGAGTCCACATTAAACTCCTCAATTCCCGCCCTTTTTTCAGAGACATTTTCCGGGCCGGCCGGAGCGGTTGAAGATGTCCATGGAGTCACGTGCCGTGTTACTGCACGCGGTAGCCCTACAAGAGTGATGCAGCG
The DNA here is from genome assembly GCF_964263255.1 of Lissotriton vulgaris. Lineage (NCBI taxonomy): Eukaryota > Metazoa > Chordata > Amphibia > Caudata > Salamandridae > Lissotriton > Lissotriton vulgaris. Next base: position 1,854,456,499 of record NC_141694.1, on the reverse strand, counting down.
TGGGTCATAATTCCGACTTGGGCGAACACTCTTCTTTCAAAGCCAATCAGAAGTAAGAGGCCATTGGTAAGGAGAGCCTTTCCGCTGTACGGTGGCCGCACGCGAAGAACATGCAGTGGCCTGAGGGTGGGTGAAATGGCACCTTTGGGTGGCTTGCATTTTCAAAATATTATATCCGAAACGTCACAGGCTTGGGTGGGCAAGCCTGTCACCATGTTACAGAGGGGCACGTGAGTATGAGGGTGAGGGGTGGGAGGAATACAGCTGCTGGAGGTATCTAAACCCCCCTTAGGATCATCTTTATAACACTAAGGCAAGCTCTTCCCTTATCCCTCATATCAACTTGTCGAACTTGAAAGATGAGTGATGCCAGCCTCTGGAGGCACCGCTTGAATGTAGGCATGAACAGGCTAATGCTGCCTTTTCCAGGGCATTCCGTTTCAAGAGCACCCCTGCCTTAGGTGATAATCGTGAGGCCTGCTGGTTCCAGGGAGGTCCTTGTAAGGTGGGTGGTGTTCATTGAATGTTCCAGTGGTTCGTGAAGGTCTGATGCCCGTACAGAGCAAACAATGGCGGCTGTCGCCAGGCCTGCCAGGATCCTTCAGTGCTCTGGGGCCACAGATGCAGGGTGTTTGACGGATGCACAAAAACAATCCATGGAGGCGTTGTCCTCTTTCCATGACGGCTGCAAACCACTGCACACATACAAAGAGGAAAAACGAGGCGAAATACAGACACTGCTCCTTGTTATGCCTCGCCTGAGAGGCGGAAGATGTTGAGGCCGTCCCAGGTTTACAAGAGCTGGTGAATTGGGGAATGTGTCAAAAACCATGGGAGTTGCGTGGGAAACCTCACCGCAACGCCCAACGGAACGCCCCCCTTGCTCAGAGTGAGGCAAAACAGGGATTTGCGTTGTGTTGCATTTCAAGGTATTTGTGAAGCCTTTCAAAGTCGAGCAAAGTGGGTTTGCGTGGCTTCATAAATATGACTGAGAGGTTTGCATCACGCATGTACCATGTTGCGTGGTGTGAGCAGGACAAAAGTTCTCTTGAATATGGCCCAAAGTGTTTCAAATGGGACTTTATAATGCGTGACACTTACAGCAAGATCACATTACATTCTGGAATGTGAGTCTGGCTTTTCCAATGAACGTTTCAAAGTGGGTGAAACATGACAAAGCCACGTGGCTGCTGTCATAAAATCCCTCACGTGGTCAAATGTGAGAGTGAGCTCCTAACACTACCTGGCTTCGAGGAGCTTCTGCATTGTGCAGCCTGGCCTATTCTGGCGCTGCTCTCATGCTGTTAACTAGCATGAGAGCTGTGCCAGGATTGGATAAAGCATGCTCCCTCAGCGCTCCAAAGAGCATTAGAGGCCTTTGCTGGGTCTCAACCCAGCTTTACAAGACAGGTGGCTTGAGAGGTTTAAAGTGTGCATGTCTGTCTGGCCGTTACAAGGTGGCCGGCCTAAAAGATGTGCCCACTTTAAAGTGCCCAGTCCATCTCTCCTCTCTGCTCCCTGTTCGAGACTCAGCTCTGGAGTTTGCAGAGTCAATGATAATTACAGCGGTAATAATATCGGGAAACATCCTTTACCACGAAACCTTTACAAAGAAGTACCGTTACGACGCAGGTTTTACAACGAAAGTCATTACAACGACTTTCGCTGGAGGGCGCTCTAGGATAGGGAATAGTTTAATTTACTATCCAACACCTTCCCTACTATCCACGGGGACTGGAGTTGGAATAGTAAATTAAACTATTCACTATCCAGCGCCCCCCAACGCAAGTCGTTGTAACGACTTGCGTTGTAAAACTTGCGTCGTAGCGGTACGCGTTTTAAAAGCATGCGTTGTCCCGTCATACATCCATAATATCTATTACCATTTCATTTTTCATCCAGGGGCATTTAAACTCGTGGGGCGGCGCTCTTCCATCTTCACGGAGGAGCTGTCCTTGTGTGCAGACGTCACGGGTCAGAAGAGCTGCCAGGTGTCTTGGCCAATCAAAGCCGGCAGCTGTGACCGCTGCAGGTAAGAGCAGTGGGGTAGGAGTGGAGGGGGTCGTCAGACGACGACGAGGGAAAATAACACTAAAAAAAAAGAAAAACCTCTAACCTTGCGCTCGCTGCATCGCCAAGTCGGTGATGCAGCCAGCGCAAAGAAAGTGGTTTTCTTTTTAACATTTTATTTTCCCTCATCCACCCCCCCATCCCCTTCCTCCTCACCGCTCTCGCCTGCCGCTGCTGAATGCAGGCTACCTACAGCCATGGCAAAGCTTGGTACGGAAAAGACTGAAAGAAAGGCTCGGTCGGTGACGGACGACGCGCTGATGATCAGCACAACTGCTACTAGAGGTGGGCGAGCCCAAAACAATCTTTTACGTGGTTTCTGCCTTCCGCGTTCGCTCTACCCTCTTGCACAAAGAATTAAAAGCAAAGCATTTATATTTGAGGATAAAACAGAGAAACAAACCTCTATTTAGCGGCTGATTTGTACGAAGTGAAATCAGAAAATATGGGATTAATCCCCGCTTCCCCACTTAACCAAATTGTGTGATCCTTGGCAAATATTTTATTTCCTGATCCCTTTTTTCTTCATTTAAAAAAAAATGTTATATATTTTTATTAGTTCTAAACAAACATAGTCAGACATAATCAGGATACAAAGTCTAACAAGTGCTCATCTATCAATAATAAACTCTGGTCACGTCCAAATACAAATCACCTATCCACATCCAACAGTTCTTGCGTACCGTCCCTCAAAATAATGGCCCTAGTGGGCACCCAGGCTGTTGAGAATTAAACATAATATGAATGGCTTTTAGCAACAAGAAACCTAGAAGCGGTACCTGAGCCGCACACTGTAGGAAAACAAGGCGAATTAAAACCCTCCCGACCCCTCCCCCCTCCCCCGACCCCCCGGCGTGTCACACAAAGAAAACGTTTATACTAACATCAGGGTGTAGCACCTGATCCTTTTTTCTTCATTACCGCATATGAAAGCACCTTACAAAGTATTCATTGTTTAATAGACAGTAGTGTTGCACCATCCAAAGGCATCTGGGCAACACTTCACTGGCTTCCTTTTTGGTTCTCTAACGGCATTGTCGCCTGGGCCGGTGCAGGAACGGTTCTAAGTTCATCCATTAGAAATATCACTTTTAATAGGTACCTTCTCGATGCGCTGATATCATGTAACATATTGACGTCAAAGCGCCACATGTTAAAGAAATACACTTTTTAGAATTCTGAGAGACTTTATCATATTTTACATGAGGTTTGTTGCATGATTTACATGTATCCATTTAATCAAAAGAGGGAGGGAGAAGCAGAGATTCATTCGGCTTCCACTGGGTACAGTTGGAATCAGAGGAGAATGAATCACATGTCCTGTTTTTGCCAGGGTCTTAGGATCTTGTGTTTCGGAGACCCTCATTCACATATAACTCAGGTTGTGGTATATGTTGGTTTTCCGCTCTGTCGTTTAGGTGAATAGCATCATCATTGGGTCTTTTAACATTTGAGTGTTTAGTTATCCAAGTGAACTGGGTTCCTCCACCTGGAGGGAGACCGTCTGGTTTTTAGACAGTTGGGATTAGAGAGTGAATAGTGTCAAAAAGAGGTGCGCAAGATAAAAATGACCTCCATTCCTTTGTTCAGTCTTTTATTTAACCAGGAAGGGGCAATTTTAAGAAGGGATGGATGGTGCTGTGGTGGTTGTGCTAATGATTCACTGCACCTGGTGTTAGCTCATGGTAGGTCGACATGTTTCAGCCCTCGGTTGCTCTGATGAGTCTGTGGGCCTTCTTCAGGACCAAAGTGAAGCTGGCTACCTTTTAGGTTGCTTGCAGTGAGTAAGTGAATCACTTACCCCTCTTCAATAATGATCTCAATTTCCCAACTTCTTATGTGTGTTATAGGTACAAAGGATGGAGTCAGCACAAGCACAGATGAGTTATCTCAAAGGGTCAGTCCCCCTTCCATCCCTGAAGGAGCAACATTTGTCTCCTTGTAAAATTATTGGCAAAAGATGTACCTATAACACACATAAGAAGTTGAGCGATTGAGCTGCTACCAGGTGAGCTCAGAGACCGTTGTCTGTTTTTTATTTCCACAACAACTGATGTTGTGGGAATGAGAAGTGGGATTTGGTCTGTCTATCTTGGTTTCACAGCCCTAAAGCCTGCACTGCCCTGATAACATCAGACCAGTTTGCACCCCCGAGGCCAGGAGCCTGCTGATTTTGCAGCCTCCCGGGGAAACACCTGGGGCCAGATGTAGGTGTGCAAATACCGGTCGGAAACGGCCGAAAATACCGATTTTCGTCCGTTTCCGACCGGTATTTGGACATTGGTATGTAGGGGCTCAAAATACATTCAGATTCGGTAATTTTACCGAATCTGTAATTATACCGAATCGGTAAAATTACAGAATCGGTAAATTTACCGATTCTGTAAATTTTACATATTCGGTAATTTTACCGATCAGTAAAATTACCGAAACTGTATTTTCAGATGTAGGTAGCACTTTTAACAGTGCTACAGGCCTTTCAGGATTCGGTATTTACCATGCAATACAATTGCATGGTAAATAACGAATTCTTGTGTACATGCACATCTGTGCATGTACACCTGTGCCATGTGGCACACAGACATGCCCTTAGGGAATGTCTGTGTGCCACATGGCACACTAGCCAGAAACAGGGGTGCAACAGGTTGTCAAAGTGACACCCTGTCCCCCTTGCCAATTCGGTATTTTTACCGATTCGGTAAATACCGATTCGGTATTTGCTATTGAATCCTATGGGCTTCAAGGCCCATAGGAGTCAATAGCAAATACCGAATCGGTATTTTCCGAATCGGTAAATACCGATTCGGTAAAAAATACAGAATCGTTACCTACATTAGATTTACCGATTCTAAAATACCGAATCGGTAAATCTAATTTACCTACATCTAGCCCCTGGTGCCTTAAAGCCTGTCCAGCCATGATTACCAGACTTGTTCCCACTTGCTATTTTCACAATTCTGTGCACTTTTTTTTACATACAAATACCCAGCCCCTGGTTTAAGCATGTGGAAAATGTACAGAGAAAAGTATTTGGCTCTACAACCTGGAGTGGAGGCAAAAGTGGCCACATGTGAGAACTGCGGCTGCCGCCCGCATTAGCTGTGTGTCTGCGAGCTCCTGGTGTTCAACTGCTGCATGGTTGTGTGGTGGTCCCTGACCCCCATGACCCACTTTCACACACCCCTTTAAGCATCCCTTGTGGTGCACCACAAAATCATGGGGCTCCTTGCAGAATGGGGGCGAGGGGCATCTCAGTTTTCCATATCTGACAGATATTCATTGACCTTTGGCTGATGGGGAACCCCTTGGGGGTCTTGTAGGTTGGGGCAACTGTGCCACCTGGTCAGCAGGGGCCTGCGTTAGGCTCCTGGTCACCCACCCTTCCTTGAGGCAGGGCGGCAGACATAGGTGCAGGAAGTACAGGTGCAGTGGGGGGTTGCAGCAACCCCATAAATAACCATGCTGGAGTTTAGAAAGTGAACGAGCAAGAAAAGATGCCTTTAAATTTTAGTTTCATCTTCCCACATTCACTGTAAGTTCAAACACAAAAGTCAAATGCCAGGCTCTGTCTTTTTACAAATTGCTGATTATTCTTTTAACATGTGAATTGATGTTTACTTTTCTTTCTTTGACTGCACAGTGAGAGGGATTTTTAAAGTGACCGAAGCCACAGTCGTACTGGGGCACGGGGAGGGTGAAAGAAAAGGTGGAATGTACTACAAATTTTAAATAGCTGCAAATTAACTATACTAACATTTCAAAATCTTTCAGCATGTAGGAAAGCACAAATGAAGCACACTTTTGTAATTCTGAAGTGTGATGGAGACAAAGATTTTAAAACAAATCAAGACAATACTTGGTGATAAAAAAAAAAATTGCTGAAACGCAAATCATCCTTTGCGTGCTAGATACTTGTATCAATAAAACCACATTTGAATGCAAATGTAGTGCTCATTTCAATGGAAAATGTGTTGTCTGTAGTGACAATGTATTACCACCCCATGCTTTAGTAATATAATTGAGACAGTACTCCAACCATCTCTGCTCATTATGTACCACACCCTCACTGCTCTCTTGCAGAATGGGAGTGGCTCATTGGCTACGCATAGTGTGACGCTTCAATTTTTTACAGACCCTCTGAGTTCAGTGATGTAGCATTGACGGCAGCACCCCCACTCTGAAAATTGTTCCAGCACCTGGGCGGCTGTTTCCCTATTCTGCAGCTGTGGGAGCAGCAAAATAAATTGCTTTGTATTGACGCGGAGACCGCGGGGGAGGGAGGTCTGAACGAAGCTCCGAAGCGTGCGCGTGTCCTTGGACCTCGTGTTATTCCAAGAATCGCCTTCCAGTGATTCAGCTGAGACCTGCCGGCATACAGCGTGCTTGTGTGCACAGACGACGGGGCTGCAGATGGCGGGGCTGCAGACATGGAGTCGCTGCAGCACGCAGGTCATGTCACTTCCTGTCATGTAGCAGAGAATCCAGTCCATGGTCTCTATTCTTGGCGTACCACCCTCAGGGGCGCAGCTGTCAATGGTGCAGGTGGTGCAGTGGAACCTTGGCTCAGAGGGCGGGGCTGCAGACGGCTGGGCAGCGGACATGGAGTCGCTGCAGCATAGAGGTTATGTGACTTCCTGTCACGTGACAGAGAGCCTAGTCCATGATCTCTATTCTTGGCGTACCGCCCTCAGGGGTGCAGCTGTCAATGGTACAGGCGGTGCAGTGGAACCTTGGACCAGATGGCGGGACTGCGGACATAGAGTCGCTGCAGCATGCAGGTCATGTGACTTCCTGTCAAGTGACAGAGAACCTAGTCCATGATCTCTATTCTTGGCATACCGCCCTCAGGGGAGCAGCTGTCAATGGTGGAGGTGGTGCAGTGGAACCTTGGCTCAGAGGGCAGGGCTGCAGATGGCGGGGCTGCAGACGGCGGGGCTGCAGACATGGAGTCGCTGCAGCACGCAGGTCATGTGACTTCCTGTCAAGTGACTAACCCATGATCTCTGTTCTTGGCGTACCACCCTCAGATGCGTAGCTATCAATGGTGCAGTAAGTGCAGCGGAACCTTGGTCCAGATGGCGGGGCTGCGGACATGGAATCCCTGCAGCATGCAGGTCATGTGACTTCCTGTCACGTGACAGAGAATCTAGTCCATGATCTCTATTTTTGGCGTATCACCCTCAGGGTCACAGCTGTCTATGGTGTAGTAGGTGCAGTGGAACCCTGGCCCAGTGGCGCAGCAGGCCCAATGAGCCCTTATTATTGCTGTATTTTACAAATTAAGCAGTAGACATGGAAGGCATGTTCCTTTCTTGTGCCAGGGCTCATGGAGCTGTTGCTACCCTAAAATATGAGATATTAGGATCTTCTTAGTACAATCAAGTTTCACAACACCAAAATTCATCTAGTATTAATAAGCTGATCAAAATTCTCCTCAATAGACCCTTGTCTGCGCTATGCTTTAGTTAGGATAGCCTGAGCTCCAGGCTGAGCCGGTCAGTACCGGGGCGTGTATGGGACATAAGACCTTGTAGGTTGCCCCCTAGTGGTGGTACCAAAGTACTGCAGAAGGCTCCAAAAGTTGGCGAATAAGGGGTGCTCCAGCACACAAAATTCTTACAGTGCATGCAGCTTTGAAAACCTGTGGACCCATCATTGGAACTCCACCAGTGGTGCTGGGGGCGGTCATGTGTCAACAATCACTGCACAGTATGACTAATTAGGAGATTGGGAACTTGTGGTCCTAAGCAATGTTGGTATGAAAATAGTTGACATGCATTACCCAGTTACACTAAGAGCTCAGGGGTGAAACTGGGAGGAGTCAGGATAACAGGCACAATTGCTTTAGTAAAAAAGAGTCTAGACAAGTCACAAAAATAGGGAGAGTGAGAAAAACATCCTTAACCCAGTTTACTAACAGTTCAAATGAGCAAAGTATGAGAAATTACTCATAAAATGCCCTATAACACTCTCAAGGTCTGATTAATGGGTTGCTCACAGAATGAGCCTATAATCTGTCCTCGTGGCTGGCTGGCCTTTCTCCCTCTTTGGGTTCACTTAAGGATGACCCTACTAGCAGTGGAGACACCCTGGCTCCTCCCTCCACAGCCTCAGAGGTAACCCCGCCATTAACGGGGTGCATCAGTAACCCGAGACAGACTGACCTGACGCCATATCTGTCAGCGTTACCCCTGGGTAAGACCATCCTGGAACGCATGGCAGGAGCTTGCTGGAGCATGATTTTGGCGTCCCTGGCAGGATGAGAGCCTCCCACCATCACCGTAGGACAACCATATCTATGGCCCTGACTGTCCCTCCACTTTGGGGCACATTTCTAGGGCCCACAGGTTGTGGTGGAAACCAAACATCTGATGGGGGTATTGGTGAAATGTCAGCCAGAGGGTCCCCCAATATAGAACTCTTCTTTGGTGGGGACAGCTACTTTGGAAGTGAAACATTTGCCTCTATGGCGGAGAATTGTCAATCTACTCTCAGGTGCCCCCTAGAATGCCTAAGGGACTCAGGGTCCCCACACAAGGCAGAGGGCTGGGAAACATGGCGAGCACTGGACTGACACTGTTAAAGGAAGTTACTGTGGGTGAGTCTGTGTGATAACTCTCTACCTCAGTCTCTCTCTCTCTCTCCCTCTCTCTCTATATTCCCCAGTAGGTAGTTAGGACCTAGTTTCCTAAGGAAAAGGGTTTTTTGTTTTACCAATATATTTGGCGCCGTTTAACGAATCTTCATGAAATGTCCAAAACGAATGGCCCACTCAGTTCAGCTGCTGTGTTGAAAGTTTCGGGGTGATTTTTCAAGCGGGGACCAAGAAAAAGAGGGGTCCCAAAGCGCTTTTTCTCCATGTTAATTTCCATAGGAAACTGTTGACGCAGCTACAGCCCGAACAGCTGAACGGAATTACACCAAATTTGGCAGAAAGATAGCTCTTGGTCCAGAAAGCTCTCTTTTTGTTAAATGGTGTAAATCCATTCAGTAGTTCCTGGGAAATGTAAAAATTTCTCAGATATACAAATATGGCCACAGAGGATTCGCAAACCCTCCCGATCTCTTGCCTGCAATCTGATTGGCTGCCAACACTTCAAACCAGGAAGTGTTGGCAGCCATCTTGTGACTCAGTTGAACCGAATCACAAGCAAAAAGGTTAAAAAACATTACAAATAAAGAATATGGGGCAGGGTAGAAACACCCTAACCCCTAGGCCTGTTCAGGGTGTCCCACAAGGACCCCCAGGGCCCAAAAAAGCCTTTTTAAAAAATAAATTAGGCGGAATTAGCATTGGATCCCTGAGTTCGGACACAAAAATGTTATTAACGAAGCGCGGGCTCATGCGCTTTGTTTAATTAGGTTCTTGGTGAGACAGGTTCCGGGGGCAATGATACAAATACATGCGAGGGACCGCCACCTCCCCGGGGCTTTGTTTTTAAAATGATGCATGGAGGGGGTGGGGGGGGGGGCGCTTGACCTCCGCAGCCCCAGGGACCTCCAACTCCTTGGGGCTATATTAGAAAATAAAGTGTGGGGGGCTCGAGCCCCCACACATAGCCACAGGGACCACCACCTCCATGGGGTTTCAATACTGTTGGAGGGGGGGCGCGTGGCCCCCCTCGTGGAGCCGTAAATGGCCCTGGGGACCGCCAGGGCCGGCTCCAGGAATGTCCAAGGGTGCCCACCCCGGGACATTGCAGTTTGTATTGGCATGGCGGGAGCACTGCTCCTGCTATCCCATAGCGAACAAGGGCTCCAAATTTGAACAAGTGCGTAGCTCAGCAAGACCTCCTCAATCCGCAGCGTAGCAGAGTTTGCCAGAGCCGACCCCATTCATAATCTCGTGGACCAGTGATGGCGGCCCTCTGCAGGTGTGTCGGCTCCGCTCACAGCCCTGGTGGTGCTGCAGCTCTTGCTTTGTGTGTGTATACAGGGATTTCAACCTGTGCCTGGAGCGATGCGAAGCATATGGTTTAACTTTCATGCCGCAGAGGATGTCAGCAGCAGCCCATCACGACCACACCACCTGAGGGAACCGAACTACATTTCGCCTCCCACAAGTACCCACACTGAGCAACAGAAGCAACAGATTTAGGTGGATGTATTGCTGGTTGGCACCCATTTTTGAGCATTACAACTATTTCTGCATTAAACTCATGTTACGCGCAAGAGCTGTGCTTTTTTTAAAATGTAGAATTGCTGGTACTTGGTAAGCTGTACTCCACACATGATGTGCGACGCTTCCTTTGAAGTTTGTTAAAAGTGTTTTAATTTCATGGGGTCGCCATCACCCCATGGATGGAATGGGTTGACGTGCAAGAAGTGTACCAGACCGCAGTCATTGAGTCGGTGAAGGCCGGGCACCCCCCCCCCCCTGTTGTGAGTAGCAGGGGCACTCTCAGCACAGAGCAGAACACCATGTGCAACATGGTGCTCAGCGCCTGGTGGGGACCCTGTGCTATTCCCTGTGTTCTCTTTCAAATTTTATTCGTATGCATGCAGCGCTGAGGAAACTGTTGGCAAGGCTGTGTGCTCAACCCAGTTTTAATTACACTGGGCGTATTTTACCCGACACGTCTCATATCGGACACTTCAGTGGGTGACTCCTCCCATCCACGGAACTCAGCGGAAACGCACTGAGTTTTTTGGTTACCCAGTGGATTTCCACAGAGTTAAACTCCGCAAGCTCTGCCCAGCCCTACTTACTGGAGAGATTTAGAAAGTTATGGGTGACCATTTTTTAATTGGAGAAATTAATTACTACCTCCCCTGACACCAGAACCTTAGATCTGATTGACTTGTAACCAAGGACAAAGAAGATACCGAAGTCTGCAACTTCAGGACCTGACCAAAGCAAAGGTTCCATAACCTGCACCTGTGGCACCAACCCTGCAACTGCATGACTGCGTCTCGTCCCAGACCAAAGACCGGTTCCAATGGAACAAGGAACCCCTCTGAGAGCCAAAGGCAACTCCAGTACTCCCTAAGACTAGAGGCACAAGTCCTCTGCAGTGTGCAGGTAAAGAATGCTCCCAGAACCAAAGAATCATTGGCCATTAGGCCGGCTGAGGGTTCACCCAAAAGTAAATGATTTTGGGCCATATGTAGGAAGCCTAATTGTGCTCACAAATGCTGAAATTCGCTGAATTTCAGCATTTGCGATCGCAGTTAGGGCAGTGTGCTATGTAGCACACAGAAACCCACATGCAAAATAAGGAATCGCAAAATTTGCGATTCCTTATTTTGTTATTGCATTTAAGGAATCGCAAATTGCAATTCCTTAAATGCAATGTAGGAAGCACACAAGTTGTGCAAATTTTGGCTTAAGGAATCGCAAAATACCACCAACTTCAGGTTAGTGGTATTTTGTGATTTCTTTGAAAAATACACTTTTGGGCATTTTTCAAAGTGCCATGTGGATCACATACATGCCCTTAGGGCATGTATGTGGGCCACTTGTGCACACATGTTAATTTCAGGGGTGCAAAAGGATGTTCTATTGACACCCTTACAACCCTGAAATTGCATTCTCAATTTGCGATTCTCTAATTGAGAATCGCAAATTGAGAATGTCTTCCCATTAATTCCTATGGGCCTTCTAGCCCATAGGAATGAATGAGAAGGTATTCCTTATTTGCGAATCTCAATTTGCGATTCGCAAATAAGGAATAAGTGGGATTCGCAAAAATGTTGCGTTTTGCGATTCTCTAATTGCGATTCCCTAAAAATCGCAATTTGAGAATCGCAAAACACAAATTACCTGCATATGGCCCTTAGTGCACTGTGGGAAATGTAGTTCTGACCTCCAGCAAGTTTCAGGTGGTTATTATTTTGCCCCGGACTTCAGGACAATGAAGTAACACAAGGCTAAGCTTGCCACTGCCACGGCTTGTTGGTGGCCAGTTCGGCTACCACTACCTTTGTTTGATGCTGAACCTAGAGGGAACCCTGCAGCAACTTCAACACAGTGCCTCATTGGCCCAGTTGGTGAGATTTTGCCCCTGTTTCCTCACCAGCACCTTGGACAGCCAGGACTGCTCTGCAACCGGCCCTACGAGTGAAAATCAACTGACTGTCCAAGCTTAGTCCTGGGAGCCTCGTGACTTTACCACCCAGTGGTTTCCACTGAACTCGAACTGCAAGTGACTGAGTGTCATTAGTGCTTCACCACATTGATCACAACATTAAAGATTTGCAATAGTGAAATGCACTGATTTATTTTTGCTTTAAAATCAATAACTCCGGTGATAGTCATCCGATTTTCTTCGTTTTGGTGTCCAAATTTAAAATAGAAATCTGCTTCAATTTATAAATAGGTGTCGGATTTCTTTTGAGTCGTGCCAATTACTAATCATCCATGCTAGTACTCTGAAATTCTTAACACAAGTAAAGCCTAGCTACTCTGTGCTCTCTACCGGGACTGAGCTAGGGAGTCAAATTCAAAATAACTTTATTTCGGATATATTGCAATCCATAAAAGTGCGATACATTATACATTTCATTTAAAAGAACATCACAAAGTTACAAAGACAATATAAAATAAGTACATAAGACATATGAATTTCTTGACAGAGTGAGTAACCAAGATCGGTACAGACAAAGTGCAAGTGCAAGTCGAGCCCATATGCAATAGTGCAAAAAGGTACTTCAGGCAGAAAATCACAGTTATTCATCTAAGCATTTTCTTATTCTCACAGATAATTTTAAATATTCTAACACCTGGAGAACACAGTCAGAATGCAATAGCTGTAAATATACAAGAGCGGGTCTGATTTGTTTAAAATTTAATTTTCTTAAAAGAGTAACAAGATACCGCCTGCGGGGATATTCATAAAATGTGCATAAAAATATAAAATGCAGCATGTCCTGTGGAGACTTCCCGTCGCAGCCACAGGGTGCTGCCGATTTTTTAAAAATGTCCAACTTTGGTCTAATTAAAATGTGGTGGAAGATGTTGAATCTAAATCGGGTCAGCAGAAACTTGTCATGGGAGGTAAAGGAGCCTGTTAGGTACATTTCCATAGTGTCACATGTTCTCAACATAATGTACTTTCTAACATTTGGTTTCATGAGCTCCACTTCATCTCTTAGGGCACTGCGATTCATAAAAAAAGCCCTCTTAATTACTGCAACATCACCCTTGACTATATCCCCCGGATTTTCAAACAAATTTGGGCGCCCTAGCTTCAAAAATTGGGACTTCAGATATTTGAGCCAGGGTACACACATGGCATAATCCATTGAAACAAGATCTTCCAGTATCTGGTGGGTTAAGGGTATATCCTGGCTTAACCATAATTTAATCCAGCATAACAGTGGTTTCAAACCGACAATGTCTGAGACATACTGACAGCCAAGCTCTTCATGTACAGCTAAGTTCGGTGTACTACCTGGGACACACAACAAGCGCTTTAAGACGTTATTTTCGGCTATTTGTATTTGTTCACCATTTGTATAGCCCCATATCTCACTGCCGTATACTGCGGTGGATATGGATTTAGCACTATATAGTTGCATCATGGCAACCATCGGCTTTTTCCCCAATTTACTGGCAAAATTAAAAATCGAGGCATTCACTCTGGTCATTTCACCCTTCTTTCTGGCCAGATGTGGAGCCCAGTTGAGCTTAGTATCAAATAAAACACCCAAATATGAAAATGTATTGGTAACAGGGATCACAACATCATTTAATTTAAAAACAAACTTCTTTTTTGGTTGACGGCCAACATGCATAATGTAAGATTTCGAGTTATTGACCATAAGATCCCTGTCAGACATAAAGTTATTAAAAGCATTCAGCAATGCTTGAAGACCCTTCTCTGTTCGTGATATTAAAACCGCGTCATCCGCGTATAGAAGCAAGGGAATGCCCCTCTCTCCTGCTCTTGGACAATCTGATTTTATCTCTTGCAATGCAGACTCTAGGTCGTTTATATAAAAATTAAAAAGAAATGGGGCCAGAATACACCCCTGCCGTACTCCTTTGTTGGTGCTAAACTTGCCTGTGGTTTCCCCATTCACTGAGAACCTCACATTGGCTTTTGTGTCATTGTGTAGGTCCGCAAGGAAATCCACAATCCCCCTGTCAACGCCTTTGTCCCTCATGGTCTGCCATAGCCTCCCCCTGTTGACACAGTCGAAGGCTGACGACAGATCCATGAAGGCTAAGTGAATTACTCCCTTTTGAACAACAGTGTATTTGTTCAAGATAAGAGACAGATTAAGGCACTGAGTTATGGTAGAGCGGCCTTCACAGAAACCATATTGGCAAGTTGACATAATGTTATTATCAGTCGCCCAGCTTACTAGACGTTGAAGTAGAACTCTCCCCATAATTTTAACCAGCGAATCGATAAGGGATATTGGTCGATAACAAAGAGGACTTCCCCTGTCGCCTTTCTTGAAGATAGGGACTATAGTTGATAATCCCCACGTTTCCGGACAGCCTACCCTGGCCGCAGCATTAAATACAGCAGTCAGAATTGGAGCCCAGAAAGCTGGATCATATTTATAAAGGTCCGGCGGAATTCCATCAGGACCTGGTGCTTTATTGGCTGTAAGACCCAAGATGGCAACCCGAACCTCGCTTATTTCAATTGTTATGTTACTGCTCCCCACAAGTGGGGCTGGAGCACTAGAACCAGCACCCTCTAGAAAGTACAGGCTTTTGAAGTGGCTTTCCCATTCTGCTTTAGTTATGCAGCAAGCAAGTTCATTACAGGGGTCATCGGTTAAAAAAGGTTTTTTAACCATTGCCCAGAACTTGGTGCTGCTCTTCAGGGTGGAAGGATCAAGTAATTCCTGCCAAGCCTCCTTCCTAAGAAGCTCCTTACGGGCGATGGTAATAGCCTTATATTCTTTCCTGCAGGCCTTTACCTCCTCCCGGTTCCTCGGTGAGGCTGACAAGGCAATCCTTAGGTTGCGAGCAGCTTTGGTGCAGTCGTGGCTGAACCATTTCGGGCCTGTTTTAGCCTGATTTTTATTAGGGACAGTGAGAAGCGCTGACACCTTCTCCGACACATTTTGAAAGGATTCTAGTACTAGCCTGGGGTCATCCCCCTCAATCATGCAAACTTTAATCTCCTCTGTACAGCTCTCCACAATATTTTTGTAGAGGATATCCGCAGATTCCAGTGACCATTTTAACCTCCTCCTGCCGTCAGTTGTTCCCAAGCTACCTTGAGAAATGGTCTTATTTCCCTTCTTTGCCCAGGGACATTTCAAGCAGATTGTTAAGGGATTATGGTCACTGAACTCGCTCGAGACAATGCAAAAAGAGTCTAAAAAATTTTGCATCGTCCGAGAGGCCAGTATATGGTCTATAAAGGTACCCCTCCCATGTCCCTTAAAAGTTGGGGTATCAAAACAATACAACGGGTCTTTAAAAGACAGCCCCAAAGAGAGGTCAAGATCATCCATCAGATTGTTACACAATTCCCCCTCCTTGGTGTGTTCCATATGGAGATAACATGCACGTTCACAGAACATTTCAGGTAAGCTTTTATGTAAAGGATCTATACAGGGATGTAAATTAAAATCCCCCATAATCAGCAGGTTATGGCCTAGGTCTTTCATATTATTAGAAACAAAAGAATGTAGGAAACAAATATCATTCCTAACCTCACTGTCGTAGATAGCATTGTAAAAATTCACCAAACCCACACTGACATTTCCTCCAGATAAGACCAAGCCCAATACACCTGTGTGCTTGGCTTCAACTCTGCGTACTCCGCAAGGTAATAGTATTGAAATAAAAATTACCAGGCCCCCCTTCGGCCTACCCCTTAAAGATGGCAAAGCGGGTACATAAAATGACTTGTATCCTTCCAAAAAGAGGTTACAGCCCACCTCCCAGGTTTCTTGTAGGCAGATAATCGAAAACTGTTTGATGTAGGTCACCCAATTTTCATCACACATTTTCGCCGCAAGACCTGCAATATTCCAGGAAATAGCTTGGCATGCTGGGTTAGTAACCTCCGGAATATCTGAGATTATGTTTGTAAGTTCACCTGTAGCCACAGTATCCTGAGCCGCAGGTGCCATCCGTCAGTCGCACATTTCAAGGCCAGATAGTGCTTCATACCTGTTCTGTATAGTTAGATCCGTGCCATATCGATAGGGGCCAACACTATTACTCCTGTTATAAACATCAATGGGTCCAACTGACCTACAAGGATTCATGATGTTATAAAAGAATTGAGAATCTTGAACAGGGGTGTAAGGTTCAAATGCCCGCCTGGATAAGCTCTGTTGTGGTGTAGGTTTACAGAGATGCGCATAAAAGTAGCCTAGCGGGCGTACACAGATACTGTTTTCATTATAAACCAGTGAAGAAGCTCTCAAGAGAACAGTCGCCACATGCTGAGGATGTTTAAAATTAATGACTATACAGTCTCCAGAGCTAGATTTTCTAGAGGGTCCCACCCAATTCACGCGTCTAACTACCATGATCTGGTCCGAATATGCTATGGGAAAACCACAATTTTTGTTAAGCCAAGCTACAGTCTTGTTTTTCAAGGAACTATGGGACTCATCATAAGGAGATGCAGGATGTGTGCCGCAAGGAGGGACATTAGTTAGTACTGCCACATATGGAGCACAATCAGGTGGTAGGTTTAAGTAGCGATTGTGCCTTGGGTGACTAAGGGTTCTACTGTTTTGAGATGTTGTAGATAGTTGTGGTTGCGGAGCTGGTTGCGGAGCTGATACTACTGGGGTATCCAATATGTTGGATCTATCAGGCTCCGCTGGTACCACTGTAACAGTATTCCCCCTATCCCTATCCTTGATCCGTGTGTCATTGGCTTTATCAGATTCTTTCCCTTTCCCCCCACTGTGAACTGAACCACCAAATGTTGTAGTCTTATGTGATGATAAGAGACCACCCAGCCTTATAACTTCCTTTGCTAAATTGTCAATCTTGTTAGTTAAAGGCTTGATAAGCTCTTCAATTTTTGATGTTAATGAAGCTTCAAGATTTTTTAATAAAGAGGCAAGCAAGTCAGAATTTTGATGAGCCCCATTACCATTAATGCCCGTAAAGACAAAAGGGGTTATAGCAGCAGGGCCACTAGTCATCTTACCATCCTTTTTTTTACCCTTGGAGTTATTAGGTTTACCATTATCTTTTTGAGATACTGTTCTACATGTTCTCAGGGGCCTATTTTCAGGTTGGGTTACAGTTTGGATCTCATTCAAAACATCGGTGTCGTCAATTAGCTGTACTGGTGGCTCGGCATAGACCTCAACACTTACTGAGATGGGCACAAGGGGGTCAATAGTAATGAGATCAGTAATGTTAGCAACAGGATCTATGGGTGGAGTAATATCAGGGGGTGTTTCTAGTGAGTCCCCTGTCATATTGGCCTTCCCCAACGATGCACGTCTGTTATGGTTAATTTGGTTTACTTTCCTAACCAAAAAATTATCCAGTGACGCTGGGCCTACCTTAACCTTGTCAGATTTGGGTTTGGACATCATAGGCAGTGAGGCTATCAAAATACACACTAGCGTGCTCACTCACGATCAAGTAATAACAACAATAGTAACAAATTATAAAAGTAGAATTCTTACGTGCACACAGCACGATGACAGTCAGAATTGGGCGCTACAGGGTCCCTGGCCCAGTCCAGTCTCCTCAGGCCTCTGAGGGCCACAGAGGGCCCGCCCTTTGCCCGGGCTTAGCCCCGGGCGCTCCCGCGCGCGACTCGCGGGGGCGAGAGGGAGGTCAGCGTTATCTAGCGCCTCCGGGCGCTTCCAGCGCGTCACAGGCGCGCCGCCCCTAAGGCTGCTGGGGGCTGTAGTGCGGCGTGTTGTCCAGCGCACCTCCGCCGGTTTCTCTGAATGCCGCCGTTCCCCTCACGGCTCTGGTCCGCCCGTTGGCGTGCAGGTAATGTGCTCGCGCTTGCTGGTGTTCCCCCACTGTGCTCCTGGGAGGTCAGCGTTATCTAGCGCCTCCGGGCGCTTCCAGCGCGTCACAGGCGCGCCGCCCCTAAGGCTGCTGGGGGCTGTAGTGCGGCGTGTTGTCCAGCGCACCTCCGCCGGTTTCTCTGAATGCCGCCGTTCCCCTCACGGCTCTGGTCCGCCCGTTGGCGTGCAGGTAATGTGCTCGCGCTTGCTGGTGTTCCCCCACTGTGCTCCTGGGAGGTCAGCGTTATCTAGCGCCTCCGGGCGCTTCCAGCGCGTCACAGGCGCGCCGCCCCTAAGGCTGCTGGGGGCTGTAGTGCGGCGTGTTGTCCAGCGCACCTCCGCCGGTTTCTCTGAATGCCGCCGTTCCCCTCACGGCTCTGGTCCGCCCGTTGGCGTGCAGGTAATGTGCTCGCGCTTGCTGGTGTTCCCCCACTGTGCTCCTGGGAGGTCAGCGTTATCTAGCGCCTCCGGGCGCTTCCAGCGCGTCACAGGCGCGCCGCCCCTAAGGCTGCTGGGGGCTGTAGTGCGGCGTGTTGTCCAGCGCACCTCCGCCGGTTTCTCTGAATGCCGCCGTTCCCCTCACGGCTCTGGTCCGCCCGTTGGCGTGCAGGTAATGTGCTCGCGCTTGCTGGTGTTCTCCCACTGTGCTCCTGGGAGGTCAGCGTTATCTAGTGCCTCCGGGCGCTTCCAGCGCGTCACAGGCGCGCCGCCCCTAAGGCTGCTGGGGGCTGTAGTGCGGCGTGTTGTCCAGCGCACCTCCGCCGGTTTCTCTGAATGCCGCCGTTCCCCTCACGGCTCTGGTCCGCCCGTTGGCGTGCAGGTAATGTGCTCGCGCTTGCTGGTGTTCCCCCACTGTGCTCCTGGGAGGTCAGCGTTATCTAGCGCCTCCGGGCGCTTCCAGCGCGTCACAGGCGCGCCGCCCCTAAGGCTGCTGGGGGCTGTAGTGCGGCGTGTTGTCCAGCGCACCTCCGCCGGTTTCTCTGAATGCCGCCGTTCCCCTCACGGCTCTGGTCCGCCCGTTGGCGTGCAGGTAATGTGCTCGCGCTTGCTGGTGTTCCCCCACTGTGCTCCTGGGAGGTCAGCGTTATCTAGCGCCTCCGGGCGCTTCCAGCGCGTCACAGGCGCGCCGCCCCTAAGGCTGCTGGGGGCTGTAGTGCGGCGTGTTGTCCAGCGCACCTCCGCCGGTTTCTCTGAATGCCGCCGTTCCCCTCACGGCTCTGGTCCGCCCGTTGGCGTGCAGGTAATGTGCTCGCGCTTGCTGGTGTTCCCCTAGGGAGTCATTGGTGTGAATCCAAGGACTTTTTTGGGGTAATGTGACGGTATTGCATAGTGAAGCCTAACCAGCCTTACTGCCTGATTAACCACTTTCCTACAGTCCTTAAATGAGATTGTGCAGCGCAGGCCGAGAGGTTAAGCATTTGTGGCCGCCATCTGTGGACTGTCTTGTCGTAGCACGACCCGGTGATAGCTTCATGCAGTCACACAGCCGCGAGGCTGGCACAGCTGCGTGGTGTGTACTACACTCCTTTGCCCACCCCGCAGAGAAGGAGGGACCCACGTCTGGGCATACCCTGCCAACTAAGGGCAAACAAAGCAAACAGTGGATTTAGGCCCAGTTCTCCGTACAGGAGTGAATGTATGACATTGTTCTGCATTCTTTCCATCAAGTGTTGTTTTTGCATTTGTCACCCGAGTGGGACGGGTATGCCCAGACGTGGGTCCCGTGCTCTCCTTGCCACTGGAGTCAAGCTATCCTGGCTGATGAGGGCTGAAAGCCGACACCGGTCCTGGGATGCTTGTTTCCAGTCCAGGGAGCACTTGGCCTGGCAGTTCGAGTTGACTCTTCCCAGTGGGCACAGGGTCAAGACTGATTTGCATATGGCTGGGTTCAAACTGGAATGGCGAGCAAAAAAATGATGGATTTAGGCCCAGATCTCTGTACTCAGGTGAATGTATGACATTGTTCTGCATTCTGATGATCAATTGTTGTTTTTGCATTTAGCAAAGGATCCTGACAGAAGCTTGAGGCAAGTTATATGAAGGTATAATTCCTCTTTGGACCACCTGCCTCCCATTGCTATTCCTCCTCATTTTGCACCCGATCCTAAGTGGCTGGCGTCCGATTCGATCACCATGTCTGGAACAAGACTGAAAATGGCCCTCGCGTTCCACGCATCCAAGTGATCGAGCCACCACTGGAGTTCTTGGGATACTTTCGTTGATAATGGAATCTGGTGTAAGTGTGAGAGGCTCTTCCATAAGTGAAGGATTTTTAGCATCTGAAGAGCACAATAGTGGAGAGGCTCTGTGAAAAATGACCTGAATGGAGGAGACTAGAAGACCTATCAGTCCGGCTATCCAGCATAGTGTGAGTGTCTCTTTCAACAAGACCTTGAAAATCTCCCTCTTTATAGCATGAATCATTCGAACTGGACAGTCTTGGGTAGGCAAGACAGTCTATTGCAAATCCCAGAAAGGTCATCTGTTTAGACGGATTTAGAACTGAGTTGTCGAGATTGATAACAACCAGACCATGAAGTCGCCTTCTCCTAGAAGTCCTCTCAATAGATGTATCCCCTCCATTTTGAATTGTCTGTAAAGAATCCAAGCACTGAATTCATTGAAATTATTTACAGGGCAAGAACCTCTGCCTTTCTTGTCTACAAGGAAAGCATTGCTGAGGTTTCTTTTGGAATGGGGAACGCAGGGTCTGGTGTCTTGTTTCCCAATACACAAAGCAAGCATTGATCTATGAAGAGTTGTTTCTGCACTGAAAAATAGATGTGTTCAAGAGGCCTGGTCTGGGAGGGGGTCAAATAAACTTCGAGGTGGATTGCCAACACTGTTTGAAGAATTCACACATGCTGCGTGGTCTGTCCCCAATTGTGAATATAAGGACACATTCTCCCTCCGGTTCTATACAGGTACAGGTAGAAGGATGGTGACTCACCTTGAAAGGAAATATTGGATGATCCACTACGGAAGCCTCAATATGAGCAAATGTTTTCTGTCGCCTCGGCCTCTTGAGAGGAGGATGGGGGTTATTTTGGGTTGTTGTTCAGGCCATTCTATGTCAAGAGTTTCCTCTGAGAGAAGGAGCTTGGTAGGATAAGTGGCTGGCAGAGCGGCCTCTGTCAACCCTGTTAAGAGGGTGAGGTTGGGAAACCATTTTTAGAGCAACCTGAGACTTAGCAAGGGGCCTAAAAGTGTTTACAAATTTTGCTTCCTCCTTTCCATAAGGATCCAAAAATAAAAGGCCGCCTGCCAAGGGACCTGCCTCATTTGTTGGTGGTTTGCATGCCTCATTTGTTGGTGGTTTGCATGCCTCATTTGTTGGTGGTTTGCATGCCTCATTTGTTGGTGGTTTGCATAGCTTAGGATCTATCATTAGAAGGATGGAGTGATGTATTCCAATGACCAAGCACAATTAGCATTGTCCAGTGGACCAATAGCTCTCCGGCCCATCCTGCCAGAAGGTTTGGGCCTACTGCAGTTCCTTGATCTTTGGCTGTGAAGGCCAAAGCCAAGATCTCGGAGAGAGGCCCAGACAGCTCCAAGAGTTTGCCTCGGCATGTCTTCCAAGATACTTGATGAAAAAGTTGGTCAATTTTGATTCAATGTCTTGGGTCAAGGCCACATGCCCCTGCAATGAGGTTCTAGGACATTCAGCACGGAGCCTATTGCGGACGTTCTTGCGAAAAGGCTTCTGAAGTCTACTTTGTACATTTGTCGCAGTCTTAGTGGATGGACCTCACTCAGATGAGCGAGGATAAGCCTTTCTCTGGATCTAGGGTATCTCAAGGAGAGAGAGTGTGCCTTGGTGTTCAGATGATCTCACACCTGCCTTGGGATTGGCATGTCACCTCTTTTTTGGCACTGGGAGCCAAGACCTCATAATAGCCTCATCTGATGTGTCAGAATCAACCTCAGCATTCTTGATGTCCAGGATAGAAATCAATATATCTGCCTTGCCATCCTCATCTTCTTCTCCAGGGGCATTTATAGTGCGTGTAAATGAACTCTCCTGGGTTTTTTAGGGCATCCAATTTAGCTTCTAAATTTTACTTTTGGAAGAGATATTTCCAGAATTTCCAGTAGGTAATTGGGAAGAGGGATCAGGCACATAGGATTGAAAAGTTTTAAGTGGCTAAGTCATCACCTCCAAGGATGCAGAAACAGTTATTTGAACTTAATTTTGTTAGTTCTGATCTAACGTCAAGCGTTCAATCTAGTACAAATTCAGCAATGTTGTTAGCATTTACATCTGCTGTCATGTTTGAGGGGTTTCCCTCTCGCATTATGGAGGTTGTAATTACATGGTCTGGCAGAATCAATTTAAATCCTCAGTTGTAGGATGACAAGTGCTTTATGGAATACAGAGGGTAAACACTCGTCACTGTCACCCATTAACGGGGCATCGTAATAATGAACTGAAGTAGATCCAGGGGCAAAGGTTCCTACAGTTAAACTGTAATCAGTAAATTACAGGAGTTCTGTTGTCTTTACCCAGGGTGTCCCCAGTCAGTAGCAACTGGAGGCCAGGTAAGGAGATGAGGGCCTGATGGATACCCAGTGACCGGGCTGAGGGTGAGCTGAAAGGGGGGATGAAGGGCACATTGACCCAACTGGAACATCTTCCGAACCTCTCTTGCGACTGCTTCACTGGCTGCCCATCAGGAAACAAGCAGTGTTTAAGCTTCAGTGTCTGGTATTCAAAACACTACAGGAGAGTGGTCCGGCTTACCTGAGAAAGAAGCTAAAACCATATATTCCTTCCCGCCAATTGAGATCGAGTGATCAGCAGCTGTTGTGCCCAATGAAAATCAATAAAATCAGAATGGGTGTATGCTCATTCTTGTATCTTGCCCCATTCTTTTGTAACGAACTGCCAGATAACATCTTCACATGTTCCAACATCTGACAGTTTAAAAAACTTCTTAAAACCTGGTTGTTCAGTCACTAATCAGTTGTCTCTACACTGCTCTGTCTGATATTGTGGGACCAAGAGATCCCCTTGGGGATGATTCGTTTTGCGCCTAATAAATATAAATAGTAATAATGCAAGCAGGAGAGGGCTCTTGAACCAAGAGGGGAAACAGGCCGAGAAAGAACTCTGACAAGTAGGGGGAGGTGGGAGGCTGCAGGAGAGAACGGGCGCCCTGTGACCGCTCTGAGGAGAATTCAAAATGGCGGAGGCACGCATGCCCAGGTTCAAACTACTCAAGCAGACCTAAGCAGCGGGGTACAAAATAATAAAATAATTGTAATTACATTTATATAGCGCTTAAACCCACTGACGAGGGGTTGAATGTAGCTGCCCACAAAGGTCCACATGGCGCAATATGAAAACAAAAGTAAAACGGCAAACTGAAAAAAGGAACAGTTAGATGAATAAAAAGACTAAAAAAAAAAGAGCAGTTAGAAAAATAAAAAAACTCTAGAAAAAAGGAACAGTTGAATAAATAAAAAGACTACAGCAAATGTAAAGAGAATACTTTACATGGCCACTGAGCAGCATAGAAGAGGTGGTTTATATATTACTGCTTTTGTCCATATATGCATCTGGACTCTTAGGTTTCATGAGTCATGGTTTATGGGTATTGTAGTCCCTTAGATCTGCATGAATTGTTTATGTTTACAGTAACTTGGATGCTTATGAGTGAAAGAAGATAATGTATGATATAAAGCCATCGGTTGTGTCATAACATTTCTGTGACAAAAAGAAGCCCCTCATCATGTTCCTTTACTGCATCATTTGCTGTAGGAGATTCCTTTCTGGTTTACATCTTTGATTCCATCACGATGGTGTCCAGGTGCACCACACTCGTGTAATATATGCAGAGTGTTAGCGCTCTAGTTGTTCATTAGCGGTCTGTGGTGATGCTTCACTTTATCACTTGGGAGTTCACTGACAGACTGGTGTAGGAAGTACATTTTTCTCTCCGCATATCCGAATGTTTTACTAACACAGCTAAGGGACATATTTGAGAACTCTGAGAAAATGTCTCCTCATTTTAGCTTTTTAGACCACAAATCATAATTTCTATGACAAACAGGGCCCCTTACTTTTGTTCTTTTTCTGCAGTCTCCTGCGTAGGAAATGCATTCAGGTTGACAGCTCTGAGTCCATCAAGATGGCGTTCAAATGCATCACACTTTTGTCATATATACAGAATGTTAGCGCTCTAGTTGTTCATTAGGAAACCCTGGGAAAGCTACAGTAGAACCCTGGGAAATCGACTTGGCAGGCTGCTGCTGCCATTAGAAGGATATGCTTTACTCAGAAAATCTGTATTTGTGCGCACATGGCTGTGGCAGATCCTGTAAACTTATAGAAAATGTGCTTTGATTTTTCCATATGGGGCACCTTCCATAACCTCTATGAGAAAATCATGGTAAAAAACTGTTTTCTCTCAAACACGAGCAGAGGGTCAGCATTTTTCAAAGGATTAGGGGCCAGATGTAGGTAAGTAACATTTACCGATTCTTAATTACCGAAAATTACCGAATTTTACCGATTCAGTAATTAAGAATCGGTAAATGTGAGGGGTGGGTATGTAGGGAATCCAGATGTTCCCTTTTA
The DNA here is from genome assembly GCF_964263255.1 of Lissotriton vulgaris. NCBI lineage: Eukaryota > Metazoa > Chordata > Amphibia > Caudata > Salamandridae > Lissotriton > Lissotriton vulgaris. The sequence continues at coordinate 1,854,431,934 of NC_141694.1, read as the reverse complement.
CCGAATCGGTAAAGCCTATTGATTCCTATGGGCTTCAAAGCCCATAGGAATCAATAGGCTTTACCGATTCGGTATTTACCGAATCGGTAAATACCGAATTTCACAAGGGTGCAGGGGGTGTCACTTTGACACCCCCTGGCACCCCCTAAACAGGATTGGGTGCCATGTGGCAGGCATACAAGCCCTAGGGGCAGGTCTGCCTTCCACATGGCATAGGTGTGCATGCACACATGTGCATGCACACCGGAATCGGTATTTTACCATGAAGTTGGATTTCATGGTAAAATACCGATTCGTTAAGGCCTTTGGGACTCAGAAGAGTCCCACCTACATATGGAATTTACAGAATCGGTAAAATTACCGATTCGGTATTTTACCGAATCGGTAATTTTACCGATTCTGTAAATGTAGATTTACCTACATGTGGCCTTGGATTTAGGCCCCTACATACCGATTGGCCATTTACTGGTCGGTAACGGCCGAAATCGGCCGTTACCGGTCGGTAAATGGCCTGAAACGGCCACCCACATCTGGCCCAAAATCACTTGAGAACTCACCAGAATTCCTAAAATGAGTATAACACTACACACAAATTATTTACATTGGTTCTAAAATCTGTTTTCACCCTTTAAAGTTGCTCCTTTTCTATGATTGAGAGGCTGTGCCTCAGCCTTCTGGGCGCTGGCCAGTTGTACTACCTAGATTTTAATCGATGATACCTGCCTGTGCATGGAAGCCTTTATGTGTTTAAACTCAATAAAAACACTTAAACCATAAAGTTGCTCCTATTAAGTTTCCTTCAAAATCTGGCATTTGCTACAATGCTTTTCAATGAGGAACTTGTTCCAAGTCCTGTAATGCCTGCTGCAATATGTTGCCCATGTTGTGGCCAACAATCAATGCCACTTGAGGTCAAGTCGAGCAAACTCTGCTCCCCCATATTATTTATATTAATTAGTAGGATGCAGTGAGCATGTCCATGAGTCTTGTAGTGCATGCCTCAATATACTGTTCATGTTGTGGCCAGCTGTTCAGGAATGAATAGCCCCCTTTAAGCTGGCATCAATCAGAGCACATCTGGAAACCAATGGTCCAGATAGATCTAACTTTTTAACCCCTTCATGACCAAACCAAGCATGCTTTCTTAATACATTTCAAACTTTTTACCAAATTTGGTGTAATTCCAATCATTCATTTATTTATGTATTGGAGAGCAAAGTTTCATATGGAAATTAGAGCGGGGATTTAAACTCTTTTGACCCCCCCCCTCCTGCTTTCTGGTCCCGTCCTTGATGGATCAGCGTGAACCTAGAATGAGCCATAATTAGTTGGTATGGGTGGATAAGAAAGTGGGATCCTGAGTACTGAGGAAGGCCAAGCGGCCCATTGATTATGCCAGACCATTCCAGCCCCTGAGCCTCTGGGCCTTCCCTGCATTCAGTCCTTCCTCCCCTCTCAACTCAGCGGACATGGCTCTCCACATCCCGTGCTCGGCATCCTTTGAGCCATGGGCTCCTTGCCCCGATTCCCGGGCTCCTGCTTATGATACAGCCTGCACAGGTCACCAGCTTTAAGGTATGCCTTGCAGTTCACGTTTCCTGGATGCTGCCTCCCAGCGGTTAGGAATTGGGCGCCCCCCATGTAGTTACGGTTTTAAAAAAGACTGAAGCAGTAGTGGGCTCACAACTTCAGAGTCCTCGTTTGGAGTTAAGAGTCCAGCCTGTAGTGCACCACAAGGTGCAGATTAATCCTTACAATGTGTACGGGGGTGGGGCTGGGGGTCTACGACTGAACGCTCTCAAGAAACCCAACAGACCCTGTATCTTGGACTACCTTCTACTTGCCAACAAGCCCCAATCTTACTTCCTTTGGAGGATGACATCTTCTTAACTCAGCAGGAGGAGTGGCTAATAGTTGGGCTCACTTACTGAACATTATTGGAGGACCAAAAGGTGCCAGTGAATTGGCATTTTAGGCCTCTCAAGATTGTGCTGGCATCCTCCTAGCCGCCAAGGAAACCATCCACCAGCTTGCAGAGTACGAGTAGGTCACCTATTGCCTGTCCCTTAGCTCCTAAGAAATAGATGAATCCACTTTCTTGCACAATGAGCTGCTTCTGCTTAGCCTACTCAAGATGGAGACACAGAGAACACATCTGTGAATGAGGATGCTTCTAGGGCTTCTGAGAGTGAGGCTTCTTGTTGCATATCTTGATACATTATATTTCTATGGGCTCCTCCTCTTATGGCCATCCAAGAGTTGGGTTCAAGAGCAGGCAGGAGGGAAGAAGGGGCACTAATAAGTCCTTTTTCATACCCATTTGTAAACATTTTAATCCTATCCTGGGAGTCCAAGAATGAAGATTGTTTAGGACATCCCTTGGATAGCTTTAAATCTCTTACTTGTTGTTTTTTGTTCTGTTGAGTAGACCCCTGTGCAAGTGTATGTATTGTCACCCCCGTATCCCTTTGTTCCATCCAAGCCGGTGGTCTGCGCAGGGTTGTCATAGCAGTCCTATTACGAAGCATGCCATTATTAGGGGTTGAGATCCTGCCAAAAGGGTGCAACTGCTGTGCACCCAGCGGCTGCACTGCAAGAGTAAGCCGAACGATTCTGTAAAGTGAACCTCATAATCCAAGTTCACCAAATTCATCCACAGTGTGCAATGCAGTGTATCTTCCTTTTGTAATCCATGACTTTGCTGCTTATAGAATCACTCCGGAGACATCTATATTGGACCAAAATACATTATTCGCATTTTCAAATGCCTTCTGTTGCCCGTCCAAGCTTTAACATTGGCACGTGCGGTCAATCGATTTCGTAAAACCTTTTTAAAAACCCAATGCATTTGGAACCCAACAGTTCTTCATCAGGAGTCACTGTGAATAAATGAAAAAAAAACTGATAAATCAACCACTCATGAACAAAAGTGAATGAGATCAAACGCATTTGATAACTGTCAGTGCCAATATCAGCCCTTGACCCTTCTCGATATTTGCCCCCTAGAGCCACTCCCCAATATCCCCTCCTGAACACATGTGCAACAGAAAATGCTTCACATTACTAGACAGTACATTCAACAATCCCTTCACATTATTTCTCCAGAAATCTAATTTAAACCCATTTTCCTAATAAAAAGGCAACCTTCTCGTGGAATATGCAACAAAAATAAAACAAAAATTTCCCTGTGATACGCAAGAAACAAAAATGTCCCTGTGAAATAATCAAAACATGCCCAATCTTTTAATCTGTGCTCGTCACCCTGCTTGTGCATGAATCACTACCCACCCACCTCCGCATAAATTCCCATCAAACAAAAACCTTCATAAACTCGCCCTTTAGTATTGGCTCATTAACAAAACTGTTAACTATACTGATGGTGCCCTATGGATGAATTTGGTTAACTTGGATTATTGGGTTCTCTTTGATGTGCTGTGCAGTGGGGCTATTCACAGCACTGCTTTGCATGCACTTATCTTGCAGTAAAAAGCAAAAGTTAATATTCTAGTTAAGGGAAGGCGTGCATTCGCCAAATATACTCTTGCTTAGTAAACTTTTAGTGGTTGAGGGCATTTTTAGAAAACTTTACGTTTTTCCAATGTGATATTTCTGTTCTGAGAGAATATTTTCATTCTTCCTTTTCCTCTTTTGTGTGTCCAAGATTTCATCCATAGGGAGGCTGGAAAAGGAGACGCACCTCTCTCCCCTTCTTTGTGTGTTGGGAAGTACAAAAGTAATCAGAAGGTCGTACCTATGAGAGGCCGGAAAGACTCCAGACCTACTGCACTTCCCCAGAAACTGATTTCCCAGTAGATCAGTCTGACTAGAGGCTGTGCAAGGAAGCACAGGGCCATATTATCAAGAAAGGGCGATACATTATCGCCGCTTTTATCGGCAGGAAACTGCCGCTTAAGCTGCGACAATGGGCTTGATAATATGGCCTAATGAATTCCCATAGAAGCCCAGGTTCTAGTGTTTCATGTTGGTTTTAGGAGCAGACACCACTTACCGTGCCTTTATTTTGTAGGCACTTTTGCAATCAAACAATAACATTTTGCTCCCAAACAATATGTTTTTAATTTGTAACACAATATAATGTTTATAGAATCCTAAATATGAATATTAAACCTGAAATGTAGTTTATACTGTGTTTGTTTTTGGGATCCATCTGGCAGCATATACTAGGTTAATATTGGAGTGAAATTATATTATAATTGTGTGCAGAATTAAGTTCTTTAAAAAAAACACTGAGGATATGTCTTACACGTCTCACTTCAAATAAGTGTCAAATGCTGTTAAAGAATCAACAAGCGTTGACCAAGCCAATAGGTCTGGCTTTAAAGGAATGCTTTATGGTCATGTAAAATATTACAAGTAGATAGCATGGGAAGGGATATCTATTTGTTCGAAGCAAACGACTGAAGAATAATATTGGAGTAGGCTTAAAGGTCATTTGACAGTTCCATTGTCAAGCCAGACTTAAGATTCCATGTAGGTTAATGACTACCAGAAATTATCTAGTTATCTAAGGCACTTTACCAGCATTACAATATCATGTATGTGCCCCTAAATGTTCAAGCTCAGTCCCCTGGATTATTAAACAACATGATCTCAGCTGTGTGGAGGACACGCGCTTTTTCTGTGGAAGCACACAACATCTGCCCACTCGAAACGTACTCCTGGCTAGGGGTGGACGGATTTTGCGTAGTCGCACTTACGCAAAGCTCAGCGAAACGGTAATAAATCTCTGCGAGCATGCAAAAGTTCCGTGAACACACGGAATTGCTTGTTCTGCGTGTTCGCAATGCTTTTTTCCTGTTCGCGAATGCTTTTTGCGTGCTCGGGGAGAAATATCTTGCAAACACGCATTTTGAAAGCGCGAACATGCAAAAAATTCCACGAAACCATGGATCGCGGAATTTTTGGCCATTCCGCGTTCTCCGCAGAACTCGGAATTACCCAAATTCTGCAAATTCAGCGAACGGAACGGAATTTACCGCCCAAGCCTACTCCTGGCTTCCAACACGTGGGCGGAGCCAAAGCCCCTCTCTAGTGATGCTCACAACATTGTCTGGCAACAGCTGCACTGTCAAGCTGTCAAAAAATGAGAAATATCTGCTTCCCCGTCACTCTTCCTCCCTCTGAAATATCACAATATTTATGTTTTGACATCTCTGGCGGCCTGGAGTCATGGCCCAATCAATGAATTATTTCTATTGCCTCTTGATGTGTGTCCTTTTGGAGAAAAAAAATCAAGCCACAATACTGTGGTGTGCTTGTGCAGGGGGTGTTGGGGTAGGCCCTGACAGCGGGTAAGGACACACCAATGTGTGATCTTGGCCAAAATAACTCTATCTTTCTACGATAATATTTGCAAAGTGCATAGAAACGAGGTACATGTACTTCTGAAGTACAAATCGAATAGACAAAGCACAGCGCCTACAGCTTTACACATAAAGGGGGGGGGGGGGGGTTGCAAAACTCCTAGCTAGATGTGCCAAGTGTCCCCATATCATGTGTGAATCCTTCCGACGGTTCTGCCTTTTTAGGCAGGTGCACTTTGAATGCTGGGATTGTAGAGCATATACGTGCACTGAGAGTGCTTGGTAGTGGTGTGGTGTCACTGGGGCTGTTACAGAAAGCTGCTGAGATGCTTGGTGTCCTAAGCGCCCCCCCCCCCCCCCATGCTTGGTGTCCTAAGCCCCCCACCTCCCTTTCTAATGACACTGCGGGAATATTAGCATTTTTTATTTTGCAACCTGTTGGCCCTGGGAGACCGAGCTGGTCACAAGGCCGCCCTGCAGCTGCGGCCCTTCATTTATCACACATCAAATATCCATTATTGTGCACGAAGCAAAACATAGAAGCCCGTTGCTTTTGATGCCTGCGTTTGAGGAAGGCCTCGTGCACTTGCTAAAAGGCACCATTCACTGCACACGCACGCGCCGTGTACGGATGCATAAAACCTGTAATGCATATTCACATGGTCGCACACACAGACGGGGTACGCGTCTGCCTTTAATGTGTCGTGTGCCCCCCCAGGGGCCTCCTCCCCTCCTTTGGATGCAACACTCAGCGCAGCCCCAACTCCCCAGCCCCCTTGATTGACAGGCTGCTCTGCGGCTGGAAGGCCCCTCCCACAGCTCCATCAGGGCTTCAATGCGGGATTAATCAGTGAAAGGGGCAGGACTCCCCTTCCCTCATCTGGCGAGCACGTGCTCTGAGCACGTGCAGACACTGCCGGCCTCTGAGCTGCCGGGACAGTTCAGAGGGCGGGTGGGAAGAAGTGGGATCTCTCTCCCAAGCCCTCGCTTTTGTATCCTCTCCCTCCCCTGCACAGCCTGCACTTCCTCTCTCTATCAATCAATCCATCAAAGATTTGTAGAGCGTCGCGTATCACCCATGGGGTGTCCATGCGCTGGAGGGGGAGCTGATGCCGGGAGTCTCCCCAGCCCCTCTCTCACTACCCTTCCTGACTCTATTTCTCATCTCTTAGGACTTTCTCACAGTTTCGGATTTCCCTGGACCATCCAGTGAGTGATGTCACAATAAATCTCAAAACCCAAAGCAACGTTCTAGAAGCCCCACTGTTGGAGATTATGAGTGACGCGGGAGTGGGAGGAGAGAAGCGCTCTTTCTCTAAACTGGGCGGCCCCTGTATCGCACAAGCCGGCGCTGCATGGACCTCAAATGAACAGCGCCCCCAGATCCGTGCGCTTTCGCTCACAGGTCATCCTCGTGAGGCAGTGATGAAGCGCTAGGTAAATACAGAAAAGCAGTAGGCCTACCGGAATCGTACACGTTTCGTCAAGCATCTGGCCTTTCTCAGGTCTCATTTTATTAAGTATCTTTGGTGATTGCATTTCGGAGTACATTTTCAGAAAGGAGCAAGATTGTTTTGAAATTTTCAACCATCATTCAGTGTTGTGGACATACTTTATTCTGAGAAAGTAGGCAAAGCTGGATCTAAATTTATGGAACGCATTATGATTTTTGGTTGTATTTATTCTTGCAGTAGCAGAGATGTTTTAAGGCATGGGCACGGTGGGTTCTGCCCCAGAGCCCCCACCTTTCAGCCCACCCCAATAGAGCCAGCTGCTGTTCTGCAGAGGATATTTCAGACGACCTTGAATAATTCTTAATCAGATTTTTTTTAAGTGCTGTTTTTATTTTAATTTATTTTTAATGCGTGAGAGTTTATTGCAGACATTTTGCAGAGAAATGTGTTTGTTTCATGCAACATCTATAAAATAAGATTCTTTTAGATCAAAACGGGACCTCACATATGAGAAATGTGAGGGTGTCGCAGGGATTATTTGCAATAATATGAGTGAGCTGCTGCTGTGTTGCAATATTGAAAACACAAGTCACTAGTGTGGCTCACTGGTTAGAGCAGGCAGACCCTGAAGCAGAGGTCAGACCCGGGACCAGGGTTCAATTCCCGACGCTCGATAATTCTCGCTTCGGTGCCTGACCTAATCATGGGTTCACACTCTGCAACTCTGGGCATTAAGCTTGCTTAATCTCCACAATGGCCCCCCCGCGGCGGGATGTCTGGCTTTCACCTTGGGGATACCCTGTAGGGGCTGTCTCACAGGGAAAAGCCAGGACGGGTTCCCAAAGCAAGCGCAGAGATACCCCTTCGGGGGTCGATTCAGGCGCTATATAAGAAACATAATAATAATAATAATAATAATAATAATATCCCGGATTATAAAATGTAAACACATTTTTAATTTGGAGGAGGGTGCCTGTGCATTCTCAGTAACCTGGCCACAGAGGGCTTGAAAGAGCTGAAACTGGATTATAAATTCAAACTGTTCCGAACAGGGACCCTAAAATACGTTTGGCTCAAGGCCCCCAAAATCCTTAAGATGTCCCTGTGCAGTAGTGGTGTTACTAACTATATGTCCTGTGTACGACCTGAGGATTTGAGGTCATTAGAGGTCATGGCAATGAAGCCACTCCATGGTTGATGGGTATTTCCTGAAGAAGGAGTTCATTTTCCAAATATAATGATCATTCTGTTTATAACATCATATGTGACATACCGGCCCAACCATCTTGAAAAATATACTCTCCAAATGTAATCCAGCATTGAATTGCATTGGCAAAGAATGAAACGTCTTCAATAAAAAATGATTGAAGTTAATTGAATGCACTAAAATCATTTGGGAAAAAAGAAGTACATTTTGTGACGTGGCGCATCCCTGGTGGTGTAAACCTGCCCCCACTTGCTGGATATGATTAGCCCCGTGTATCTGTGAAACACTGCAAATGTAACTACATTGACTGAATAATTGAATGGCCGTATTGAATGCGGCGAAAGTCGATTGATTTAAATTGTTAATTTGGGACGCGGGTCATTCGAACGCATGTACCAAATTATATCAGCAGACGACCCGGACACTGATTACACTGCGCAAGGGATTTGAGTCCCAATCCACCAAAGTGTGCCACTAATCAATGCATTGCAATTAACCGGACATTGGGAATAAGGACGGTCGCCATCCCAGCTCCCATGATTGATGAACGCCACCTTACTTACAAACGATGGCATGGGAGCTGTTAATGCTGGAACTTAAAAATGTGTGTGAGTCAACCCCCAGCCTTGTTTCTCATTTCAACGCATTATGAGGCCAACCAGTGGACAACTGGACCCATTCAGCGGCTGCCGCTAATCTCACCATGTCTTAACGCCGCCATTAGCCTGCTTGTCGCCAGTATTCAAGATCGTCTTTAGTTAAGATGTTCAAATAATAGCCCACATTGCGGATGGCAGACCATGCCTGCGGTGGCAGGTCGAAGTTTGAAACAAAAGCTCCAAAGAATACAGGCATCAATCCAAAAAATGTAGAATAATAATACTTTCAAAAAAATACTTCAATAAAAAATAGAGAGAGTATTCAAAAGAAAGGATACCATAAAAAGCATGCAATACCTTAGGGAAAGGGGTGTTTGTTAAAGCATAAATTGATGGAGCTAACAGAAATGTTACGGTAAGGGATGGTGTTTAGTCTAGGGTTAGGGTTATTGTCAGTACTGAATACCCTGAAGCTAGAGATCTGATTATGGATAAAGACGTAGATATTCCTTGGGCTAGGGCTCGTGTTATGGATCGAGTAGGAGATAGTACTTAGGTTTGGATTAGGGATAGAGTAAGCATACTTCTTAGGTTAGGGTTATGGGTAGAGCAGGAGTTAGGATAAAGTAAGAGATACGCCTTGGTCCAGGACTATGAATAGACTAAGGGATACTCCTGTATTAGGTTAGAGACAGAGTAAAATATATTCCCTCGGCGAGGGCGAGCCATAGAGTAAGTGATACCCCTTAAGCTAGCAAGGCTTATGGTTATGGATAGAGTATGAGATGCCCCTTAAGCGAGGGCTAATGATAGAGTAAGGGATACCTCTACGGCTAGGGTTAGAGTTAGAATAAGAGATACTTCCTAGGCTAGGGATATAGAAAGGCATACTCCTTAGGCTCAGTTTAGGGATCAATTAAGAGATACTTCTCATCTAGGGCTAAGGATAGAGGAAGGGATATAGTCTTAGGTTAAGGTTATTCATAAAGTAAGAGATACTCCTTAGGCTGGTATTAGGGACATAGTAAGGAATACTCCTTAGTCTTAGGTTAAAGTTATTCATAGAGTAAGAGATACTCCTTAGGCCGGTATTAGGGACATAGTAAGGCATACTCCTTAGGCTCGGTTTAGGGATCAATTAAGAGATACTCCTCATCTAGGGCTAAGGACATAGTAAGGAATACTCCTTAGTCTTAGGTTAAGGTTATTCATAGAGTAAGAGATACTCCTTAGGCTGGTATTAGGCACATAGTAAGGAATACTCCTTAGTCTTAGGTTAAGGTTAGGTATAGAGTAAAAGACACTCCATAGGTTAGGGCTCGGGATAGAGTAAGGAATACTGGTTATGGTTAAGGTTATGCATAGAGTAAGAGATAATCCTTAGGCTCGGATTAGGGATAAAGTAAATAATACTCCTTAGGCAAGGTTTAGGGTTAGGGACATATCAGGAGAAAGACTCCTTAGGCTACAGCTGGGGCTGTAGTAAGGGATACTCCTTAGGTTAGGCTTAGGGTTTGGCTTTGACTAAGGATTAGAGTAGGTCAAGGGTTAGGATTTAGTCTAGGGTAAGTTTTTGGAGTGCATTGGAGGATACGGTGAGAATGAAGGCAGAGGTTTGAGTTAGGTTGAGTATACAGTCTAGGATGGGCAAGGAATTGAGATGAGACTGGTAGAGAGACAGTGTTAGGAGAAAGTAATGAGGTTACCATTAGGGTTAGAGGGCTTGATTTACAATTAGGGTTACAGGGATGTGAGATAGGGTTAGAATTAGACATAGAGCTCATGTTGAGAGTCAGAGTTAGGGTTACGATTCAAGGTAAGGTAAGAGGGTTGTTGTTATGGTTAAGGGTAGAGTTAAGGTTATCGTAAGGACAAAGGGGTAGTCGTTGTGATTAAAGCTAGAGACAGTGTAAGGCGTCACTCTTCTGCTTAGGGGTAGAGAAGGAGCAAAGGCTGGATGTTACGGTTGGGGATAGAGTATGTAAGAGTATGTAAGAGGGTGGTTGTTATTGTCAGGATTAGAGTGAGATTAAGGGGACAACTGCTTCGTTTAGGATTAAAATAGAGATGAAGACGGGGTGAGTGTTATGATTAGTAGTAGAGTTAGGGGTACGTTTAGGTAAGGAGTGTCTTATTGGTCAGGGGTAGAGTAAGAGTAAGGGGTGGGTGTTATGGTCAGGGGTGCTGTAGTGTTAGGGTTAGAGTAAGGTACGGAGTGCCTTTGTTTTGTTGGGGGTGGAATAAGAGTAAGGGTAAGAGCTGGGTTCGATGCCCTGGGTTAAAGTTAGGGTTAGGGTAAAGATGTGTGTTATGGTTAGGAGTACATTAGATTAAGGGTAAATAATTGGCTCTTGTGGTTAGGGGTAGATTAGGAGTAAAATCAAGTGGTCAGTGTTATGGGTAGGGATCGATTAAGAGTAAGAGTAAGGGGCTGGCTCATATGGTTAGGAATAGAATAAGAGTAAGGGTACGTGGTGGGTGTTATCGTTAGGGTAAGGGTTGGTGTTATAATTGGGGTAGATTAAAGTGGCTGGCTGTTACCGTTAGCATTGGCGTCAGGGTAGGGCTTAGGGGTCGGTTTTAGTGTTCGTGGACTGAAAAAAACATTGGTTTGTTAAAACAAAACAAAAAATGAGAAATTAAAATGTCAAAGCTGCACTTTTCAACCTTAAGGCAAATTGGTAGTTTGTGTTACGATTCCAAGTAAAAGTGCTGGGTTCCAACTTTCAGCGTTGCGAACTTTAATTTTTCAAACTTTTATTTTAGATTTCATGTTAATTGCTTCTTGCACATCTGGAAGCAGATGAGCAGCTCGGGTGCCGCTGTTCATCTTGTATCAACATAAACAGGATAGGCGACCCAATCACCCCTCTGAAGACAGGGTATCTGTAATCTATAAAGCAGATTGCTAGCAAGGGGAATATTTATGACATTATTTCAACATAAAGTTACTCATTGGCAAAGGGAATTAATGCCAAAGCAGACACGTATTATTAAGCGAATAAATTCATAAAGAAAAAGGAAAAAAGGGAAAGAAACAGGAGTACACAAGGAGATATGAACAAATCATGGATATTGTTTTCATTCAAATACACCAAAGTTGTAGGGTACACTGAAAAAAGCAAAACCCTGCATACATTAATCGTGTAGCTTAAATCAAAAATTCTATCAGAATCTCATAGGTTACTGTATGTCTAGCCCACTCTCTTGGGTAACTGAAAACATCTTCAATGCATATCTATCAATCCCGGGATCCAGTCATTAACGAATGAGAAGTGGAACAGCGTCAACGTTTCGGTCTCCTCAGACATGAGTATGTGAGGCCATCCTCAGGACCATGAATGTTAATGGGGTTTCAAGATGACCCCAAATAATGCACGAATGTAGCTGCTGTATGTCCGCTTAAGCCAATGGTTTATAATAGACAAAGTGAGTAAATCAACTTAGGGCTTATTAAATGTAAGTTTGCGTTGGAACTTAGTAACGACTAAACGCAGTTTGCCAGTTTGCATGTAGGCTGCTCATAACTCTCGCTTAATTGTTCGGCGGAGCAGGACTTACTCGTAACTCATAGCAATTTACCTTATAGCTGCTCACCTTGTGCTATGGATCTTCCCCAGAGGGCCGTCCATACTGGTGGAGTTGTATGCCCAGTTGCCTCCTCTGCTGGCTTCCCAGAACATCTGGGCTGGTGCATGCCCGGGACAATAGAATTTCATGCCCATAGATGGCGGACAGTGCGCCTGAACGCCCTGGTCAGAACGCTTTGCATCACCAATGACGTTAGTTCTGTCCTGCCAATGGTGATCTGTCACAGGCTCTGAAAAGAGCCCGAGCCAAGCCGACAGGGCATCGGGCAAAAACCAATCTACGCCATGCATAACTTATGAATCTCCAGAAACTCTCCAAGTTCCTATTGCAGATGTGCATACTCAAATAGTAAGCCCAATTTGGTCTCCTGTCCTTTGTGACCCAGCGTTGGTTCTGGCACCTCAATGTTTCCGCAGAGGTAGGCTTGGACGGATCCACGTTGTCGATTTCCTCCTTCTCCACGCCACCACGTTGTGTGGATCAATTTCCATTGATTTCAATCTTCATTGCGTATTGATGAAGCTTGTGGTCTAATTAATGCTCCTCAAACTCACTCAATGTTTGACCACCTCCTGGGAAACTAGATGACTGGATTCTGCACCGAGAAGGATTCCACAGGCTCCTCCCAACCGCAGGAATCCGCTTCTGCCTCCTCGCCTGATGTTAGTAGGCAGATGATGTTGGGCCGTGGATCACTCCTGCTACTCATTCCTACTCCCTGTCCCTGAGAAGATCTGTGTCCCTCAGAGGGATTGCATTTTTCCACCAGAAAGTAACAACCTGTCTTCTTCTGCACCCCGTCTTCATACCACAGGAGCTAACAAACATCTGTCCAATGCAAACTGAGCCCTCAAAAACTGAATGACAAAATAGCAAAGTGTTATGGTTCCAAAACAAAGGGGCTCGGATGATTGACAGGGTGCAAGACTAATCACTCCCAAAGGAGGATCTAAGCAGGATCAACAATAGGGCCCCAAGTAAGAGAAGCACCCCCCCTCCACCCCAAATCTACTTTTGCCCAGGGATAAAATTGTAAAAAAGATAAGTGTCTGGTCTTTCGTCTGGACGCAGCTTGCACCAGCCCATTTCTCACGTTAGCGCCGCCTAAACCAGAACCAACTACTAACCATGAAAGTTGGGGGTGGATGTAGCCAGAGCTGCCGACTTCGGAGCTAGGGAACCTGGTTCAAGTTTCCGCGTCTGCTCAACAACCTGTGATTCTGAGCAAATCACGTGATCTTCCTGTGAATGAATGTGTCCTTAACCCATTCTATGCTGATGACGGAACTGCTCCGTCATCAGCTGCAGTGGCGCTGTGCTGATGATGGAGCGGTTCCGTCATGGCCCTGCCGCCGCGCCTGCGCAGCGCTGATTTCGCGCCTGCGCGGCGCGTTCTATTGAGCAGGCGGGGCCATGACGGAACCGCTCCGTCATGAGCACAGCCCAACTGCGGCTGATGACGGAGCGGTTCCGGCATCAGCATGCGGCCGCCTAGCGTCAGCCCCGCCCACTTAGCGCTGCGGCAGAATAGCCGCCGCGCGATGTGGTTAATGGTGCTCATGAAAAGTTCCTATGTTGATGATAAAGTGCTGGTGCTGAGCACCGGAAACCCCCTGCTCAAACTAAGCACTGCTTTTGATTAATGAATGCTCACCTACTCTTCCAGTCCTTGGTGCTGAGAGAGCTTATTTCAATCTGTTTGTGTGCCTAAACAATAAAATATCCCTTTTTAGATCGAGCTTACCATATAACGGAAGCTGCCTGGTTGTCTGGTCGTGAAAGACATATTGTGGGATTACCAAAAACATGCAGGGGGTTTGCAGCCTGCCCATTGCTTACCATTGGTTGGTACTATCACTGGTATTTGCTTGCTTTCTAGTTGATGCCTTTACTTGCTTCAGTCTGCCCGTCTTGTGTTTGTCCCTCCCATTGTCTCTTTGCCATCTCTGTGATTGGTGTCCTGGAGGCCAGACATATTGCCTTTGCAAATGCTTATTATAAAGAGCACATAACAAAAACAGCCTTCTTCTAAGCACTGCAGTAAAACACTGAATTATTACCTAATGTAGGGCTACAAGCTGACGCCAGGTCCCTGAATGCCTTGATTCCAGCTGCATTGGACCCCTGTAGGCGCTGAGGTGGCAGTGGGCAGTGGAAAGCTCCAGGTACTGGGATGGCATCGAAGAGCAAATCAAAAGACAAACTCCAAACATACGCTGATCAACGCTGACAGCCACTCTAATTTGACACAACATTAGACCATCTGACAGTAGTGCAGCCAGTGTGCCCTCGTGCAAGGAAGGAAACGGGCCTCGTGGCTGCTGTTTTAATTTAAATTTTAGTATTACTGCCAGACCTCTCTGCAGCATCTGACATGGTATCCCACCCCATCCTCATCCAGCACCTACACAACATCGGAATGCAAGGGGGCGCACTCCGATGGATCTCCGCCTTCCTGACTGGGAGGACCCCGTTAGTCAGCCCGGCACCGTACACCCCAGACGTCTGTGGCCTCAGCTGCTGAGTTCCGTGTGACTCCTTCTGGTGGCCAGAGCTAGGACCGACTTCAAGGACCATCACCATGCCAAGAATCTCGGCATCGTCATTGTCAGCAAACTCGACGTGACCTCCCAAGTCATTGCCGTCCCTGCCTCATGCTTCCATACCCTGAAGGTCCTGAAGAAGATTTATTTTCAAATGGATCCCAATCAGCACCCATAAAACCATCACACACGCCCTAGTCACAAGCCAGCGGAACTACGGGAACACCCTCTGTTCAGGGATCAATAAAAAACTCAACAAAACCTGGTGGCCAGAATAACTCTTAACCTCCCACATCACACCACAACTGAAGGCGCTCTGGCTCCCCGTACACAAACAAGCACAATTTAAACTCCTCTCCTACACTTTGAAGGCACTACATAACACCGGTCCACCATAGCTCAACAATCGCATCTGCTTTCACAAACCTTTCAGACACCTCCTCTCTTCTGGGTTTCTACGTTCACACATTCCACTCACACAGATAACTAGATCAGGCGATCGATCTTTCTCCTGCATTGCTCCTAAAGTGTGGAACCCCCAGCCACTACAGTGCTTAATTTATAAAAACCATAAGTGCCAGGGCTCTCGCCAGGAGGCCACTGCGTCATGCTCCACACATTGCCCTGCCACTGCTGCCAATGAAAGTAACAACCCAACTACTAACCATCACACTCCTAGAAGTGTAACAATTCGGACTATTTCAAACCCTCAAAGCTGTAAGAATGGCTTGGACAGCCAGTCATAGTAGTTTTTAATGAATATTGAATTATTAATTAGCTCATCTCTAAATTAGTCAGACAGCACCACCTTGTGGCAGAAAGTCACAAGCACTGATGTTGACAGTTAAGTGCTGGTGCCGAAGACCAGAAACCCCTGGTTTAAGTTAAGCATTGCACGACACAGGAGAGCCTCCTTCGCACTTCTTGAATCCTGCCAGAAGCTCAAGACCTGGTTGTAATCTCACTAGGCACCAGGTGTGCCTAGACTCACCCCTGCTCAGCATCCGGATGTCAACTCTGGTGATTGTACGCTCTACAAATCTGCATAACATAACATAGCATGCGGGTACCTCTGCTCCCAAACTATAGTCGTTTCTCAGTTTGTGATGCAGGATTACTGCGGCACACACGCGTAATGCAGCCACCGGCTGGCTGAACGCCGTGCGCGCCAGGTAATGGGATCCCACACTCTGGAAAGTCTTCCAAATGCGACGGGTGCAGCTGATTGCACACAGGCCCCGGCAGAGCCTCTGCGGGTCTGAACATACTGTCAGCCCCGTCGAGCAGCCTCGCTCCATGTGTGGAGTCTATTTGTGATGCACAGAATGGATGTAAATGAAGAGGTTTGAATGTGCATCATTCATGGCATGTGCAGCCAATCAGGAGCCGGCAGGCTGAATCTGGTGATGATTACCTACAGGAGAGCATATTATCAGTGCACAATGTCAGTACTGACATCTGCCACACACAGAAACTGGATGCAAATGATAGGACTGTCGCCTCAATCAGTTGAACCCCCGTGAACTAATGATAATGGGTTTGTATTTAATGCAAACCCCGGAAAGTCTCAAAGGATTAATACTGGATATTATTTTTGCCAAAATGAACAACGTTCCAAGCGTATTCCTCAGCAGTATGAAAGACTGAGTTTTACCCTCCAGAAGACAAACCTGTGATGGGGGGGGTAGTAAAAACATTAAATTTGGGTGCTTTTCAGGTACATTTTTGCATGGAATCCAAGGACACCCTGATTGGAATGCTGACTCCTGGGGGCCTATTTATGGGCGGGTTTGCGTCGCTCTTGCACCGCGCAACATGGTGCAAGTGATAAAAACCTTAAGTCAGATTTATGAAGCCACGCAAGGCCACTTTGCGTGGTCCTGAGCGGCTCCATAAATCTGGAGCTGAGCAACGCAGCGCAAATCTTAGAGTTGCCTCACTCTGCAATGGGGAGGCGTTGCATGGGCGTTGTGTGGGGTTCCCCAGGCAACTCCCATAGTTTTTGACGCATTCTCAGATGTACCAGAACTGGTAGACCTGGGAACGCGCCAAAAAGATACGCCCTCCCAAGAGAGGCGCAACGAGGAGGAATATCTTTATTTCTCCCAGTTACTTTCTCTTTCTTTGTGTGATGTCCCTTTCTGCAAAAAAACAATCCTGCCTGCAACGCAGGCACCCTTGCACCCTGATGGAAGGGTGAGTGCGTTGGAGCTAGGCTGACAAAAGGGCGCCAGCGCAGAGGAAAAGGCAAGAATGCGCTGTATTTCCTTAAATATGGTGCATTCCTGGCTGCATGACTTTTTCATAAAAAGGTCCCCTACTGTTTTTAGGAGCTGACTTGACAGACAGTGCAGCTGTCTGCTAGACTTCTTACCACTTCTTTCAAATGTACAAAGAGTGGACTTTCACGCCGCACAGGGGAGCATTCATCTGTCTTTCATCTCACGCTGGTGATTGGCTCTTGGGTGTGTACTTCCTCCTCCTCTACAGAGCGCGCCTTGCAAAGCAGGACGGACTATTTTACATATCTACCATAAACGCAATCGGCACATTTTGGGACAGATGTACTAACTACTGCTCACAAAGTCCTGGTCGCAATGTACAACCAGTACTTTTGTGGCCAGTGTGGTATTTTGTGAACCAACCTAGGTACTAATAGGTCAGTTTGCAACATACCGAATCGTACTGGGTCGCAAATCTTAATATCAATGAAGTAGATCTCAAATTGCGACCAATTACGATTTGCTGCCCATGACTGGGATGACGGTCAGCTGGGGACAGGAGAGAACAATAGCTGTGACTGCTTTTAAATAAAGTAAGACTTTTTTAATAGTCTGTTTTCCTTAAAGGAAAACAGGATGCGTTAAAAGAAAACGTTTTTCAAAACTAGGCAGAGAATGATAAAACTGTATTTGCTCCACTTCAGTAAGAGCACTAATTGAATGCAGATAAGCTCAAGGCTTCCTACAGTCGGGCCACAGTTACTGTAGACGTTGGCTCCGAGAAGATTGGTTTTCTTGTCTCCCCTTTAATAATTAGGGTTGAACTTGGATACATGCACACTCCCGCGTGGGGTCTCACAGAGGAATTATAGAACCGTTTCAGCTCTTATTGAACGGGTGAAAATACAGTTTTATCATTCTCTGGCTGCACTTACACAGTATATACAAGTTTTCTGGAATTTTTACAAATCAACCATTATATTTATATACGATCAAAAGCAAAATACGAAGATCCACTGCAGGGATATTCAAATTGATCGTGGGAGGCTTACTCCGACTATTAGAATTAACGTCGGACCAGAGTATGGATCGTGTGATCCATTAACATAAATAGGTCCCTATAGGTTATTTCACAAATGTTATCAATAATCAAAGAGATTCAATCCGCTGGTCTTGAGAAAGATGGACATATAATTCCCCCACCGAAACGCGTCGACGCCCAATCTAGTACACAATCCGTCTACACAGGCTTGGTTTACGAGAACCCACTATTAAATACTAGGGGGCACATGGATCAATATTGCATTTTGCGATTCATTAATTGCGAAAAATAAGGAATCGCAATTAAGGAATTGCAAACTGCAATGCATCAAGAAATCGCTATAAAAATAGCGATTTCTTAAAATTCGTTTATTGCGATTCTCTAATTGAGAATCGCAATTAAGGAATACCTCCCTATCCATTCCTATGTGCCTAGAGGCCCATAGGAATGAATGGAAAGACATTCTTAATTTGCAATTCACCATTAGAAATTTGCAAATTAAGAATGCAATTTCAAGGGTGCAGAGGTGTCCAAAGGACACCCTGTTGCACCCCTGAAATCTGCTTAGAAGTACATTTTGCACACTCCCTTCCCCAAGGGCATGTGTGTGTGTAAAATGGAACTTTGAAAAATGCACTTTAGTGCATTTTTCAAAGTTTTCACAAATTACCATGAAGGTCAACTTCATGGTAATTTTCTCCCCTTATTTGCGAATTCGCTAATTTTTAGAGTGTGATGCATTGCATTTAAGGAATCTCAATTTGAGATTCCTTAAATGCAATCGCAATTTAAGAAATCGCAATTTTGCGATTTCTTAAATTGCGAAAATTACAAAAATGTTAATGCATCCCAAAAATGGGAATTGCATTCGCAAACGGCCGAATTTTGCGATTCGCACCGTTTGCCAATGCAATTTCCTTTGATGCATGTGCCTATAGGTTCCATGCTTCAGACATTGTTATACGATGGATGTGTAAAGTTCAAAGACATATTGTGTTTGCCTATGTCATTTTTACTTTCTTTGTATTGTGTTTTTTTATGTAATAGCTTTCTAGCAAACATTGGTGTTTTTATTCATTGCGAGAGATCATGTTAATTGATTGTCTGTTTTATTTTACTTGTGACCTTTTATGACTAATAAATACATTTGTCATTTTTATAATTTTGCCTACATTGTTTAGTTTTCGGCTTCTTATGGTTCAATCTTCTGTAATATGGGTGAGCGAGTTGGATAAGTGTGATACCCGGCATGTATGTAGTGTGCAGGTCGTATGAAATGGAGACATACATAGATACAAAGGCTCACAGCTTGTAAGCACTTCACACGTACTTAAGAGAGGCAACTTTTCACTTTGTTCAGGCTCTGTTCACTAGATATGCATGCGCTGTAAGAACGTCAGATGTGTTGGTCTCTCCCAGTATTTACACACAGCAAATTGCATTTATATAGTGCTTACTACACCTGAGGAGGCGTTGAAATAATGTAAGTACCACTATTTTTTCTTGTATAGGACTACTCATCCCAAAGCAGAGTGGCAGATCGCTTTACATCACACCTACATATTAAAGTTGTGGCTTGTGATGCCACTTCCTATGATGTAAATACCTGTGATGACACATGTAATGTCATGCGCTGTGATGTCATGTGTCGTGATGTCACGTGCCGTGATGTCACTAGCATACAGCCTAACTATGTTAGTCCCCCCACTTCTTTTTTTAGGACTTGTACCCTGTAGCAAGGTACTGTCCAGTATTGAGTGCCTGCTCTTCTTAATTTGAGAGGAAGAGTACATGCACTTCTCAGCACTGCTGCAATGCTTTTAATGGGAGAGTACCGGCACTTCTAATCAGCAAACAGGTATTCTAAAGAGTGAGTACCTGCACTTCTCAGGAGCAAACTGATACTCCATCTAGAGAGTACCTGCACGTCTACATTTCCATTGTAAGCATTACCTTCAAAACCTGAATTCACTCCCTCTCTAGTCCCTCATTCCGTGTCTCCACCCTCTGATGGCATTTGCTTCAGTACACCCTTTGGGGTAGCTGCGTGCTTTATAAATGCCGCGGTATCATGTTGTATTGAGTGCACGTGCGCAGGAAGGTGCCCTGGCACTTTGCCTGCTGAGAAACACCTGCTGACTCCATAAGGTGCAATGCACAGCACGCACTTAAAGTACACTCTAAGGGGCTGATTTACAAACCTCTTGCGCCACTTTTGCTTCGTTTTTAACATGGGAAAAGTGACATGCGGGTGGTGCAAGGAGCGTGTAGATAAGCCCCTAATGCATATGTCACCGCGCGCATACTGTACATATATTCTGTTCTATGAGCGCCTCCTCGTTCCTCCCCGCGGTGCCGTCTGCTGCGCCGCTGCCAATAGCTCCACCATGAACCCGCAAAGATGCCAATGTCAGCGGAATCGCCTCATGCTACAAGAGGCCATAATGAAGGCCTTGTCTAAACTGGAAATATATAAGATGGCTTTCAAGGCCCAGGCGCACGTGGACACCCATGTGCAGGCATCGAGGGTGCACAGAAGGGAAAAACGGCGCATTGAACTGTGCATGAACATTCATAGCTAGATGGTAAAATGGCCTGACTAGACTACCGTTTTTATCCATGCATTAGAAGAATGTGCCCGTCATTGGGCCACACCATGGTGGTACAGTGTAGAGGTGTGGTGCAGCGGCCGGGGCAGCTGACTTCGGAGCACTGGGTTCACGGTTCGATCCCCGGCTCCGGCGGCAGATCAGCTCAGCACCATGTGACTCTGGGCAATAGCTCACTTAATTTCCACGACGGCCCCCAGTGCCTTGAGACCCATAAGGGTGAGTAGTTTGCGCTTTACAAATACGGATTAACATTTACATTTAGTGGAGTTCGCAGTTGTGCGCTGTTGTCCATTTATCTTATTACTGCATTTTGTATTTACCAAGTGTGAAAATAAATCTTTCAAAAGCGCTACACCAGTGTCCGCTCAGCTCTACGAGCCTCAGCCGTATGACACGAGTGTAAATGGTGTAGGCCGAGGCATGTAACCTACACTTTTACGTGGTTTCATTTGCCATTTGACTTCCTCCTCTGCAATAAAATGGCTTCTTTTTATAAAGCGCATCATACTGCATGCCTGCCGTTTCTAAGAGCTGTGAATTAACAGGGAAACTGTTATGCAGTTTAATGGTGCTCAATTTACCGACCGCTAAGGATGATCAGCTGATCTGGCCCCATCTCATGAGTACTGCATTGTGGGCGCCTAGTAGTTCCTTCTAAAGTCATATTCAGGAGGTGTTAAAATCACCAGAATCTTCTCAAATAACCACCTGAGGGGGGGGGGGGGGGGGGGGGGTCTGTGTCATCAATGTTAGACCCATAGCACCCTATACTTGTTATACGGATCCCCCGGCAGCTGTAGTGAAACAAACCATCCCCCATCCTAATCGGCTTCAGTGGCAAGAACCTCAATACACAAATTTACCCTATTTACAATTACAACCCCTTTAATACGGGGTGCTGCGTGGTGCATACTACTCGCTGAACCCATGCCTGACCCTTGAATATTTTTTTACATGCTGGCTGCTCCAAGTGAGTTTCTTGCAGGATAAGGATTTGAGCCCCACAGCCTCTCAAATGTCCCTGAAGAAAACAAGTTACTTACCTGTAACTTTAGTTCTCCAGTATTGGAAGCTTTCATAGATTCCCATGCCTGAATCATTCCCCGTCGTCAAGACGGGAATCTACGACGGGGAGGGATTCAGGCCTGTGAATCTATAGAAGCTCCAATACTGGAGTAACATATCTTTACCTCTTCTTCACCCTCAGCCCATTAACACTCCATGTGAGCAGTGTAACACACAGCTGGCTGCTCCTGGGAACTTTTGCCCACAGGATATTTGGGAACTATCCGTGGGCTGAGTTCTGCTGCCGCATATGACCCGTGATGTAATCACCTGGGGCCCCTAACGGGCATTGGGGCCCCTAACGGGCACTGGGATATTGATTGTGAGTCAAAATACTGTAAACTGAGTATAGCCACTGCAGTGATTTATTGTTGAAATGCTTATGGAATAACAGTTTAACAGCTTTCTCCCGCTGGAGTGGCGATTGCCTTCTTGGCATACTAGATTGCTGTATCTCTGTGTTTCGATTGGGCCGGCTGACCCACCAGCTTGTATCGTTCAGCACTTTATGTTTTTTTTGTAATTACACGAAAATGCCAATAAAAACAATAAATAACAAAAAGCAGTGTAACACACAAAGGGCCAGGTGTGCAACGGTTGTTAGCGGTCACAAATGGAAAATCAGGCCATTTGCGACCACTAAAAAGGGTTTGCAAGTCGCTATTAGGAAAGACCGTGTCAAGGGCATCCCTTCCTAGTTGCGAGTCCCACTAGTATGTACGATTGTTTGGCACGGTACTCTTCAGTCACAAACTCGGTAGACCTAAGTTGGTATCTACTGTATCTTTCCTGATTAAGGCTGACTTTCGACAGCAAAACAGACCCCACCAGAGCCTCTGAATTCTGAGAGGTATTAGAGCTTAAGAGACATTTGCAGAGTGTTCCAATGTCTCCTTGAGTCACTCCTAGCTGCTGTCTCGCTTCTGGCACAGTGTCTCTCTGAATCAGCGGTCAAAGTGCATTTGAAAATCAAGGGAACTGTAAAACTGTGCTCAATGGTGGCCGGGCAAGTAATCGTGAGGGCGGGGTCAAGGCGCAACTAAAAAAATAAAACATTCTAAAACTTTTTTCGATCTTTCACCTTCAGGTATGTACATATAAGCTAACATATGTCATCAAAGAGAACTAGTCTATTTTTACATGGTACAGAACTCAGAACTGTATGATGGGTAATTGGAAAAACTCTAATTTCTTTTTATGAAGGCCTCACCCACCAACCTAGTTGGTGGCATGCTTCATCATCGGGCCCACCCGGTGACACCGAATGTGTCCTGAGTGTGCTACAACGCCTGTATTACAGCGGAGCAGGTATATGAGTGAGCAGTGATGGTGAAGTGAAAGTGAAGTGGTCCCATCACCCAGAGGGTTTACCTTCCACTGGATGCAGGAGTTCCTAATTACCACTCCACTTACATCCCCTGCCTTGTTTTTATTACTGCCAGCGGCCCATATATTAAAGGTAAACCCTCTGGGTAATGGGTCCTCACTTTACTACTCCTAAACTGAGAAAAATCCTAACTTTAAGACTTTCGGTATTCACAGAAGGCATTTAGGAGTCCTAACTTCTGTGAATACTGAAATGAGTGAGTGTCTTCTGTGAATACCAACATGGTAGTAAGTTTAGGATGTTGTCTTGAAATAGTTCTGTGAATCGGGCCCACTGTGTCACACTGCAGTGCGGTGCCTGCTTCCACCATGGAGACATATAAAGTGTGTTCCTCATACTGTGGCACACTGCATTGCCGCTCCGGCTTCCTCCTTGGGTGTGTGTGCTGCAGTCTGGTGCCTGCTTCCACCGCGGAGACATATATAAGGCACTTCTCATACTGTGTCACACTGCAGTGAGGTGCCTGCTCCCACTGTGGGATCCTTCTTGCACTGTGTGCTGCAGTGCGGTGCCTGCTTCCATCATGGAGACATATAACGTGTGCTTCTCATACTGTGTCACACTGCAGTGCAATGCCTGCTCCCACCGTGGGCTTCTTCCACTGTGTGTGCTGCAGTGCGGTGCCTGCGTCCAACGCGGAGACATTTGAAGTACATTAACAGTCAGGACATGCAGGCAGGGGGAGGGAGGGGGGCCAGGCAGTGAGCACAGCCTCTGCACTTGCATTTTCAGCATTGCAGTAGCAGGTGCATGGGTACTGCTCTGTTATGCTGTGTGTAGCTCCGCGAGCCATGTGAGCGTGGTGACGTTGGCTGCTGACGCCAGTGGGCTCTTGTTCCTTCTACACGTCATCCCTGGGAGCTGGTTTGGCATGGATAGGTCTTTACTGGGTCCAATCCTTGGCCAGTACAGCTGCAGGGGCCGAGAGATGTGACAGGAACGGGTCCCCTTACACCTCTGTGTTTAGCAACAGCAACAGCCCCTGGCACACCCTTACCATGAAATGCATGCATGTGCAAATGCCCTTCATGCGTCTTGTGTGGGCATGCTTTTCTACGTGTTTCACGGTGGCTAGAGCCTGCATATTTCACGGTGGCTATTATTATTATTATTATGTTTCTTATATAGCGCCTGAATCGACCCCCGAAGGGGTATCTCCGCGCTTGCCTTGGGAACCCGTCCTGGCTTTTCCCTGTGAGATAGCCCTTACTGGGCATCCCCAAGGTGAAAGCCAGGCATCCCGTCGCAGGGGGCCGTTGTGGAGATTAAGCAAGCTTAATGCCCAGAGTTGCAGAGTGTGAACCCATGATTAGGTCAGGCACCGAAGCGAGAATTATCGAGTCCATGGACATTTGAGCTCAAGACCCTGCCGCGTCGGGAATTGAACCCTGGTCCCCGGTCTGACCTCTGCTTCAGGGTCTGCCTGCTCTAACCAGTGAGCCACACTTCTCTGAGTCTGCATATTTCACGGTGGCTAGAGTCTGCATATTTCATATTTCACAGTGGCTAGAGTCTGCATGTTTCACAGTGGCTAGAGCCTGCGTGTTTCACGGTGGCTAGAGTCTGCATATTTCACTGTGGCTCGAGTCTGCATATTTCACAGTGGCTAGAGTCTGCATATTTCATATTTCACAGTGGCTAGAGTCTGCATGTTTCACAGTGGCTAGAGCCTGCGTGTTTCACAGTGGCTCGAGTCTGCCTATTTCACAGTGGCTAGAGTCTGCATATTTCACGGTGGCTAGAGTCTGCATATTTCACAGTGGCTAGAGTCTGCATATTTCACAGTGGCTAGAGCCTGCGTATTTCACAGTGGCTCGAGTCTGCATATTTCACGGTGGCTAGAGTCTGCATATTTCACAGTGGCTAGAGTCTGCATATTTCACAGTGGCTGGAGTCTGCATATTTCACGGTGGCTAGAGTCTGCATATTTCACAGTGGCTCGAGTCTGCATATTTCACAGTGGCTAGAGCCTGCTTATTTCACAGTGGCTAGAGTCTGCATATTTCACAGTGGCTCGAGTCTGCATATTTCACAATGGCTAGAGTCTGCATGTTTCACAGTGGCTAGAGCCTGCGTGTTTCACAGTGGCTCGAGTCTGCATGTTTCACAGTGGCTAGAGCCTGCGTGTTTCACAGTGGCTAGAGTCTGCATGTTTCACGGTGGCTAGAGCCTGCGTATTTCACGGTGGCTAGAGCCTGCGTATTTCACAGTGGCTAGAGTCTGCGTATTTCATGGTGGCTAGAGTCTGCATATTTCACAGTGGCTAGAGTCTGCATATTTCATGGTGGCTAGAGCCTGCGTATTTCACAGTGGCTAGAGTTGGTATATTTCACAGTGGCTAGAGTCTGCGTATTTCACAGTGGCTAGAGCCTACGTATTTCACAGTGGCTATAGTCTGCATATTTCACAGTGGCTAGAGTCTGCGTATTTCACGGTGGCTAGAGCCTGCGTATTTCACAGTGGCTATAGTCTGCATATTTCACAGTGGCTAGAGTCTGCGTATTTCACGGTGGCTAGAGCCTGAGTTTTTCACAGTGGCTAGAGTCTGCGTATTTCACTGTGGCTCGAGTCTGTATATTTCACGGTGGCTAGAGCCTGAGTTTTTCACAGTGGCTAGAGTCTGCATATTTCACGGTGGCTAGAGCCTGAGTTTTTCACAGTGGCTAGAGTCTGCGTATTTCACTGTGGCTCGAGTCTGCATATTTCACGGTGGCTAGAGTCTGCATATTTCACAGTGGCTAGAGTCTGCATATTTCACAGTGGCTGGAGTCTGCATATTTCACGGTGGCTAGAGTCTGCATATTTCACGGTGGCTAGAGCCTGAGTTTTTCACAGTGGCTAGAGTCTGCATATTTCACGGTGGCTAGAGCCTGAGTTTTTCACAGTGGTTAGAGTCTGCGTATTTCACTGTGGCTCGAGTCTGTATATTTCACAGTGGCTAGAGTCGGTATATTTCACGGTGGCTAGAGTCTGCATATTTCACAGTGGCTGGAGTCTGCATATTTCACGGTGGCTAGAGTCTGCATATTTCACGGTGGCTAGAGCCTGAGTTTTTCACAGTGGCTAGAGTCTGCATATTTCACAGTGGCTAGAGTCTGCGTATTTCACAGTGGCTAGAGCCTACGTATTTCACAGTGGCTAGAGTCGGTATATTTCACGGTGGCTAGAGTCTGCATATTTCACATTGGCTAGAGTCGGTATATTTCACGGTGGATAGAGTCTGCATATTTCCCAGTGGCTGGAGTCTGCATATTTCACAGTGGCTAGAGTCTGCGTATTTCATGGTGGCTAGAGCCTGCGTATTTCACAGTGGCTAGAGTTGGTATATTTCACAGTGGCTAGAGTCTGCGTATTTCACAGTGGCTAGAGCCTACGTATTTCACAGTGGCTATAGTCTGCATATTTCACAGTGGCTAGAGTCTGCGTATTTCACGGTGGCTAGAGTCTGCATATTTGACAGTGGCTAGAGCCTGAGTTTTTCACAGTGGCTAGAGTCTGCGTATTTCACAGTGGCTATAGTCTGCATATTTCACAGTGGCTAGAGCCTGCGTATTTCACAGTGGCTAGAGTCTGCGTATTTCACGGTGGCTAGAGCCTGAGTTTTTCACAGTGGCTAGAGTCTGCATATTTCACAGTGGCTAGAGTCTGCATATTTCACGGTGGCTAGAGCCTGAGTTTTTCACAGTGGCTAGAGTCTGCGTATTTCACTGTGGCTCGAGTCTGTATATTTCACAGTGGCTAGAGTCAGTATATTTCACGGTGGCTAGAGTCTGCATATTTCACGGTGGCTAGAGTCTGAGTTTTTCACGGTGGCTAGAGTCTGCGTATTTCACGGTGGCTAGAGCCTGAGTTTTTCACAGTGGCTAGAGTCTGCGTATTTCACAGTGGCTATAGTCTGCATATTTCACAGTGGCTAGAGCCTGCGTATTTCACAGTGGCTAGAGTCTGCGTATTTCACGGTGGCTAGAGCCTGAGTTTTTCACAGTGGCTAGAGTCTGCATATTTCACAGTGGCTAGAGTCTGCATATTTCACGGTGGCTAGAGCCTGAGTTTTTCACAGTGGCTAGAGTCTGCGTATTTCACTGTGGCTCGAGTCTGCATATTTCACGGTGGCTAGAGTCTGCATATTTCACAGTGGCTAGAGTCTGCATATTTCACAGTGGCTGGAGTCTCCATATTTCACGGTGGCTAGAGTCTGCATATTTCACGGTGGCTAGAGCCTGAGTTTTTCACAGTGGCTAGAGTCTGCATATTTCACGGTGGCTAGAGCCTGAGTTTTTCACAGTGGCTAGAGTCTGCGTATTTCACTGTGGCTCGAGTCTGCATATTTCACGGTGGCTAGAGTCTGCATATTTCACAGTGGCTAGAGTCTGCATATTTCACAGTGGCTGGAGTCTGCATATTTCACGGTGGCTAGAGTCTGAGTTTTTCACGGTGGCTAGAGTCTGCGTATTTCACTGTGGCTCGAGTCTGCATATTTCACGGTGGCTAGAGTCTGCATATTTCACAGTGGCTAGAGTCTGCATATTTCACAGTGGCTGGAGTCTCCATATTTCACGGTGGCTAGAGTCTGCATATTTCACGGTGGCTAGAGCCTGAGTTTTTCACAGTGGCTAGAGTCTGCATATTTCACGGTGGCTAGAGCCTGAGTTTTTCACAGTGGCTAGAGTCTGCGTATTTCACTGTGGCTCGAGTCTGCATATTTCACGGTGGCTAGAGTCTGCATATTTCACAGTGGCTAGAGTCTGCATATTTCACAGTGGCTGGAGTCTGCATATTTCACGGTGGCTAGAGTCTGAGTTTTTCACGGTGGCTAGAGTCTGCATATTTCACAGTGGCTAGAGTCTGCATATTTCACAGTGGTTGTAGTCTGTATATTTCACAGTGGCTAGAGTCAGTATATTTCACGGTGGCTAGAGTCTGCATATTTCACGGTGGCTAGAGCCTGAGTTTTTCACAGTGGCTAGAGTCCGCGTATTTCACTGTGGCTCGAGTCTGCATATTTCACGGTGGCTAGAGTCTGCATATTTCACGGTGGCTAGAGTCTGCATATTTCACAGTGGCTGGAGTCTGCATATTTCACGGTGGCTAGAGTCTGCATATTTCACGGTGGCTAGAGCCTGAGTTTTTCACAGTGGCTAGAGTCTGCATATTTCATGGTGGCTAGAGCCTGAGTTTTTCACAGTGGCTAGAGTCTGCGTATTTCACTGTGGCTCGAGTCTGCATATTTCACGGTGGCTAGAGTCTGCGTATTTCACAGTGGCTCGAGTCTGCATATTTCACAGTGGCTGGAGTCTGCTTATTTCACAGTGGCTAGAGTCTGCATATTTCACTGTGGCTCGAGTCTGTATATTTCACAGTGGCTAAAGCCTGCGTACTTCACAGTGGCTATATATAGTCTGTATATTTCATGGTGGCTAGAGTCTGCGTATTTCACGGTGGCTAGAGTCTGTATATTTCATGGTGGCTAGAGTCTGCGTATTTCATGGTGGCTAGAGCCTGCGTATTTCACAGTGGCTAGAGTCTGCGTATTTCACTGTGGCTCGAGTCTGCATATTTCACGGTGGCTAGAGTCTGCGTATTTCACAGTGGCTCGAGTCTGCATATTTCACAGTGGCTGGAGTCTGCTTATTTCACAGTGGCTAGAGCCTGCTTATTTCACAGTGGCTAGAGTCTGCATATTTCACTGTGGCTCGAGTCTGCATATTTCACAGTGGCTAGAGTCTGCATATTTCATATTTCACAGTGGCTAGAGTCTGCATGTTTCACAGTGGCTAGAGCCTGCGTGTTTCACAGTGGCTCGAGTCTGCCTATTTCACAGTGGCTAGAGTCTGCATATTTCACGGTGGCTAGAGTCTGCGTATTTCACAGTGGCTCGAGTCTGCATATTTCACGGTGGCTAGAGTCTGCGTATTTCACAGTGGCTCGAGTCTGCCTATTTCACAGTGGCTAGAGTCTGCATATTTCACGGTGGCTAGAGTCTGCGTATTTCACAGTGGCTCGAGTCTGCATATTTCACAGTGGCTGGAGTCTGCTTATTTCACAGTGGCTAGAGCCTGAGTTTTTCACAGTGGCTAGAGTCTGCATATTTCACTGTGGCTCGAGTCTGTATATTTCACAGTGGCTAAAGCCTGCGTACTTCACAGTGGCTATATATAGTCTGTATATTTCATGGTGGCTAGAGTCTGCGTATTTCACAGTGGCTAGAGTCTGTATATTTCATGGTGGCTAGAGTCTGCGTATTTCATGGTGGCTAGAGCCTGCGTATTTCACAGTGGCTAGAGTCTGCGTATTTCACAGTGGCTAGAGTCTGCGTATTTCATGGTGGCTAGAGCCTGCGTATTTCACAGTGGCTAGAGTCGGTATATGTCACAGTGGCGAGAGCCTGCGTATTTCACAGTGGCTAGAGTCGGTATATTTCACGGTGGCTAGAGCCTGTGTATTTCACAGTGGCTAGAGCCTGCGTATTTCACAGTGGCTAGAGTCGGTATATTTCACGGTGGCTAGAGCCTGTGTATTTCACAGTGGCTAGAGCCTGCGTATTTCACAGTGGCTAGAGCCTGTATATTTCATGGTGGCTAGAGTCTGCGTATTTGACAGTGGCTAGAGTCTGCTTATTTCACTGTGCCTAAAGTCTGCTTACTGCACTGTGGGTAGGGTTTGTTTATTTCACAGTGGGTGGGGTATGTTTACTTAAAAGTCTGCTTATTTCATGGCGCCTACAGTGTGCTCACTGGGTGACCCTCTGCTAGTTCCATACTGGCGGAATTCAAAAGATACAACCGCTGTGGATTCCCTGTTGTTACTAGTGAATGAATAGATGCATTGTTTCCCATCCTCTAGTGCTCATGCAGCCTCTGGGCGCTATGGGACCCACTTGTTCCATAAATTTCTATGGCAAAATAGTATAAAGTTCCTAACAACTAGAACGTGCAAGCTGATTGGTTGCCGGGGAGATATGTTGTTAAATGGGGACCTATTTGAGGCCAGCTGGCATAGAGGTGCACCGGGGGTTCTATATGTCTCGGTAAATATATCAAATCATTAAAGGAAGCCACAAGCCAGTCTAGCATAAAGTTTTGTGTCATGATCTATAATTGGAATATATTTCGTTTTCACTTTCATCTTATTTTTAGCCGCAGAGCTGTTCATCATTTTGCTGTCAATAATTGTATAATTTGTAGAAGAACAGCAGGTAATACATTCTAAATCGTTATGGAATGCAAGGTGTGTGCACTATTGATTTAGGGTTCAGGGTGGGACCTTACTATATATCACTTACAGATGCCAGGGATTCTCTGACAGCGATGTCTGACCCCACACCCCCTAAACACCCAGGGTTATAACACAGTGGGAAGGATGACAGACACCTGCCACTTGTCCTGGTCTCGGAAAACACCACAGGTGCATTTTAAGGCTAAGGACATTTACCTTGTGTGACCCCTAAATTATCAGGTATCATGAGACCCGCACTCGTCTCACTCCTCTCGAGTCCCTCCCTCTGCTTAATCTACGTGTGAAAGAAAACTTTCCTCTTCCAGCCAAGACTGGAAACAGTGCTGGCAAAGTTGTCAACACTAAACCTAACTTTCTTTGTTTGGCGAATTGCGACCATTTCTTAATGCACTCAGTCGAGGATTCGGTACGTCACGTGACGTAGACTGGCTCAGGTACAGACTCCTGGCCCCATGCACAACACTTTGAAATAGTGAGTTTCGAACTTGATTTGCAGCGAATCGCAATTAGGAAATCGCTGTTTCAAATGTTTGAAACTATTTGGAGTTTCATATGCGATTTCCCAGTGGATCGCAAATAGACCTACCACATGAATAATAATGAGGTAGGTCTCAGTTTGCGACCCATTGGGAATCGCTAAAATCACAGCGATGGTGGCCTACTGGGGTCAATACACCACCGTGTCTGTTTTTGCTTTTAAATAAAGCAATTTTTTGTTATGCAGCCCATTCTACTTAACCCCTTCACTGCGGCAGCTATTCCGCCGCAGTGCTAAGGGGGCGGGGCGGCCGCGCGGCGGGGCCGTGCTGGTGACAGAACCGCTCCGTCACCAGCGTCGGTTGCGCTGTGCTTATGACGGAGCGGTTCCGCCATGGTCCCGCCCGCTCAATAGAACGCTCAGCGCAGGCGCGGAATTCGCGCCGCGCATGAGCAGCGAGCGGGCCATGACGGAACCGCTCCGTCATCAGCACAGCGCACCCGCATCTGATGACGGAGCGGTTCTGTCATCAGCACTTAAGGGGTTAAAGGAAAACAGGATGCGTTTAAAAAATAAATACGAAACGTTGGAGTTTTATTTGTTAGTGGTCCGTGGGACCAATGCCTGCTATTAAAAAAACCTTTCACAAACATTCACAAAGGGGAAGATGTCCAGGGGACCCCTCCCACTTTGCAAATTTGATGATAAAATTCAACTGTTTTGAGCACGCATTTTGCTCTAAAAACATTCGTACATACCATTGCAATTCGGTATTAGGAAGGGACGCCCTTAGCTCACCCTTCCCAAAACCAAATCGCAAACCCAAGGTGTGATTTATTAATAGGTTACTGAATCGCAAATAGGGCTTTGTACATTAAAACTGCTTTTTTGCTGTCACAAGCGCCCAGTTCTGTGAATCTGACACTTCGTAACCTCAGAAAAGTTTTGCACATCTGGCCCTAAGTGACTACCTGCAAGGTACTTTTCAGATCACATTCTTCAGTGTACCTCCTTCATTCTGTGGGAATAATGCCATGATATTAGCTGGAATTCTTTCATTTTAATCAACATCTGTATAATCCTGTGCTAAGAAACAAAATGCCAGCGGCGGGTTCCTTCTTCTTGTAAATCCCCCGTCTTTGCATTTCTCGATATTCCATTGATTCCGCGCAGCGCACACTCCACCGCCTCATCAATATGCAAACCCAATCATTGGAATCCAGGAGTATCAACAAATCATTACTTTCAAATTACAGTCATTATCTTCAGCCCGGTTAAAATTCCATTATTACATTAATTTAAATTAAGAGAAAGCTGTGACATTTTTGTGTGTGTGAATTCACCATGCACTTGAGGGCTGGTCTGAATGACAAAGGTTCCTTCAGGTAAAGTACACAGAAAATTATTTAGTTATATTTATAAAAAGGGAGGTAAATAAACGAAAGCTCTTAAAAGAGTCAGAAGTAATTTGTGGTGTAGTTTTATGTGAACATTGGATGCAGAACATAAGTGACACAAATACTGTTTATGTAAAGAAATGTCATTACATCAAATGGTATATAATTGTGTGTAAACAAAACAGGCTTATGGTGAAAAGCAATATGAACATACATGAAGGTGCTACATGTGTGATGCTGCCTATGAATCAAAGTGTGCGGAAAGATGTGAAACGCAGATGAAGACTGTAGAACCGGCGATGGAGATCATATAAACATAGACAGCGATCCGTGTTAAATATCTTTGGGGGACAACAATTACATAATGTTCAGGGACTGTCCAAAGTTACAAAATGTTGATGTTTTGACTCTAGGAAGTACGTTGCATGCGGTCATCATCAGGACATGGGCAGTGACACTAGTCACATGGCTCCCGAGCACACACATATTGTCACATGACTCCCAAGCACACAGATATTGTCACTGGGCTCTCAAGGACACACATATTGTCATCGGGCTCAAGCACACAGATATTGTCACTGGGTCAAGCACACACATATTGTCACATGGCTCCCAAACACACGCACTGGGCTCTCAAGCACACAGATATTGTCACTGAGCTCAAGCACACAGATATTGTCACTGAGCTCAAGCACACACATATGGTCACTGGGCTCTCAAGCACACAGATATTGTCACTGGGTCAAGCACACAGATATTGTCACTGAGCTCAAGCACACAGATATTGTCACATGGCTCCCAAACACACACACTGGGCTCTCAAGCACACAGATATTGTCACATGGCTCCCAAACACACACACATTGTCACTGGGCTCAAGCACACAGATATTGTCATATGGCTCCCAAACACACACACTGGGCTCTCAAGCACACAGATATTGTCACATGGCTCCCAAACACACACATATTGTCACTGGGCTCAAGCACACAGATATTGTCACATGGCTCCCAAACACACACACTGGGCTCTCAAGCACACAGATATTGTCACTGAGCTCAAGCACACAGATATTGTCACTGGGCTCTCAAGCACACAGATATTGTCACTGGGTCAAGCACACACATATTGTCACTGGGCTCAAGCACACAGATACTGTCACTGAGCTCAAGCACACACATATGGTCACTGGGCTCTCAAGCACACATATATTGTCACTGGGTCAAGCACACAGATATTGTCACTGGGTCAAGCACACAGATATTGTCACTGGGATCAAACACACAGATATTGTCATATGGCTCCCAAGCACACACATATTGTCACTGGGCTCTCAAGCACACATATATTGTCACTGGGTCAAGCACACAGATATTGTCACTGGGCTCTGAAGCACACAGATATTGTCATATGGCTCCCAAGCACACACATATTGTCACTGGGCTCTCAAGCACACAGATATTGTCACTGGGCTCCCAAGCACACACATATTGTCACTGGGCTCTCAAGCACACAGATATTGTCACTGGGCTCAAGCACACAGATATTGTAACTGGGCTCTCAAGCACACAGATATTGTCACTGGGCTCCCAAGCACACACATATTGTCACTGGGCTCTCAAGCACACAGATATTGTCACTGAGCTCAACCACACACATATTGTCACATGGCTCCCAAGCACACAGATATTGTCACTAGGTCAAGCACACAGATATTGTCACCGGGCTCTCAAGCACACAGATATTGTCACTAGGCTCAAGCACACAGATATTGTCACTGAGCTCAAGCACACAGATATTGTCACATGGCTCCCAAGCACACAGATATTGTCACTGGGTCAAGCACACAGATATTGTCACTGAGCTCAAGCACACAGATATTGTCACATGGCTCCCAAACACACACATATTGTCACTGGGCTCAAGCACACAGATATTGTCACATGGCTCCCAAACACACACACTGGGCTCTCAAGCACACAGATATTGTCACTGAGCTCAAGCACACACATATGGTCACTGGGTAAAGCACAAAGATATTGTCAACGGGCTCAGGCACACACATAGTGTCACTGGGCTCAAGCACACATATATTGTCACTGGGCTCAAGCACACAGATATTGTCACTGAGCTCAAGCACACACATGTGGTCACTGGGCTCTCAAGCACACACATATTGTCACTGGGCCAAGCACACACATATTGTCACTGGGCTCAAGCACACAGATATTGTCACTGAGCTCAAGCACACACATATGGTCACTGGGCTCTCAAGCACACAGATATTGTCACTGGGTCAAGCACACAGATATTGTCACTGGGCTCAAACACACAGATATTGTCATATGGCTCCCAAGCACACACATATTGTCACTGGGCTCTCAAGCACACAGATATTGTCACTGGGCTCCCAAGCACACACATATTGTCACTGGGCTCTCAAGCACACAGATATTGTCATATGGCTCCCAAGCACACAGATATTGTCACTGAGCTCAAGCACACACATATTGTCACCGGGCTCAAGCACACATATATTGTCACATGGCTCCCAAGCACACACATATTGTCACTGGGCTCTCAAGCACACAGATATTGGCACATGGCTTCCAAACACACACTGGGCTCTCAAGCACACAGATATTGTCACTGAGCTCAAGCACACAGATATTGTAACTGGGCTCAAGCACACACATATTGTCACTGGGCTCAAGCACACAGATATTGTCACATGGCTCCCAGGCACACACATATTGTCACTGGGCTCTCAAGCACACACATATTGTCACTGGGTCATGCACACAGATATTGTCACTGGGCTATCAAGCACACAGATATTGTCACTGGGCTGAAGCATACAGATATTGTCACTGGGCTCTCAAGCACACACATATTGTCACTGGGTCAAGCACACACATATTGTCACTGGGCTCTCAAGCACACACATATTGTCACTGGGTCATGCACACAGATATTGTCACTGGGCTATCAAGCACACAGATATTTTCACTGGGCTCAAGCACACAGATATTGTCACTGGGCTCTCAAGCACACACATATTGTCACTGGGCTCAAGCACACAGATATTGTCACTGGGCTCTCAAGCACACACATATTGTCACTGGGCTCAAGCACACAGATATTGTCACTGGGCTCTCAAGCACACACATATTGTCACTGGGTCAAGCACACAGATATTGTCACTGGGCTCAAGCACACATATATTGTCACTGGGCTCTCAAGCACACACATATTGTCACTGGGCTCTCAAGCACACACATATTGTCACTGGGCTCTCAAGCACACACATATTGTCACAGGGCTCTCAAGCACACAGATATTGTCACTGGGCTCAAGCACACAGATATTGTCACTGGGGTCAAGCACACACATATTGTCACTGGGCTCACAAGCACACAGATATTGTCACTGAGCTCAAGCACACACATGTAGTCACTGGGCTCTCAAGCACACACATATTGTCACTTGGCCAAGCACACACATATTGTCACTGGGCTCAAGCACACACATATTGTCACTGGGCTCAAGCACACACATATTGTCACGGGGCTCAAGCACACAGATATTGTCACCGGGCTCTCAAGCACACAGATATTGTCACTGAGCTCAAGCACACAGATATTGTCACATGGCTCCCAAGCACACACATATTGTCACTGGGCTCTCAAGGACACACATATTGTCACTGGGCTCAAGCACACAGATAATGTCACTGGGCTCTCAAGCACACACATATTGTCACTGGGCTCAAGCACACACATATTGTCACTGGGCTCAAGCACACAGATATTGTCACTGGGCTCCCAAGCACACAGATATTGTCACTGAGCTCAAGCACACAGATATTGTCACATGGCTCCCAAGCACACACATATTGTCACTGGGCTCTCAAGGACACATATATTGTCACTGAGCTCAAGCACACACATATTGTCACTGGGCTCAAGCACACAGATATTGTCACTGGGCTCTCAAGCACACACATATTGTCACTGGGCTCAAGCACACAGATATTGTCACTGAGCTCAAGCACACACATATGGTCACTGGGCTCTCAAGCACACAAATATTGTCATATGGCTCCCAAGCACACAGATATTGTCACTGGGCTCTCAAGCACACAGATATTGTCACTGAGCTCAAGCACACACATATTGTCACTGAGCTCAAGCACACAGATATTGTCACTTGGCTCCCAAGCACACACATATTGTCACTGGGCTCTCAAGGACACATATATTGTCACTGAGCTCAAGCACACACATATTGTCACTGGGCTCAAGCACACACATATTGTCACTGGTGTGAGAAGTTGGCCTGATATGTAGTGTTTCCAATTCTGGAACCACTTGGTATCAGTCCAAACAAACCCCAAAGATGTCTGGTTGTAAGTCAACCTTGTTAGACAAGCTATCCTAGTGGTAGCATGGACTAAGCAGCCTTAAAGGCTTAACTTAAGAGGTCGTGTTAAGCGAGCTGTTTTACCACATACAATCCTGTAATCAAATGAAAGGACACCACACAAGTATATATTATAAAAATATATGTATTTATTTCTAAATTACTCCCCAGTACTCTTTATGAGGAAAGGGGCACAAGCGTTAAATCAAAAGCACAGTATAACATACAAAGTTGCACAATTTTGGATAAGGGCCGGTGGCCACTCAAACCATATACTAAAAAAGTGGTATAAGGGATACCAATCGAACAGTGGTTAGGCCTAGGGCCTAGAGATTCGCTGGGAGCAGTCAGGACTAGCAATGTTGAAGTCGGGAGTAGCCCACAGGAGACGGGTGCAGCACGGAAAGTGTGGCTTGCACCAATGCAATGTCAATGGTGCGTAAAAGTTACATAAAGTGAATTAAAAGATACTTCCGCTGAACCTAGAGGAACAAAACTTTAGACACAGACCCTAGAGGTGTGTACCAGTGTGGGAACACCGGCGTTGCAATGTTACCTCACCCACAGGCGTGGGTGCACAGGGTCGAAGTGGCGTTGGGTTTTGACACGCAGGCTCTTGGTACTTGGAGCTGTTGAAGCTGCAGGCGATGTGAAGCAGAAGTGTCCGGTGCGATCCAAGGGTGGATCGAAGTAGAAAAGTACCTGAAAGCAGAGGGGACAGAGTCTGGGTCACTCAGCAGTGACCAGGGTGGAACCAGGACGGAACCAGGCAATGTCGGGCGCAATCAGGTGGTTGTCGATAGGCTTCTCTCCGCTGTCACGTGGGCTCTGGGGCATCTGCGACGTCCAGGAGCAGGTCACGATCTGTCCCACGTAGGCTCTCGCCGTCAGCACCGTCGGCTTCAAGATTGCAGCAAACAGCATTTGACAAAAGCAATCCACGCGGAACCGGGAGATTGCTTATCACTCGAACCAGGAGGGTCAGAGTGGGGGCTCCTTTTCACAGGAGCTGGTGCAGATCTGGAGCAACCAGAAAAGCAAGTCGTATTTCAAGTTTCGTCGGCACAGGGGCCACAAGCCAGCTGGCAAGTGACCGGGCCAACGCGTCGAGCCAAAACAAGCAGAAGGGCCCCACGCAGCACTCGTCGAGTGTGGAGGGGGTAGCTTTGGTGCAAGTGTAGCTCGGGGTGGGGGCTTCTCAAACCCCGGTGTACAGCTTCGAGGGTCACTCGTGGGCTGCACGGTCAGCGTCTCGTGGCCTTTTCAAGATGGCGTGCCCCACGCTTCCGGTCGCCTCCACTGGTCTCAGCTCTGCAGGGACTGTGGATCGGGCAGGGAGAAGGCAGGCAAGCTTGATCTCGTCGATCTCTGTCGCTCGAGTTCCGGCGGGAACTGCAACAAAGCAAGGATCGAGGGCTGGATGTTGCCTGTTTGCACAGGGTGGTCACTCCTTGACCACAAGGGAGATTCTTCAGTCTTCTATGTTGAGTAGGATGTCGAAGGGTCCAGAATTCGTTTCTTATGTTTCTTCAGGATGATCTGAGTTGCATTGGCACTGCTCCCACTCTTATTCGAATCTGGTGGGCTGGACATCCTGCTAGGTCCCCTCCTATGGGTGGGACCCAGGAAGGGGGTGGTTACACCCCTTTCCTTTGATCCAGGCCGCGCTGGGACAGGGGCTGGGAGGCCCCAGAACCGGTTTGGCCGGATTATGCAAGGGGCAGCCTTGTGCTCCCCAGGCAGTGTCTGGTTTCTTTGAAACCTCCCTACTACAATCCACTATCTCCTGTCTGGGGTGGTTTGACACCGCCCTGCGACAGGAAACTCTTTGTCCAGGCCCCCATATGCTGAGTTTCGGTCAGCAGCAGGAGGCCAGACCCGTGTCTGTGGCAGAGGCATCCATTTTGTGGATCTGAGGCTCATTTTAAATCAACCGCGTTTCAGTAAAGTAACATGTCTTATCCCTCTAGAAGGGTGGAATGCTACCCCCGTCGCCAGAACTGGCGAGGGGGTAGTATTCCAATTCGTATGACACCAAACACGACATGTTTTGATAAAGCCAAACCAAAGTTGCTATATAACCGCGAGGATTATAAGGCGCTTAAGAGTATATGGTATGGCATTATCCCGGATCAGCTTAGGGAGTTGTTCCCGACAGCTGCAGACAGGCTCAGCTCATGCCAGAGCTCCATCTCACATAAAACCACGCACTCTGCCTCCAGGATTGATGAGGCCTTCCATAGGAGTGGCTTACAGGCTATATATGTGTCCAGATATAGGTTTAGATATAGGTATACTATATCTGAGCAAGGGGTGATTACACCCACTTGCCCCAGCTGAGTGATCAGCCAGTTGTGTCAATTTTAAGAACCAGCCAGGGGTGGCAAAAGCTATGCTTCAGCCCCTGGTAGGCCTTGGTGGCACCTATGCCCTGAGCACCTATAGTGCATGGTACAGGGGCTGACAAGGAGTCCATTTCCAATTGTGGTATGTACCTATAGCACATGTATTATAAATTTAGAGAGAGAACAGCAGGCTGGGGGTCTGATTAGCAGGCCCACAGCCTCAGTAAGTCGAAAACCAGTGAAGCAAAAAGCAAAAATTGGGGTGACCATAGGATAGCAGACCCTACTCTCCTACAACTGGGCTCTCAAGCACACACATATTGTCACTGGGCTCAAGCACACAGATATTGTCACTGAGCTCAAGCACACAGATATTGTCATATGGCTCCCAAGCACACATATATTGTCACTGGGCTCCCAAGCACACAGATATTGTCACTGAGCTCAAGCACACATATATTGTCACTGAGCTCAAGCACACAGATATTGTCACTGGGCTCCCAAGCACACACATATTGTCACTGGGCTCCAGCACACAGATATTTTCACTGGTTCAAGCACACAGATATTGTCACTGGGTCAAGCACACAGATATTGTCACTGGGCTCTCAAGCACACACAAATTGTCATATGGCTCCCAAGCACACATATATTGTCACTGGGCTCTCAAGCACACAGATATTGTCACTGAGCTCAAGCACACATATATTGTCACTGAGCTCAAGCACACAGATATTGTCACTGGGCTCCCAAGCACACACATATTGTCACTGGGCTCCAGCACACAGATATTTTCACTGGTTCA
This sequence comes from Lissotriton vulgaris, assembly GCF_964263255.1. NCBI lineage: Eukaryota > Metazoa > Chordata > Amphibia > Caudata > Salamandridae > Lissotriton > Lissotriton vulgaris. The sequence goes on along the minus strand of NC_141694.1, from coordinate 1,854,392,205 downwards.
AGCACACAGATATTGTCACTGGGTCAAGCACACAGATATTGTCACTGGGCTCTCAAGCACACACATATTGTCACTGGGTCAAGCACACAGATATTGTTACTGGGCTCAAACACACAGATATTGTCATATAGCTCCCAAGCACACACATATTGTCACTGGGCTCTCAAGCACACAGATATTGTCACTGGGCTCCCAAGCACACACATATTGTCACTGGGCTCTCAAGCACACACATATTGTCACTGGGTCATGCACACAGATATTGTCACTGGGCTATCAAGCACACAGATATTGTCACTGGCCTCAAGCACACAGATATTGTCACTGGGCTCTCAAGCACACACATATTGTCACTGGGCTCAAGCACACAGATATTGTCACTGGGCTCTCAAGCACACACATATTGTTACTGGGCTCAAGCACACAGATATTGTCACTGGGCTCTCAAGCACACACATATTGTCACTGGTTCAAGCTCACAGATATTGTCACTGGGCTCAAGCACACATATATTGTCACTGGGCTCTCAAGCACACACATATTGTCACTGGGCTCTCAAGCACACACATATTGTCACTGGGCTCTCAAGCACACAGATATTGTCACTGGGCTCTCAAGCACACACATATTGTCACAGGGCTCTCAAGCACACACATATTGTCACGGGGCTCTCAAGCACACAGATATTGTCACTGGGCTCAAGCACACAGATATTGTCACTGAGCTCAAGCACACAGATATTGTCACTGGGGTCAAGCACACACATATTGTCACTGGGCTCAAGCACACACATATTGTCACTGGGCTCAAGCACACACATATTGTCACTGGGCTCAAGCACACAGATATTGTCACCGGGCTCTCAAGCACACAGATATTGTCACTGAGCTCAAGCACACAGATATTGTCACATGGCTCCCAAGCACACACATATTGTCACTGGGCTCTCAAGGACACACATATTGTCACCGGGCTCAAGCACACAGATATTGTCACTGGGCTCAAGCACACATATATTGTCACCCGGCTCAAGCACACAGATATTGTCACTGGGCTCAAGTACACACATATTGTCACTGGGCTCAAGCACACAGATATTGTCACTGGGCTCTCAAGCACACAGATATTGTCACTGAGCTCAAGCACACAGATATTGTCACATGGCTCCCAAGCACACACATATTGTCACTGGGCTCTCAAGGACACATATATTGTCACTGAGCTCAAGCACACACATATTGTCACTGGGCTCAAGCACACAGATATTGTCACTGGGCTCTCACGCACACAGATATTGTCACTGAGCTCAAGCACACAGATATTGTCACATGGCTCCCAAGCACACACATATTGTCACTGGGCTCTCAAGCACACACATATTGTCACTGGGCTCAAGCACACAGATATTGTCACTGAGCTCAAGCACACACATATGGTCACTGGGCTCTCAAGCACACAAATATTGTCATATGGCTCCCAAGTACACAGATATTGTCACTGGGCTCTCAAGCACACAGATATTGTCACTGAGCTCAAGCACACACATATTGTCACTGAGCTCAAGCACACAGATATGACCCTGGGCTCCCAAGCACACACATATTGTCACTGGGCTCTCAAGGACACATATATTGTCACTGAGCTCAAGCACACACATATTGTCACTGGGCTCAAGCACACAGATATTGTCACTGGGCTCTCAAGCACACACATATTGTCACTGGGCTCAAGCACACAGATATTGTCACTGAGCTCAAGCACACACATATGGTCACTGGGCTCTCAAGCACACAAATATTGTCATATGGCTCCCAAGCACACAGATATTGTCACTGGGCTCTCAAGCACACAGATATTGTCACTGAGCTCAAGCACACATATATTGTCACTGAGCTCAAGTACACAGATATTGTCACTGGGCTCCAGCACACAGATATTTTCACTGGTTCAAGCACACAGATATTGTCACTGTGTCAAGCACACAGATATTGTCACTGGGCTCAAGCACACACATATTGTCACTGGGCTCAAACACACAGATATTGTCACAGGGCTCAAGCACACAGATATTGTCACTGGGCTCTCAAGTACACAGATATTGTCACTGGGCTCAAGCACACATATATTGTCACTGGGCTCTCAAGCACACCGATATTGTCAAAGGGCTGGGGGGTGATTTACAATATTTGTGCAAACACATTGAGGAAGAGGTCTGCTATATAATTAAAAGCAAAAACCCTACATGGCTTTAATATTTCGGGCCAGGAGCGTTTAAAAACTCACCCTTCAGCATTAAATTTTCCTAAAATTCCTTGGGGAGACCCCAGCAAGGAACAGTTTGATTTCAAATGTAAGTTGATCTATGCGTAATCATTATTTCACAGATGAAATTGCTTTTCATGCTATTAGAACCTTTGTTTAACTTGTACTTCTCATTAAAATCCATTGCAATTACTGTTAATTTTAATTACTGTTTACTTACGAGTATCATTCGCAACATGAAGATAATTGCAATTGATATGCATATTGCTTGTTTTTTACCAACACCTGTTCGCTTGAGACCCATAACTTGCTTATTGCCACAAATTAGTGGGGGGGCCTGGCGTGTGAAAGGTCAGGGGTCACAGGTGTGAACACCAGATGGACGAGGCCTCGATTCTGATTGGTTACTAAGTGACCCTGAACCCCATCAGTTTCTTTTCCAGTCTGACCTCAGCACTCAGTGCCAAATTGTCATTTTAGTCCCTTTTTCATCTCCCAGTGGGGTCTTTAGGAGACTCAATTGTTTTCGTCAGTCCTAAATTTCTTTTTTAATGTTTGAAAATGCTTTATTGACAGAATGGCAAACAAATTAACATTGATGACAATATATCAGAAATATTGTCCAAAAAGTAGGCATAAAAGGTCCAGGCGATTGAAAACCTAACACTTATTAATATTTGATACAGTGTTGATCCACTTTAAAAAAGTATAAGAAACATGCACCATACGTCTGTAGTAAACTAGTATTTTGTCATTTTGTTTAGTATTTGAGTGGGGAAAAAGAAATAGAGGGAAAAGGAAACAATAGAAAGAAAGAAAAAACTAAAGGGTGAAAAGAATGAAGTATAGGGTAGTAAGAGAACAGTGAAGCCTTACGTGAAGAAAAACGTACGCCAACAATAAACATATATCATTAATCACAGACCAAGATTATACTTGATGGGGGTTGGAAAGGGATATCTGCATCAGATATTTGAACATGTGGCTATGAAAAATATGTAAATAATTATAGGCAAAATAAGTCTTTCTTGCTTACTTGCTGGGTAGAAATTGCATTTGCTCTAATTTAAAAGTGACCGTGGTGGCATCTTTCCAAGTGGATATGATATTTTGTATAGCAATAAGTAAGTCAACACATTTTCCAGCACTCTGGTTCCCAAACCAAATCGGTGAAGAGAGAAAATATGCAATATATCAAAAGAGAGCGTAATATAACAAACGACTGAGCTCTTTGCCAATACCTGCATCCAGAAGTGAAAAACACATGTGCATAAGATCTCCATTCTCTACTCCACAGGTCCAACATTTATCGGCAAAGGGGAGGTGGTATTTGTGAAGGGATGTAGGAGATAGAAATCATCTTTTGTCAAATAACACTGTGTGGAACAAGCTGAGCAAGAGGTGGACTGAATCTTAGACTAAACCTTATCCCAGGTTTGAAGGGAGAAAGAAGAATGCAAATCAGATTCCCATTGGAGCTCGACTATAGACTTGGAACGGTTGATAGGGACATTTCCAAGCCGTTTATAAATATATGAAGCTTTAACATCAAGGGAAAAATATAAAGGGGCAGATTTACAAACACTGGCGCATCCCTGCATATCAGCAGGGATGCGCCACTTATTGTGCGCCACAGCTCCGCCATCATGGATGCACCGCATTTAGAATGCGGCGCATCATGGGGCAAAAACAGCACAGATGCGTGACGCATCTGTGCCGTAAAAGTGGCGCAGTGCTGGAGTTGCGTCGCAAGCTCCAGCAATGCTCTGGGAGGCCCTATCTCCACAATGCTGCGTCAATCCTTACGCCTGCTTCAGGCAGGCGCAGGGTTTTGACGCAGCATGGGCCTAAAAGTGACTGAGTGAAATCTTGTAGATTGTGCTGGAATGCCCCCCCTGCACAGGAACGCCTACATTTGGTGCAGGGCTTGACAACGTGACACATCTCCCAGATGCGTCACGTTGTAAGTACCCCGCACCATGGCACAGGATTTGCGCAGCTGCTGCGTCACAAAAGTGATACAACGGTGGCGTAAATGAGGCACAAGGTGTTTGTAAATCTGCTCCAAAATATCTGGAGGAGTGTTAGAAAAAGGAGTATCTGCAGTGTTAAGAACTAACGTGTTGTGAAATAGTCTTTTTAAACAGCTCACATTTGAGTGAGGAAAAGGAGATAAGGCTATATTTATGTTAACGTTCAGTGGAGGAGAGAAAAACAGTGCCCAATAGTATTGGTTTACTAAAAGAAAACAATTTGCCGCCCAATTGTTCCCAAAAATTGATTGGGGCCAAATTGGTAAAGAGGAATGTAGCAAAAGCATGGGGGCACCCGAAGTCCCCCGGGATTCATGACTGGGAGAGAGATATGGACTGGTGCTAACGGGCTGAAGGAGTGGGGTACCAGGGCAGGGGCAGTGTCCAAAAATGGGAGGTGTTTTGGGGCAGTTGGTGCTCTTACCACAAGGATGGTGTGGGCCTGGCATAGCGTTGTGGTGGGCCGCGAGAGGGAGAGATTGGTGACATCGGAACCTGGGACAGAGCGTACTTATCGATGTGAAGACTTGAGGACGCCCCAAAGCCTCTATGTTATGATATTGTGTGCAGTTACCTGATGATGAACCCTAATTCTTACATATGGTACTGTACCTGCACTACTGCTCTTCAAATGAAAAGATATTAAAAAAAATAATGTTTCAAAAAAATTGATCGATTCGATAATTTAATGTTTTTGTTGTACCACATAGGAGACTCTAGAAACCCCTGTAAGGGTGACAGCGGCCAGGCGAGAATAGGCTGCACCAAGAGAATCAAGTTCCTAATAATAAGAGAGAAGAGGGATTTTGGAAGCTGTGAGACATTCTTAAAAGTAAAAGGAGAAAGCAGTGAATCCTCCAACTCACGCCAAACAGTAAAGTGAACACCACCACCGTTGCTTGTCACAGAGGCCAGATTTGTTTTATTCCCACATCTGTTTTTGAAAATGAGGAAAATTTACCCCACCCAAATCGTTAGATTCATGCAATCCATGTAGTGAGATTCATGCTGTTTTTAATTCCATAAAAATGTTCTCATCAGACTGTGGACGGCGTTGAAAAAAGTCTAATGAGGTTTCACGGGGAGCATTTCTAGGCAGAAATTCACAAATGGTGTCTAATCTGCTTCACCAGGATAAATACAGAGGTGGCCATTTCTCTGACATGGATAGGATTTTATGGTGAACATCAATCTAATTTAAATGAATTGTTTCTTTGATAGGATTAGAATAATGAATGCCTAAACATTTGATATGTTTTGAATTCTGAGTGAATCCAGAATCTGCACACATTTCCTTTGAAAAACAGGACTTATTTAAGGGCAGGACTTCTGACTTTTTAGTATTTAGTTTATAACTATATATTTTTGAGAACTAATTTAACATATTTTCATAAACCCTCTTTTAGCAGCATCTCTTGTAGCGTATATATTTGAAGCAGCTCCATGGGGATATAACCTGGAGATAGGGAGATAAGTGTGGTTAGGAGTCAGTTGCATCTGACCAGCTTGCTGGATGGATGGGACCTTCTTTTCCTTGGAATAAACTTATCCTGGTCACTTCAAGCTTCTTCATTTGTGTACTTTTAACTAATTCTTCAGATACGTTTTGAATGCTGAGTGAATCCAGAATCTGTACACATTCCTTTTAAATAGCAGAACTTATTTAAGGGCAGGACTTCTGACTTTTTAGTATTTAATTTATAACTATATATATATTTGAGAATTAATTTAACAGTTTAAAAAGAACAGGAATAGAGGTCTTTGGGGCTGAGACGTATAGAAAAAGATAATCAGGATAAGCAGTGAATTACCTTTCTTTCATGGTATTAAAATACCATGAACGAAAGGCGACTGATGAAGGGTTTCTAAAACGGATCCAAGGATAAAATAAACAATAGAGCTGACAGCGGGCACCCCTGCCTCTATGTAAGCCGAAATAGGGCAATTGAAGACCATTTACATGAACAGCGGTTTTGGCAGAGGTATATAACAAGTTGATGTATTTAAAAATTCCGGAGCCAAACCCAGGCCATTTAACAGATTGCGTTATAACATGCCAATTAACACGGTTGAAGGACTTTTCCACATTTAATATGCTGCTGACCTCTGGACACTTCATGATGCTCGTCTGCTGACCTCTGGACACTTCAAGATACTCGTCTGCTGACCTCTGGACACTTCATGATACTCGTCTGCTGACCTCTGGACACTTCATGATACTCATCTGATGACCTCTGGACACTTCATGATACTCATCTGCTGACCTCTGGACACTTCATGATACTCGTCTGCTGACCTCTGGATACCTTATGATACTCGTCTGCTGACCTCTGGACACTTCATGATACTCGTCTGGTGCCATCTGGACACTTCATGATACTCATCTGCTGACCTCTGGACACTTCATGATACTCGTCTGCTGACCTCTGGACACTTCATGATACTCGTCTGGTGCCCTCTGGACACTTCATGATACTCGTCTGCTGACCTCTGGACACTTCATGATACTCAACTGCTGACCTCTGGACACTTCATGATACTCGTCTGCTGACCTCTGGACACTTCATGATACTCGTCTGCTGACCTCTGGACACTTCAAGATACTCGTCTGCTGACCTCTGGACACTTCATGATACTCGTCTGCTGACCTCTGGACACTTCATGATACTCATCTGCTGACCTCTGGACACTTCATGATACTCGTCTGCTGACCTCTGGATACCTTATGATACTCGTCTGCTGACCTCTGGACACTTCATGATACTCGTCTGGTGCCATCTGGACACTTCATGATACTCGTCTGGTGCCCTCTGGACACTTCATGATACTCGTCTGCTGACCTCTGGACACTTCATGATACTCAACTGCTGACCTCTGGACACTTCATGATACTCGTCTGCTGACCTCTGGACACTTCATGATACTCAACTGCTGACCTCTGGACACTTCATGATACTTGTCTGCTGACCTCTGGACACTTCATGATACTCATCTGCTGACCTCTGTACACTTCATGATACTCAACTGCTGACCGAGGATGTTGGGTGGGTGCCCAAGTCCTACAGATTGTGTCTGGCTTTGAAATAGGTTTATAAATCTTGAGCTGCAGTCAATACTGATTACACCCGGAAATGGGTCAGTGCCAAGACTCCGGATCAAAATAAAACAAGCAGAAGGCATCTTTATTGCCATTTTATTGCACTGACAGTTGTTCTGGAAGTTTTTAGGTCAGAAGCAGCCCCCTTCTATATCCCAGCTCTGCCCACCCGTGGACAGACCACCCGGGCACTGGAGGGCACATGGGCCTTATCGCAGGCCTCAGTGCGGCAAGGGCATGGCACCCAACGTGACAAGACCGACAGAGGGGGTAGCGCCCCGACTGCTGCAAAAATACACGCTGAACGTCTAACGTGGTTGTAAATAATGGAATGATAAAATAAAGACATGAGAAGGGCTATGGAAGAGAAGGACAGCCGTCAGAGGCCAGGGTGTTGAATTCCACGCAGGACTGGCACTTATCCTCCTGTTTCTAGGTGCTCCATGCTTCAGCAGGAAGGCAACTGGGGTGTATGAATATAAAAAAGTGCATTGCACAAGAGCACACGGGTGGTCACTTCGTTAGAAATCGTACGGTACAAAACCCCATCTAGGAACTTTGCATTATACCACATCTCTGGTAGCTTTTGTTTATCATTCTGCAACTTTTATGAACATACTTAATGATATTGTTTCGGCATTCTGAATTTTCAGATCTGGAGTATTTTATCTTTTTTTTTTGTGGGGATCCATTTCCTTTGCCATTCATTCAAACATTCCAAATGTAGTAGTAGTCATCTCGCCAATGACAACAGGAACGCCAAACATCACTTGCCGACGATAAACATGATCATCGCCTGATTGTTGTATTGGCTATCGATAACTATGGATATTGATTGATCGGACTTTGATTAGAACTTCTATACGTTAGGGTCTCTAGGGGCTGATGATAAGCCACAAACAAAACAATACACTTTTCAGGAGGTTTAATGTCGCCAGGAGCATTGCGCAGAACCTCCCTGGGATGCACGTCTGTGCGGAAGGAAGCTTGGATAAGACAACAGTTTGGCCCTTTGTGTAGTGCAAAGTTTTCTCGAGCTTGACCAACTCCATGAACAGGTGTCTACCTGCAGGATAAGTGCTTACTCAGCAGCGTGGACAATGACTCAGCGTGTGCCCCTTCGATGGCGTGGGGTTCCCTTTGAGAGAGTAGGGATTGACATTGTGGATCCACTGGATCTTCCCGCTGTCTCAGCAATTTATCGATTCTAGTTGTTGTGGAGCAAGTTACATCACGCTGTGGGGCTGTGAGACTAAGAAGGACCGGGTCCTCCCTGGCAGGCAGGGTGTTTGGTTTTCCCCCCACGGTTACGGATCTCGGATTGAATTTCCCATCCTCCTATATGAAGACCCTGTGGGAGGAGTGAAGGGTAAATTAACATCTGTACACCTCTTATTAGACATCAACAGGCAACCAAACTGTGTTCCAGAGTTGATGACAATTTGCACCATGGAAATGGCGAGAATTAATTATATTGTATAGAAGCACGGGAAACCAATTTATTACCAATATTGTATTTACCTCCTAGAGTAAAATAGATAATGTAGTCAAATAGATAATATTGTTTTCAATGTGGGCACCCTCTAGAGAATTTGGAAGCGACTCATTCCATAAAAACATGGTCTAAGGTACAGTTTTGTACTTTTCATGTTCACCCCAAATGGATAAGTCTCACTACGATGCATTTTAGGATTCAAGACATCAAATCTTGATAGGAAATGCAACATGTTTGAGATTATCCTAGACTAGAGTTCCCTCGTGTAATAACTGTGTGGAAACAGCTTGCGCGATGGAAACATGAATTTGTATGAATGTGAAATAAAACATTTTCATGACAAATGTTTATTTATTCCTTCTATTGTGGTTTTATTCCATTTAACTGGTTAGATTTGGGATGCCTGCTGCGGATTAAAGCCTTTCAGGCTGTCCATGAATTGGCCATGTTGCTGTTATCAAGGGCAAAAATATCCCTTTTCCAAATGCATGAATACATGAACAACAGCTGAAAGGTGACCTGTTCACATCTGCAAAATGGCATAGTTGGGAGGGAACATCCCACCCGTACAGTGTGATAGTAATTTGAAATCAATTAGAAACCGTTTGTTGAAATCTGCAAATTATGCTTGAGATACTCAGCTAAGCGACAAATATGCAAATGAGTATCAAGCAGAGAAAGAGGCAGGTGCGATATCATATTATTTCATTGGCCCTTTCTGTATCACAGCCAAACCAACAGGTGGGGTGAACGTTTGAATGAAACAGCAGATGATGCTGTGTGTGCCTTAGAGGCATCCTCTTGCCATGCTTACTCCGTGCCTATCAGGAGGTACCGAACAAGGGAGAGGGCTTCAACCCATTTAGTTTCTGTATTGCTTGCCCATTGGCTGTCCTGAGACAGAGAAGATTGGATACCGGACAAGACCCTATAGGCCTATACGGACGTTGGGCGTGACCAAGCCTCAACCACCCAACACTCTACAAAACGTATAAATCCTCGCAGATGTTTGTAAAAACCCATAAATATAATAAGAAATGGACACAGATATTTAGTAGAAATTCTTAAATAAATAAAATGTTCGAGACAATTGATTAAAAAGACAATACAAATATTTGTGAACATTAGTTAACGTTCATAAATAGAGGGATAGTAAAATACATTTAGTAAATGTCATAAATATATGGTCTTAGACTTTGAGTACATCTCGTAAATAAAAATAAATCCTAAGATGTGTAGAAAAAAGTCAAGAATTCACAATCAGTTAAATAAATACGTTGTCCCTGACATTAGCTGATTAGGAAATAAATTGGCCCATACATTTTTTAAACTCATAAATCCTGAAACAATACACTGTCCCTAACAGTTTCTAAAAACTTGTTAATAATAATAATAATAGTATAAACAGATTGATTAATAAATCGTTCCAGGCATTTTGTACATTGGTGTTTGTAGGACAACCCCCTGCTGGAGGAGTGATGAACACGGGCTGACATCTAAAAAATACAATGGCATGGGCTGACAGCGAACTCCCTATTATGACATCACAAATGGGCCAGAGGTTAAAGGTCAGAGAAGGTTCTGCATCTCCCAATACGCTCTTATGGTGCATGCAACTGCCCAGGAGTCCTCTGATGATGGGAAAGAGAGGGGTTTGCATATGTGGTGAATGATAGCTCAGTGGGTTGAGTACCCGCTGCAGTAATTTGTGTGTATCTCTGAGGTTAAGTGCTTGATTACCAAAGGACAACTTTTATCATACCTTCCATTTGGACCAATAGAGTACAATTAACCTGTTAATTAACCAGATCTTCTATAAATCGCCATAAATCGGAACTCCTACTATTAATATTAATTGAAGGCCGGTCCTCAGCAGCTGATTGGTTGGAGTCGGCCTTGAACATGGTTCCTGGTTGATAAAGTGAGATGCAGTAGCAGGGGTCCTGGGGACGTGACCGGTCCCTTTTTGGATCAGGATACTGTCCAAGATCTATTGCACATCCCCTTGATCTATGAGAAAACCTTTTCATGTAGCTAGGAATCCAGCTCCGGATTAGCAAATAGGCAAAGCAGGCACCAGCCTGTGGGGCCCAAACAGCTTTATAGATGTCCTTAATTTCGCACTAGACATTGTATTTTTATTCTTCATGTTTGCAAGCATGCTCTGTCTTTCATATGAAAGAGCTACGCACCAAGTATTAAAGTGGTTTGTGGGAATGGTGATGGTGTGACCATGTATTATATGGAATAAATTACCCCCTGCCATACATGAGAAAGCTATTGCAAGTCACCTCGGAGTTCCATAACCATATAAAGGAATTCGGCCTGTGGCCTCATTCCTCTGCATGGTCATGGAACTCTTTGGTGACTTGCAATATCCTTCTAATGTATGGCAGGGGGAAATTTATCCCATATATAATAGGAGACTGGGTGTGTCACAAGTCTGTTCCTAATTTTATTCAGGGATTAAAGAATCTGAGGTATTATATGATTATTACAGTGTGGAGCAGCGTGCTGCATGCACCTATCCGTTGAACATCACGGGGTGACCCGGTGGTCCTCAGAACCTCTACCTCATATAGTGCATATATATGACAGACCCACCTGTGTTTATGTGCTGTATGCTGTGGAGAAGTGTGGCTCAATGATTAGAGGGGCAGACCCTGATGCAGTGGTCTAGCCCGGGACCAGGGTTCAAATCCCCTTCTCGGCGGGTCTTGGGCTCAAAATTCCACGGACCTGATAATCTCGCCTCTGTGCCTATTCCAATCATGGAGTCCCACTCTGCAACTCTGGGCAATAGCTTGCTTAATCTCCACAACGGCCCCCACAACGCTAAGGATGCCTGGCCTCCACCTTGGGAGTGCCCAGTAGTGGACGCCTCACAGTGAAAGCCAGGATGGGTTCTACAGCGGTATTCGTACAAGCGCCTTGAGACCCTTGCGGGTGAGTAGTGCGCTATACAAGTATCAATTTACAATTCACCCGGCCCTCACTGCACCACACTCCACTGACTGTGGCATGGACTGGGAATAGCAATCAGAAGCGACAGGCTAGGAGCTGTGTGTGGGGGAACAGGGGATCTGTCACTACTCTCCCTGACTACCACTGCCTCCCAAGGGAGGGAACTGTGTGACACCCAGAGACTCCCATGTGTGACACACAGACTCACACGTGTGATACACAGACTCACACGTGTGACACACAGAGACTCCCACATGTAAAACCCAGAGACTCCCACGTGTGGCAACCAGAGACTCCCACGTGTGGCTCACTTAGACTCTCACGTGTGACACACACAGACTCCCGGGAGGTATCATCGACGTTTCAACCCAATATATGCAATAATGTATAGTCAAAGTGGGTCTTCATCAGGACTGTGGTAGGGGAGGGGGATGACAGCTTGGGGAGTCAGATAGAACGTCAACGATACCTCCCGGTCCAGTTCAAGGCCTGCTTGCAAAAATATTGAAATTGAATAGAGCAGCAAGGTCATTGTGTTCCTTTTTACCCTGGCCTCTTCCATACTTGTACATATTTTAATCACCCTGTACATATTACGCACTCAACTGTGTCACTGAGTACAATATGTCCCTTGATCCCAACTCACTTTAATCTTCACCTTGTTGACAGCCTTGTATACAAAAAAAGTCTTTATATGTGGCTATATGTAAATGATGCAATTTATATAAAACATCTCCATACCCTACAAACCTGATTTATTAGTGGTTTTTGTGTTTCTAAGGTGTGTTCCCTGAAAACGCTTTAACATTAAACTTGGGCAGGGAATAACTTGTTTTAATTGAATTGTATTTATAAAAAATAGTTGGTTACACCCAACAGAACCACTGTACTTTTTGCCCTCTGCAAAGTAAGCACAGGGGCCCCCCATTACCCATACCCTAACTGCCTTGCTGCTCTTCTTTGTAGCTGGCCAGCCCAAGGGGGGCGCCTTTGAGGTGAACAGTGTGCGGCCCCCGCACCGCGCGCGCTGCCAGAGCCCCCTTACTCCCTGGTTTTCTGAACAATAGTCTGCATGCATTCAGTGGATTTAAAAAGAAGGAAAATTATACTGGTTAAATAAAACAAAATCTGGAAAAAATGGCTCCATTGGGGAGGAGATTTAGGGATGTCACAGGGGGCCTGACCCAGAAACACGAGTAAAGGTCCAGACAGTTCCGATTCCCAAATAGGAAAGTAAGCCCCGGGCCCCACTCCTTTCAGGGGCCCCACAACAACGGATCAAAATAATATTGGTTTGATTTTGAAAAAATATTACAATCAAGCTTTCTTAAATTATTTCCGAAAGACAGAAAAACATGAATCAACTCAAAGAAACAAAAACTTTGCACTAAAGACTATAGAGAAAATACTGTATTCTTGTAATGTCCCATTAACAACTGAGACTACATAAAGCGGAGACATCAGATTCACAAAACAGTTTTTCCTCTTAAAAGCTCATCTTCTGGCTGCTGTCAGTTTGCAAAAACAATTCGGTGCAAACCACAGACGTGGAATGTCATTAAAACAGATGCGGCCAGTTCAGGTAAGAGCAGTGGGGCGGGCGAGTGATGCGGGAATAGCAAAGTATGTGGACTTTTTTTTTTTTACTTCCCCTCTCCTGTCATCTGTCGACTTCCCTGCCCCATGGATATTACCTGTACCAGCCGCGCCTGATAACGTATTAGGAGATAATTTGCGAGACGGCCCCCAAAATGTCGACTGCCTAAGGGCCTCCCCTGGGTTTCATCTGGCAGGGGGTCCAAGCAAGTTGTCTCCCTCTCAGCAGTCTTCCGCCCGTTTCTAGGCGCTCCCAGGAGCTGAGGATGAGGGGTGTCCCCCATTGAACCCAGCAGTGTCCTGGCAGAATCTCCCCTGCTCTAGCTGGTAGGAGTCCCTGAACATGACTGCCTCCTGGTGGCAAGGAGCAGGGCCAACACCGCCTGTCAGCAGAATGATCGACGGCCGAGAACCAAATCTGTTCTGGAAGATTAAATTTGGAGCTGTCTGCACTGCGGGGGTTGTGCTGCTTCCGGAGGCTGTGCTGGCTTCCGTGTGTCTTCGCGACTTGTTATCCTGAAAATGCAGCCAAGGTGGGAGAATGTGTGCTCTAGGCAGACAAGGGGGTAGCCAGCAGATTAAAATACCCCCACTTTGATCTATACCTCGAATGCCATTGGGTGAGGGAAGCGGGTAAGCCTTATTGCTCAAGATGAGGCCCCTTATTAAAACCTTCCCTTCATCTTCAAGCCTTTCATTTATACATCCATCTTTTCATACTTTCATCCATCCTTTCACCATTCCATCCGTCCACCCTTTCATTTTTAGGTAGAGGACTCCGTCGCACTGCTGTAAGCAGTGTGGGCGGAGCCCGAAGATTCAATGTTTCTTAGAGGGGGCTTGGAACCCGCCCCTCTTCTCCATTGGGTGGCCTAGTAAATGCTGGCCAGCCATTGGAGGAGAGGGGCATCACTCGGTCCAAGCCCCGTCTTTTTTGGATTCTGGGGCATTTTTTTTAAGCTTCTTTCTTGTTTTCTTTCTCTCCTCTTCCCATTGGCTGGAATTTTACCTTCCAGCCAATGGGAAGACGAGAGAACGAAAGCCACGCCCCCGAATCGGAAAATGTCGGCGCTTTGCTGAAGCCATTTCAGCCCGACCGCCGCCGGAAGAAGTCGTCCTCAGGTGAGTGCTTGTATCTCATCGTCGTCTTTCTTTCCGTCTCCATATCCCCCTTTCTCTTCTTGTTTTCTTTCTAGTTTCTCTTCCCTTTCTTTCCTGCAGGGCAAGATGCATCGGGCACGGGTTGCACCGCTACAGGAATTTGTTGGCTGACGTTGAGGCACATGGGGTCCAGAAGGTGTACGTGCTCGAGTGTGACTCGCCCAGCTTGAGGGAAATGCTCGGGAGGCTTCATGCGGGGGCAGGTTGGCCCAGACTGTCGTCGTGAGGGACTGGCAAGTAGAATCGCAGCAGTGTTGAGTGGTGCGTCTAGGTCTTTGGGTGCTAATTTGTTGGCTTGTTAGTTTTCCATCCATCCTTCCACTCTCACTTCCAAACATTCATACATACTTTTTATCCATCCATTCATTCATCCATCCAAACTTCTTCATCCATCTACCAATTCACCTTAATTTTATCAATCCAGCAATCCATCCTTCCACACCTCCATCCTGGCAACAATTCATCCAGAATCTTTTTATTGCAGCCACTTCCTTTCTCTCACTCAGGCAAATATCTGTTACTGGTGTCCATATTTTAAGAGCTTTTGTCTGCAGAGCTGCAGATAGAAAAAGGCTCACAAACATGTGTGTGTCAACACCACCCCGCTTAAGGTGCAAAAGAGGTGTTTCATGACGACGCAGGGCTTTAAATGGGCTGGGTCCTTCCGGTGCTCAGCATCGGTAGTTCTTAAAAGCAGGTGCTGAGACGGGTCCCTTACGGGCTCTCCATTTTTGCCCTCACCCTCAGAGAGAGAAAAAAACATCTTAATTCTGCATCTGCCCCGCCCTTCGTGGTCCTTTGACTTTAACTTTAATTCCTTCGCTGCGGCGGCTATTCTGCCACAGCGCTAACGGTCGCGGGCAGGCGCGCGGCTCACCCGCGCTTGTGACAGAACCGTTCCGTCACGGCTCGCGGGTGAGCTGTGCTTGTGACGGAACGGTTCCGAAACGGCCCGCCCGCTTAATTAAACCCGCCACGCAGGCGCGAAATCACCGCCGCGCAGGCGCGGCGGCCGGGCCGTGACGGAACCGTTCCGTCACCAGCACAGCCCACCCGAGGGGCGTGACGGAACGGTTCCGTCAGCAGTATCGAAGGTGTTAACAAGGGGACTCGTTATAGTTATTTCACGGTCTCATCATTTCATAATTGAAGCATTTTCAATAATATCTACAACAAAGTAATTGTTGTTACTTGTTTATCTTATACGACAACCATTGTCGAAGCCAATAGTCCCGGCCTGTTTGAGGTGTAAAGTCAGTTGTGTCTTTACACAAAAAAAATGGAATATTGGCTTTGTCAATGGTAAGAGTTGTTGTCTTGACTCTAGATGCAAAAACACTAAGACGCAGCAAAATACCACGTAGCAACCTATGCTAAGCACTGATTTGTAGCTTACCTCTTTAAACCACGCCCTTTGAGAGACCCCTCCCCCAGTTTTTTTAATTCCCTTTAAGCCCCTGGTCTAGGAGCAGAAACATTAGACCGCAAAATAATGTTGAGTTTATCACAGGGGTACTTCCTGGTGTGGGGACCCCGACAGGCTTCATGGGATGAAAGGTACCAGGCTGCAGCAAAGCCCGGAGTGGTACCTTGTGACGTCACAGTGTGTGTACGTTACACAGTGGCGGCTTCTCAGCTATGACGGAGGAGCATCGCCCCACCCCTGTCAGCCTCAAGACTTGAAATACAAACAATAATAAAATGGGTTTCCTATTGTTTTATTTTTCAAGTTTTAAGGGCGGGGCGAGTCTTGGAGGTGAGGTCATTGTGCCGGCAGTGAGAAGAGGGAGTGTTGGGCACTGCTATCAGTGCAAATAACCCAAAAAAGGGTCCCTTTCGTATCAGAACAGGAAAAAAGCACCCCTAGCACAAACTTAAGACAAAGAAAACTTTTTCTTTCAGATAACCCTCAACCACCCGGGTTTCCCCTTGGTGGCATGCTTCATCATAGAGTCCATCCCTGCCCTCTACGGAGAGGGGCGTGCTGCTACCAACAAATACGCGGGAGCACTTGATTGAAAAATAAGGGTGTCCCTATACACCTATACACCTATGTGGTCTTCAAATGAAGATGGAGTTGTTGTTTTTTAAAGTGTGAAAAGAAGTTAAAAATACCAAATTAGTGGGACAAAAACAATGTTATTTCTTACCCCTAAAATGGTATAGTAAATTCTGGGGATAAGCAGGAAAAAGCTCTAGGCATAATTACCTACTGTTTCCCTGAATTAACATCTATGACATGGGCATATATACAGTAAGGTAATAGCATATTGTTTAGTTATTTAAAACCACAACATTTAACATAAACGAAACAAGGTAAACACAAGCTTCACTGTTAAAATAAGACTTAATAAACACTTCATCCAACAATAATTCATTATACAGAAATGGTCCAATAATTTTTCGTAATTTAAAAGCATAAAGTACATAAGTCTAGCAAGGGCTAGAAAACGCAGGCTTCATTAAACTTAGACATAATAAACAGTCTAAAAACTGATTCAACGCGCAAAATGGGCAAGATAAATGCAAACTTCATTCTTGAATTGAGACATAATAAACACTACATCTAAAAATTGATTCCATGTGCAGAATGAGCAGAAATCTGTTCAGTTGGGTGTTCAGGGAGCCATCCTTGATCACGTTTCGGCATTATGCATTACATACATTTGGCCTTCAGTCGGATTGATGTCGGTTGCATCACACATTGGATTCAAAGATAAAATGACTGAAGTAACTACAATTGGTTATTTTGATGCTGCTTCAAAGAAAGGTTCTTGGGGTACTGCGAATTCTTTTAATTTTGGCCTCTCTCATTCGTATTTCGCTCATCGTCTGATTGTGGACATGATTGGGTGCGCTGAGCTCGACTCCCAGTTACCCACACCGGCAGCACCCGATCAGAAGGCACACCAGGGGCTGATTTTCCATTAGGGCTCTGGGGCTGTGCCCCGCGGACAGTCTTACAGATTCCATGAACACAAATTAAATAGATTGATTTATTTAGAGATACGATCGAACTGTTTAAATGCACGCAGGGCTTACCGTTCTAAAGCCCTTCTCTGCTATTGAAGTCCATGATAGTATATCTACTGTAGGCTAGTGACCCGTTTAGTCATGACCAGGGCTGGACTGGGAACCAAAACTGGCCCTGGCAAAGAGCCCGGCAGTCGCCCCTGGGAGCGGCCGAGCTGTTTGCCAGGGCCGGTTTCAGACGATTTTGTTATAGGTGCCAATTTTGCCGCTATGCTGCAAAAACTGCCCTGTAACAAAAATAGCCCCCAGGGGCCCAAAATCGGACCCCACCCTAGTGGCCAACCGGGGAAACGCTCGGTGCCCGCTATGGCCAGTCCGGCCCTGGTCATGACACTGGACATTGGAGGCTTCATCCCTGCGTGATGCCAGACGTGCCTCATTCATAGGAATAGGCCCACTCTTTCCAGTTCCTCAACTGTAGGAGTCGATGTGGGGAAGACAGCCTCCGCAGCAGAAGGCAGGCACTCTGGGATTGCAATGCACTCGGAATTTGCATTTCAATTTTTTTTCAACAGACCAAGGTCAGGCAATGCCTGCCTCTTTCTTATTTTCAAAAAGTGTTCTGAGAAGGGTTAGCGCGAAGGCATTCAGGCAAGGGTAAATTTGCTTTGTTTTTGCTTTCTGTAACATTGTGCTTATTGTTATCTTAAGTATTATCCTGTAAACTGCAATATATATATGCTGTGTGCTTGTGTTACCTTTTGATTAGCACCATGGCAATGGAATCCTGAGAACCTGCTGAGAGTCAGTTGTACCTGGCTCCAGCTAGCTGGTGGATGGGACTTTTCCTTACTCTGAAATAAACTTATTTCTGCAGCATCTTTCATCTCTCATGAATTCTTATTCTTAATTTTACACTTTCCCTCCGCTTCCAAGATTCTTGAGGCAGTGGACTGCAGTATTTCCATGTTGCAGGAGTTAAATTAAATGTTACTCCTGTTCCTTGGTTTCCATCACACAATCATGACAGCAACGCTGAATGTGATTTGTGACTGTGAAACCAAAGAGTAGAAACTGCAGCGTTACCGCAGACACATTCAAATACAAAAGAAAGAACTTCCCCAAGGCCTGGAGAAGTCATGAAAAAAGCTAAATCCAGAAGGCAGGACATTTTCGTATGCTAACTTGTGGTTGCTGAGTTTTGTGAAATTATGTTAAATTAATAACAATGAGGTGAAACTTGTGGACAGACAATACGATTGTGCTTTAAATGTCTAAAAAGGTGAAATAATAATGCATGAAGTGCTGCATTACGCTGCATAATTTGCCTTTTCTCGCCACATAATTCAATCCATGCTGCCTCATAATTTGGTTCTCTTTTGCCATATAATTGGGGAGCTAACAGTTGGTACCCCTTCCACAGCCAGTGCTCAAATTAATGTTTGCAGTTGGTGGATTTGGGTCACTTCACATCAAGCCAACATCCTCTGCAGTGTTTAAAGTGCTCAATGTGGGAGCAATCACCTTTTTAAAATAGGCATTTGCAATACTGCCGACATAAGCTTAAAGTATCTGCAGCTCAGATGCACAACGTGCAGCTGCTGTTTCAAAAACAGGAAGTGCTCAAAATGTAATATGTGGTAAACGACCCAGGCAATGGAAGAGAAAGAAGGTACAGTTACCCCGGCAGCCAAGATCTTGCCTGTCAGCAATAAGCCCTTACTCAAAATATTTGGACATAGCTTAAAAGAAAATTATGAGACAGGTGTGTGCTTTCTTTAGTCGCCTGTCTTACAGTAGAGATGGGGAAATTGTAAGAGAAATGTTAACATCCTAAAACACATCAATATTGGAAGATTCTTTCCTAAATAGGCCGACGCTATTTAGTAGTACAGGAAGGCCTTGGGTGTTGCTGTCTGGTACTTACATTTTCATTCTGTCAGCGTAAACATGTATCTACACATGCTATGGCTCTGATTACAAATTGTGCGAAGTGAAATTCCTATAGGTAAATCTAGCTTTTTGTTTTTTTCCCTGTACTGTGAAATACTGCCAGAAGCAGGACTGAACATCAACCCCTTCATTAGTTGATCCAAATATCTGAATCTACTGCAAAGGGAGACACATGTGCTTCTAGTAAACACAGCTGTCTGCTGTATGGTGGTAAAACTTGTCCTATCTTCCTGCCCTTAACATTAATGTCAAAAACATTGATTGATTTAAGAATAACGAATATTAAAAATGTTAAAATAATGCATGTCAGTAGTTTAGTCCCTATTCTATTTCACGTTTTGCTTATTTATGCATTTCCAAGTGTTTGCTGTTTCATTATGTTGGTTTCTGTACTTTTTCAGTGCATCTTATGACTCTTGCAGAGTCAATACTTTGCCTCATGCCAGGAGTTTGTGAGGGGCTTTGACTCAGATCTCTTTTGCTAAAGCTGAAGGCAAAGCAAAGTGCCTGTCAGTTTGTTTGGCGCCTCTTCAGAGTACACAGAACAACAGTCATGTATTCCAGTCAATTGAAATTTTGTAGAAATGTGTGTGGATGGGAAACACTAATGTCAAAATATTTACAAGGCAAAAGTAAAGGTGTGGGTGCTTACCGAAGCCTGGTTATTGTCTTCCAAAGTTGATGCTGCACGCACTGCAAGAGACTGGGCAAACGTACACTTTAATGGGCTGAAGTTGTTGCATTTTACAATTTGTACATTGCAGTAAATGTTGAACATATTAATGCAGTAACATATGGGGCAGTTATTAATGTGTTTAATATTTCAAGACCATACGTTCCCACTGCCTTATAAGACTTGCTTTATCACGAAATTCCTTTTCTTTAAAATGCACCATTTACCAATCTTTTAAAGATAATTTCTCTGGAGGACCCACCCTGGACCCCCTGTTTGTCCATTTAGCGTGCTCGTGTCGCAGGCAACATTAAAGTCATAGCCCACTTTTGCACCTCACCACAATCAAATGTCACCATCCGCCGCACACCATCTGTCTGTGGACATGACCTATGAGTTTTATGAAGCATTCCTGTCTGAGCCTGTAAGGCAGGTGTAACCTGCAGCTGTCTCCTGTAAGGTCTCTGTAGCATGCCTGTAAGGCTGGTGTAACCTGCAGCCATCTCCTGTGAGATCTCCGCAGCATGCCTGTATGTTCCTTAAGGCTAGTGTAACCTGCAGATGTCTCCTGTGAGATCTCTGCAGCAGGCCTGTATGAGCCTGTAAGGCTAGTGTAACCTGCAGCTGTCTCCTGTAAGGTCTCTGTAGCATGCCTGTATGTTCCTTAAGGCTGGTGTAACCTGTAGCTGTCTCCTGTGAGATCTCCCCAGCATGCCTGTATGTCCCTTAAGGCTGGTGTAACCTGTAGCTGTCTCCTGTGAGATCTCCGCACCATGCCTGTATGTGCCTGTAAGGCTGGTGTAACCTGAAGCTGTCTCCTGTGAGATCTCCGCAGCATGCCTGTATGAGCCTGTAAGTATGGTGTAACCCGCAGTTGTCTCCTGTGAGATCTCGTAGCTGTCTCCTGTGAGGTCTCTGCAGCATGCCTGTATGAGCCTGTAAGGATGGTGTAACCTGAAGCTGTCTCCTGTGAGATCTCCGCAGCATGCCTGTATGAGCCTGTAAGGATGGTGTAACCTGAAGCTGTCTCCTGTGAGATCTCAGCAGCATGCCTGTATGAGCCTGTAAGGATGGTGTAACCCGCAGTTGTCTCCTGTGAGATCTCGTAGCTGTCTCCTGTGAGGTCTCTGCAGCATGCCTGTATGTCCCCGTAAGGCTTTAACCTGCAGCCATCTCCTGTGAGATCTCTGCAGCATTAATGTATGAGCCTGTAAGGCTGGTGTAACCTGCAGCCGTCTCCTGTGAGATCTCTGCAGCATGCCTGTATGCGCCTGTAAGGTTGGTGTAACCTGCAGCTGTCTCCTGTGAGATCTCTGCAGCATTCCTGCATGCGCCTGTAAGGCTGGTGTAACCTGCAGCTGTCTCCTGTGAGATCTCTGCAGCATTCCAACATGAGCCTGTAATGCTGGTGTAACCTGCAGCTGTCTCCTGTGAGATCTCTGCAGCATTCCTTTATGAGCCTGTAAAGCTGGTGTAAGCTGTAACTGTCTCCTGTGAGATCTCTGCAGCATTCCTGTATGAGCCTGTAAGGCTGGTGTAACCTGCAGCTGTCTCCTGTGAGGTCTCTACAGCATGCCTGTATGCGCCTGTAAGGGTGGTGTAACCTGCAGCCATCTCCTGTGAGATCTCCGCAGCATTCCTGTCTGAGCCTGTAAGGCAGGTGTAACCTGCAGCTGTCTCCTGTAAGGTCTCTGTAGCATGCCTGTAAGGCTGGTGTAACCTGCAGCTGTCTCCTGTAAGGTCTCTGCAGCATGCCTGTATGCGCCTGTAAGGTTGGTGTAACCTGCAGCTGTCTCCTGTGAGATCTCTGCAGCATTCCTGCATGCGCCTGTAAGGCTGGTGTAACCTGCAGCCGTCTCCTGTGAGATCTCTGCAGCATGCCTGTATGCGCCTGTAAGGTTGGTGTAACCTGCAGCTGTCTCCTGTGAGATCTCTGCAGCATTCCTGCATGCGCCTGTAAGGCTGGTGTAACCTGCAGCTGTCTCCTGTGAGATCTCTGCAGCATTCCAACATGAGCCTGTAATGCTGGTGTAACCTGCAGCTGTCTCCTGTGAGATCTCTGCAGCATTCCTTTATGAGCCTGTAAAGCTGGTGTAAACTGTAACTGTCTCCTGTGAGATCTCTGCAGCATTCCTGTATGAGCCTGTAAGGCTGGTGTAACCTGCAGCTGTCTCCTGTGAGGTCTCTACAGCATGCCTGTATGCGCCTGTAAGGTTGGTGTAACCTGCAGCTGCCTCCTGTGAGATCTCTGCAGCATTCCAACATGAGCCTGTAATGCTGGTGTAACCTGCAGCTGTCTCCTGTGAGATCTCTGCAGCATTCCTTTATGAGCCTGTAAAGTTGGTGTAAGCTGTAACTGTCTCCTGTGAGATCTCTGCAGCATTCCTGTATGCGCCTGTAAGGCTGGTGTAACCTGCAGCTGTCTCCTGTGAGGTCTCTACAGCATGCCTGTATGCGCCTGTAAGGGTGGTGTAACCTGCAGCCATCTCCTGTGAGATCTCCGCAGCATGCCTGTATGAGCCTGTAAGGCTGGTGTAACCTGCAGCTGTCTCCTGTGAGATCTCTGCAGCATGCCTGTATGTGTCTGTAAGGCTGGTGTATCCTGCAGCGGTCTCCTGTGAGACCCCTGTAGGCCACCCTGGAAGGGTAACTACACATATTGTATAAACCTTCTTCTGGTATTGGGAGGCTGCATATATCAGCTTTTCTGTGCACAATGAGGTCTATTTGTAATGATCATTATTTACCAATGCTGCTCAGAGAAGCCAGCTGTGCCCAACACCTGTGATATAGGGCAGAAGTGTTCCTGCAGACAGCCATGGTGACGTCATGGCAGCATAGTTTACACATCACTTCAGAAAACGGTTTTTAAAAACAGTTGTTACTACTACCTCCTTCAGTGCCACTCACCCACCTGGGAAGGATGGAGGGCTGTTTCGGCCCTGCCAGGATTCTAACACGTGAACTTCAGTCTAGAGGAATGTTCTCTCCATGGCTGCATTAAAAGGAGTTTTTTTTGTAACTCTGCCCTCTTCTGCTGGTCTGAGTGGAGGGCCGCCCCCTTTGCATGCATGAGCGCCTGCCGTGAATAATGCAGCGGGCGTGCCCCGGGGCCCCCTCCAGAGTCCACCACGTGCCGCTGGTGTCACGTGCACTGCACACGTGCTGAGCGCCCGCTCCGCTCGAGTGCACGTGCGCTGGGAGCAGCGTCAACACACGCTGCTTCGGGGCCATTTTTATCCGCTATTAAAACAGGGGGTTGATTGTGATACCATCACTCGCCACCTTTAGAGCCTCCGTCCCTGCATCCTGGCCAGGCTGCCTCAGTGTGGGGGTGGTGGTGGAGGGGGCACTCCGGGTTTATTTGGGATTAAAAATTTGTCAGGCACACTGAAAAAAGTGGTCCACATTTACATATTGCCTTTCCACAAAACACTGCTTTGGCGAAATTTTATTTAAAAAAAGGAGGGGGGGGTTACAAAAAATGCACGGATTAGTTTGCACTGGTGAAACACACCTGAAAACAAGTGAGGCCACTTCTACTGAGGCCCCTTGCCCCGCTCAGTATGTATATATTAATGTGCCGGCCCACGAGAGAAAGGGAGTGACACCTCTGCCAATTGATAAAAGGGAGGTAATGGACGGCCATCTGCCTCCAGAAAGGCCACTCAGGCGCCCACTGGGCCGCTGGCGGTATCCAACAACGGAGAATCTGCCCAAATCAGCCCCCCAGTCTTCTAGAAAAGCAGCCCACAGCTGGAACTGGCTACTGGCCCCTCAGGCATTGCCCGAGTGCCCGCATTACCAATCCGATGCTGTGGGCACTGGCCAGTAACCCGGATCACGGTGATCGTGGGCACGGACCCTCACTGCGGGCACTGAGGCAGAGCTCCTCGTAGGGTTTTACTATCCTGCAGTCTATGGAAACAGTAGCGTCTGACCCTGGCCGTAGTGAGACTCCCTGCCACGAGACAGGGCCCTGGGGGGGCAGTGAGGGGTGCACCAGCTCTCCCATCCTAGGAGCGACCACGCCTGTCGTGCTGGGGGATGTGTTTGCTGGGAGATGTCCTTGTTGCGAGATGTCTTTGCTGAAACATGAGAGATGTCCTCTCTAGGAGATGTACCTCCTGGAGAGATGTGAGATGTCTTTGCTGGGTGATGTCCTGCTAGATTTCCTTCTGTTGGCCGTGTCTCCCTTCGTGACTGGGGCACCAGTGATATGAACTCCTAATTGCTGGAGGCAGGGTTTCAGGCCAGGTGTCAAGCCGGGTGTCAGGCCGGATGCCAGGCCTGGTGTCAGGCCGGTGGGTTCAACTCTACGTCGGAGGGGTCTCTAAACTAGGACCACCTTGTTTGATGGTTGAAGTCTGAGCAGAGCCATTGGCACCCAAGAGGCTGCTTTGCTGATCCCTGTGTGGGGGCCTGACTGCAGCACACTGGAGCATTGGACAAACACTGGGGCTCAGTGGCAGAGTAGAGGAGTAGGAGTTGGGGGGGTGCCTGTACCCCTTATTCCCCACCAAAAAAGGTGCCCCCCAGTGCTTAATTGTAGCCAGTGGTTTACAGTGCTCAGCACAGGCACTTATTTGGCAACAGTGGTTCTTGTGACAGTCTGCCACAAGGTGGTGCTATCTGGCTAATTTAGAGATGACCACAACAGCAGTTAAATATTAATGCAATATGGATTAAAAATGACTTGCACATGTGAAATAGTCCTAAGTGTCACACTCGTAGGAGTTAGTAGCTGTGTTTTTACTAATATTGCCAGAATGGGAGGGGCAACGTGTGGTGCAAGCAGCAGTGGCTTACTTTTTAGAGTCCTGGTACTTACATTTTTTACAAATTAAGCGCTGGTGCACCCCATGTCTTCACGGCTTTAGAATGTTTTTATTTTATTTTATTTTTTTATTTCAAGATGCCCTAGAAGCTCCTCTCCCTAGGGTGTTATGCAAGATTTTTTCCAGTCAGTCGATCTTCGGCTACTTAGGGAGGAAAGGAGAGACTTGGTAGGTGCAAGTTGCGTCTCAAATGACACTGAGGTAGTAACATACCAAAGGATGAGGAAGGGACCGGGAAGGGGTCAGCCTATGGGATGAGGAAGGGACAGGGAAGGGTGGGAAGGGGTGAGGCTATGGGATGAGGAAGGGACAGAGAAGGGACCGGGAAGGGGTCAGCCTATGGGATGAGGAAGGGACAGAGAAGGGTGGGAAGGGGTGAGGCTATGGGATGAGGAAGGGACAGTGAAGGGTGGGAAGGGGTCAGCCTATGGGATGAGGAAGGGACAGTGAAGGGTGGGAAGGGGGTCACGCTATAGGATGAGGAAGGGACAGGGAAGGGTGGGAAGGGGTCAGCCTATGGGATGAGGAAGGGACAGAGAAGGGTGGGAAGGGGTGAGGCTATGGGATGAGGAAGGGACAGAGAAGGGACCGGGAAGGGGTCAGCCTATGGGATGAGGAAGGGACAGAGAAGGGTGGGAAGGGGTGAGGCTATGGGATGAGGAAGGGACAGTGAAGGGTGGGAAGGGGTCAGCCTATGGGATGAGGAAGGGACAGTGAAGGGTGGGAAGGGGGTCACGCTATAGGATGAGGAAGGGACAGGGAAGGGTGGGAAGGGGTCAGCCTATGGGATGAGGAAGGGACAGAGAAGGGTGGGAAGGGGTGAGGCTATGGGATGAGGAAGGGACAGGGAAGGGTGGGCAGGGGTCAGCCTATGGGATGAGGAAGGGACAGGGAAGGGGTCAGCCTATGGGATGAGGAAGGGACAGGGAAGGGTGGGAAGGGGTCAGCCTATGGGATGAGGAAGGGACAGGGAAGGGGTCAGCCTATGGGATGAGGAAGGGACAGGGAAGGGACAGGGAAGGGGTCAGCCTATGGGATGAGGAAGGGACAGAGAAGGGTGGGAAGGGGTGAGGCTATGGGATGAGGAAGGGACAGTGAAGGGTGGGAAGGGGTCAGCCTATGGGATGAGGAAGGGACAGTGAAGGGTGGGAAGGGGGTCACGCTATAGGATGAGGAAGGGACAGGGAAGGGTGGGAAGGGGTCAGCCTATGGGATGAGGAAGGGACAGAGAAGGGTGGGAAGGGGTGAGGCTATGGGATGAGGAAGGGACAGTGAAGGGTGGGAAGGGGTCAGCCTATGGGATGAGGAAGGGACAGTTTAGGGTGGGAAGGGGGTCACGCTATAGGATGAGGAAGGGACAGGGAAGGGTGGGAAGGGGTCAGCCTATGGGATGAGGAAGGGACAGGGAAGGGTGGGAAGGGGATAGGTTATGGGATGAGGAAGGGACAGGGAAGGGTGGGAAGGGGTGAGGCTATGGGATGAGGAAGGGACAGGGAAGGGTGGGAAGGGGATAGGCTATGGGATGAGGAAGGGACAGGGAAGGGACAGGGAAGGGTGGGAAGGGGATAGGCTATGGGATGAGGAAGGGACAGTGAAGGGTGGGAAGGGGGTCACGCTATAGGATGAGGAAGGGACAGGGAAGAGTGGGAAGGGGTCAGCCTATGGGATGAGGAAGGGACAGAGAAGGGTGGGAAGGGGTGAGGCTATGGGATGAGGAAGGGACAGTGAAGGGTGGGAAGGGGTCAGCCTATGGGATGAGGAAGGGACAGTGTAGGGTGGAAGGGGGTCACGCTATAGGATGAGGAAGGGACAGGGAAGGGTGGGAAGGGTGGGAAGGGGTCAGCCTATGGGATGAGGAAGGGACAGGGAACGGTGGGAAGGGGTGAGGCTATGGGATGAGGAAGGGACAGGGAAGGGTGGGAAGGGGATAGTCCCTCTGACCCTTGACCCCCTGCAGGCGGGCACCAGGCAGCTATTGACTTACACAGCACCCTATGGGTTCATGCTGGGTATAAAATCAGCCGTTCACCCTGAGGACCAGCCTAGCAGCCATAGCTGGGTCCGAGTGTCACCTTTACATTATACTGTGTTTGTTATTAATTAATTTAGACCTCTACTGAGCTGAACAATTAAAATAGCCAAAAATACCTTGAAATATTTACACAATAGCAATATATACAATTATATCTAAAAGAATGGTAACCAAAATGTAAAAGAAAATTGCATAGATTATAACAGACACATTCATTTGGAGGAAAATTGACGAGTGATGCGATCTTTCACAGTAGATACCGAGGGGCATATTTACAAGTCCCGTGCGCCAGTTTTGAATCACTTTTCCTATGTTAAAAGTGGCGCAAGGGGCTTGTAAATCTGCCCCCTTGTGTCTACATCATATGGGGTATAAGAGTTCAGAGGCAAGAACCGAACGAATCATATTACAGCGGTGTACGCTGTATACGAGTGTAAATCTTATATACCGCTGATAGATCTTATATATGAGAGAAGCTGAATAACACCTATAATGGGATAACTGTGGGCAGTAAACTGAATCTAGGTCAAACTAAGTTAATGGGACACTGCACCCGAGGGATACTGTATACTCGAGAACGCTGCACACTCAGTGGCACAGACTGTTCATGTCCTGGAGAACTTGATACTAACACTGCGCACTCGGCTGCAGCGGCACTGCACAGTCACACTCGTGTACTTCAATTCCAGGGTCACAGTAGATTAGTAGATCAAAGGCACTGCACCATCAAGTTCAAGGGCAGTGCACAGTGATGTATTGTGTCCATGTTGTACACAGGCCTGCTCAGCTTTCTGGTTTCTGATGTTTACAGCCTCCTTCTCATGTTTGGCCTCTCTGAGTGAGGTTTCACAAATGACTAGGTCAGCATCTGAGACTTTATATTTGTTGTATCTTTTTCAAAGTAATTTTTTGTTCCTTTCAGGAGAAGGCTGTGCAACTGCTAATGAGAGTTTTGGTTTCTGTTATGTGTGCCTCATTCGAAGCAATATATGTAGAAAATATTAAGGTCATGCAAATTGGGGCGTGGTTTGCCTTATTTGCACATTGCTAGGGGGCTTGTCGCTGCTTTCACAGTTTTGTACTCTGGTTACTGTGTCGGATAAACTTGTGCAGACTTCCAGAAAGAGTGCAGGAGTGCAGGGGGGTAGAGCAGGCCCCTGAACCCACTGTAGGTACACAACTGCACTCGTACACTCCAGCCCAATAGGTAACCAATATAAGGCAGGGGAGATGTGGGTGTGTGACTTGGCAGACACATAATGTCACAGACTGTTGTGTTGTGTAAATCAAGTGTCCTGTTCAACAATCACATACAGGAATTTTGGGGGTATATCACAACTGGTATGAATGAGCCAGGAACAGGCCGTTTGGACAATCGGGGTTACTGATTCAGTTTTAGGCAATGGCGTTTGAGTAGCTAACATGAAGAAATCACTATGGCTACCTCAGGGATTCAAATGGAAAGTTTGTGGGCTGTTTCCTGTTACACAGTACAGAGGTGAAGTCAGTGTGAATTCCATGAAGGGGTTGAGATGGCGTGGGCTAGTGAAAAGCAGTAGCTTAATTTTAATTTTCATGTCAGCAATTTTCTACGCCTTGTAGTCTTCTGGGTTACTGTGTTAAACGCACCCTGTTCCTGGAAGCCTGGCATCAGCCTCACATCCTGTCCTGTCGGAACCTAAATACACTTAAACACTATTATGTTAATGTTACAGCACTTTAATGTGACTAAAGAGCACACAATGGCTGCCACAGTGCCACCATATTTTTGTGGGCTCCGCTGCTTCCATCTTTCCCTTAGCCTGTAAAACTACACTGCTTCAGAGTTGGCCTTGCTACAATATTTATGGTTTTGCGGTTTTGCTGGTGGGATGTGCTCACTTTTGGGGTACATCTAAGATGTAAACAAAGACGGACTGTAAAAACTGGCTGCAAGTACTTAGGCCTCAAACAGCCTGACAGCAAGCTCCCTGCAGGAACACAATCTGCATGAGTGTGTGTGTGTGTGTGTGTGTGTGTGTGTGTGTGTGTGTGTGTGTGTGTGTCTGTGTGTGTATGCTAGATCCTTTATTTGCCCTTTCGAAAGAATAGGCATGTGTGGTAGCGAGCTGGCACCTCATGTAGTGACTGTGGAGAGTGGAATCTATCTAGATATGTGTGTGTGAGTGTGTGTGTGTGTGGGGGGGTGTATGTGTGAGTGTGTGTGTGGATTGATGTGTGGGTGTGTGTGTGAGTCTGTATGTGAAAGCGTGTCTCTGTGTGTGGGCGTGTGTTTGTAAAGTAATAACTGCACTTTCACAATTGCTTTATTAACCTTCCTGCTTTCTCAAATTTGCTTGAAAATGCACGATTTTTCTTCTCTTTTTTCAAAATTTTCCGAACCCCCCTTATGGGCAGAAAGGCACAAAAAACGAGTGGGACAGAGGTCAGAAGGGCACAAAAACTAGTGGAACAGGGGCAGAAAGGTACAAAAAACGAGTGGGACAGAGGGCTTTGTAAAGGCTGTCTCCCACCTGCTGTGCAACTTCTTCTACTCTTAGAGCTGAGATTTCCATGCAAGTCTTATAGTCTGAATTCAGCAGCGTAATAGGACGGAATGTATGAAGCTCTGTGGTTATACTGGATAAGCAGCTACCTATGTTATGCCATCTATTAATGTAATAACTGCACTTTCACAATTGCTTTATTAACCTTCCTGCTTTCTCAAATTTGCTTGAAAATGCACGGTTTTTCTTCTCTTTTTTCAAAATTTTCTTGGGGGGGATTATCCCCCCAAACCCCCCTTAAGGGGGTTCCGGCGCCCTCGCTGCACTCGCCCACTACGGTGCAGTATGCCAATCACTTTGCGTCCCACCACTTTGTCACCACCCGCCCCTGCAGAGTACCTGCACTTGTATATTTCCGTTTAAAAACACTGCATATTCCATGGTGCACCGCGAGAGCTCCATGAAAGTCTCTGTGGACATGAATAGTACATTTTTGAGGAAAGCTGCTTGCGAGCAGCACTCTCTCTTGCCTTCATGTTACCATCGCTCACTCCCCGTGGCCTACAGCCTTTGTCACTGTGAAGTCTTCCCACAAGGCCTCCCTGTGTGTTCCTGCAGCTTCCATCACTTCCTGCGCCCGCTCAAGGGCGCCACCGGCCTGAGGCGAGCTGGGCTTCCGGGACCACACACTCAACTCCACTCCCTCTGACCCTTGACCCCCTGCAGGCGGGCACCAGGCAGCTATTGACTTACACAGCACCCTATGGGTTCATGCTGGGTATAAAAGCAGCCGTTCACCCTGAGGACCAGCCTAGCAGCCATAGCTGGGTCCGAGTGTCACCTTTACATTATACTGTATTTGTTATTAATTAATTTAGACCTCTACTGAGCTGAACAATTAAAATAGCCAAAAATACCTTGAAATATTTACACAATAGCAATATATACAATTATATCTAAAAGAATGGTAACCAAAATGTAAAAGAAAATTGCATAGATTATAACAGACACATTCATTTGGAGGAAAATTGACGAGTGATGCGATCTTTCACAGTAGATACCGAGGGGCATATTTACAAGTCCCGTGCGCCAGTTTTGAATCACTTTTCCTATGTTAAAAGTGGCGCAAGGGGCTTGTAAATCTGCCCCCTTGTGTCTACATCATATGGGGTTTAAAATTCGAATCCGGGTTTCTACAACCACTTATTTGGACCAATATATAGCATGCGGGCTAGACCCCTCCACTACAGAGCTTACATAATCCTGTATTATCAATTGTTTTATCCAAATGCTTGGTATAAGAGTTCAGAGGCAAGACCCGAACGAATCATATTACAGCGGTGTACGCTGTATACGAGTGTAAATCTCAGATACCGCTAATAGATCTTATATATGAAAGAAGCTGAATAACACCTATAATGGGATAACTGTGGGCAGTAAACTGAATCTAGGTCAAACTAAGGTGCTGTGCCATATTTTTTAAAAGTACCTTTAAATGGGCTAATCCAGGACCGTAAAAGGGGAATTGTGCATGTGAAGTGCAATAGGGCGACATCAAGATTTTTATTAATTGTAAGATTGCTCGACCCAACCTCAAAGGATTTGAGCTTTAATAAAGATCTCATAGTACCTTTACCTGCGTGTAGCATTTTATATGCCATCTAATTATATTGTCCAGGGCAGTGCTTTAAATGGGAAAATAGAAGTTCAGGTACTCTGTAACAGAGTACCTGCTTGTTTCTGAGAAGTGCCGGTACTCTCCAATGAAAAGTATTACATTTCTCTCGAGAAGTGCCTCTCAAATAAAAAAGTGGCGGCACTCCGCACCAAACAGTACCGGCCCATTTAAAGCACTGAGCCAGGACAATTGTATAAGCCGCTGTGGTAGGAGCTAAACTCTGAATGAAGTGCCTTCCACGCCCTTCCACAGCACACCGCTCGGGATTCCTCAAACACCTCAAAACTTGTGTTTTTTCGCCAGAGTTAGGATTGAGGCATCTTCTGTGTTATTTTTTCTGCTGTCGTCCCTCTGCATTCGTATCTTTCGTTAGGTGAAGTTCCAGCGCCTAGAAGTTCTTTTTGAGCATGTCGCCCTTTGCAAATCTCATTACATTACAAGGCCTGTGGAAGCGGCAGAAAGGCCAGGCCAGCTCTTTATTTCCACCCACACTTGCAGCACTGTACCCCTGGCACTTGCCTGTTGGTGTTCAGTCAGAATATAGCACCTTACGTCGCATGCGTTTAAGACGCATGCGATTACAAAGTGGTCGTTACAACGACTGCGTTGTTGCATTACAGTCAAATACAACGCAAGTCATTCCATCGACTTGCTGTAGGGGGCGCGCTGGACTTAGGAGTAGTATAATTTACCCATGGAGGGTACCCGCCAAGGCAGCACAAAGTAGCGAGCCTGAGGCTCTGTACCACGGATAATGCCCAGGCAGCAGACAGGAAGGAGCTCGAGGCTCTGTGTGCAGCCAGTGGCTCAGCCTGCACCCCCGGCCCACTCCCCCGCCAGCACACAGGCAAGATCACTGTGTTCCAGCGCGGTGCGCCCAGGCCGGGCACAAGTCCCAGCGCTGGCTGGGAGAGGGAGGGGTGGTGGGGCAGAGCGCCTCTGCTAATTACTCTAATTAAGGGAACAGCAATGACTGTGAGCGGCGCGCGGGGACAGGATTTAATTGGCGCAGCTGTTCCTGCGCCCTTTCCCTTCTGGAGTGAGCTGCGCATGCACAGGCAGCCCAGGGGGATGCTGGGAGGAGCCAATGACCTTTTTTTTGTTGCATATTTATATAGGGTGAACTCGACCCAAAGGTATTGGAACGCTTTACATGAGCACCGTATTTACATTACACATTCAGGCACGGGGAGATTAAGTGATTTGCCCAGATTCACAGGATGTGGACGCAACCCCGAGGCTCGAACCCTGGTCTCCAGCACCAAAGTCGGCAATCTAGCCGACGGACCACATCCTCTCCCCTTGACACGCCCCTCTGTCCTGAGGTCAAGCTGGACCTCCCCTGGCCTCAGGCCTGGAAACGCAGGGATGGATGTATGTCATTACAACCCATGCTTTTACAACGCATGCCATTACGACGCAACCTTTACAACGCAAGTCGTTACAATGACTTGCGTTGGGGGGCGCTGTATAGTGAATAGTTTAATTTACTATTCCAACTCCAGTCCCCGTGGATAGTAGGGAAGGTGTTGGATAGTAATTAAACTATTCCCTATCCTAGAGCGCCCTCCAGCGCAATTCGTTGTAATGACTTGCGTTGTAAAAGTTGAGTCGTAATGGTAGTGCGTTGTAAAAGTTGCGTTGTAAAGGATGTTTCCCGCAGGGATGCTTGGACCCAAGGCAAGGCAGCAAAAAGCGTCTCAGAGCTCGGCTCGGCACGAAGGAGTAGAGTGGGCGAGCCAGCGAATTCACCGGGAGAGCCGAGCCAAGGGTCTGTCTGGGCTCTAAGAGCGCGTGCATGAGCCGAACCCTTATGTTTTTGGCTCTTAAACAGTGCAACACACAGCACATGAAGACTTTCAGATTCAAAAAATCATATTTCTTTAATATGCAGAAGTATTTAAATTTAGTACGTCAGATTATATAACTGCATCGAGAGGCATTTATGAGAGGTGACAGAATCTCAACATGAACTCCAAAATATTCATGCCCCACCCCCTTTACTCCCCTCCCATGATGACAACGTAGAGAATTAAGAAGCATGTTTGTTGTCATGTGTAGCATTCATGTGGCCTAGAGTCTTAGGCGGATAACATTACAGTCTATATGTCAGACATAAGAGAGATGTTGTCATAGTAGCCTCTGGACTTTGGTATTTCAAGGTGCTCCCAAATGCAATAATGACAAAGAAGGCAGGGGGAAATAAAACATTTGCTTAGGATCACACAATTAGCTGTTGCAAGGTTTTGTGATTTCACATTTTGCCTTTCAGCCACCAGATGGCTATTTCTTCCCCTCTCCTGATTTACATCAAAGCATGAGGCTTTTTCATTATTCTTGACATATTAAGTTAAATCCTGGGTGGCAAGCGGAGGCCACTTGAAAGCTCGGCTCGTTCTGGGCTCGAGGGTGTGAGAGGAGCTCGAGCTGAGATAGAGCCAAGCATTGGCCTCCAGCCTGGCTAAAGCTTTCAGTAGCTCACCCACCTCCAGTAAGGACAGTGCTTCATTTGTGCCAGTGGTTGCTGGTGGGGGACACGAGCAGTTATTTTTCCTGATTTGGACATTTTCCGAGATCAAGAGAGAGAAAAACACACAAACGGGAAAGAAGGAAGAGAAATAGAGCAAAACAGTCACAAAGGGAAAAAGTAGGGACCTGAACAAGTGAGGCAAAGGAGTAGAGGGAATTGGGCAGTGAATTAAAGAGGCATCAGGTGGATTCCAGACTTTACAGTCTTGGTATTCAGCACGCTGGCATTTAATAGCGCAGTTCACGGGCTTCTGAGCTCAGCTTTGGGCACCAGCACTCATTCTTTTACAAATGTAACCCTGAAAGGAGCTGTACAGAGTCTTGTGTTACTGTACTGAACTGTATTCTAGGATAGGACCGGTTTCGGACAACTTTGCTACAGGGGGCAGATACTGCCGGCCCCCAGTAACAAAAATGACCCCTAGGGGCCCAAAACAGGCCCCCACACTGGTGGCCCACTGGGGAAACATCCAGTGCCTGCTACAGCCAGTCCGGCCCTGCCATCCAATAGTGTTCCATGCCATACAGGACCCTACCATGTAGTACCATACCATGCGATACTATACCATAGTGCACCATACGGCACCCTGCTATAGTGTGCCATGCCACACTGTACCAGACTAAGCTGCACCATACCATGCTACACTGTACCATACCAGGTTGCACCATCCAATTCTATGCCAGACAGTAGCACAGCTTACTAACTGTACTATGCTATAATATACCATACCACACCATTCAGTACTGTAAAATATTATACTGTACCTTATAATGTACCTTACCCTGCCAAACTGTGCCACAACAAAGTACACTCAGCCATACCATGTAAAACCTGTGGCCTGCAGTACCGCATCATACTGTACCAATTCAAGTCCTGCGGTATCACATGATACTGTTCCATACAGTGCCATATTATACAATACAATGCCATAACTTGTGGACTGTATCAAACCACACCATGTACTGTCCCACATCATGCAGTACTGTACTATACCATGCTGCACTGTACTATAATGACTGCACCATATAATTCCACACTCTATTATAAAATATTGTACCATACCATGTAATATACTATACCGTGCCATACTGTTCCACACCATGCTGTGCCATAATATAGCACACTCTACCATACAGTGTCATATGGTACAATACTGTGACCTGCAGTAACACATCGTACTGTACCAATCCATGCCCTATTGAGTCATATGATGCAGTGCCATACAGTACCTGTGCCATGCTGCACAATATATTAAAACACTATGCAGGGCAGTGGCACCGCATACAGACCATACTATGGTATACTATACCATACCGCACTGCACCATGCAGTATCACATCATACTGACCGCACCATGCTATACTGTACCACACTACACTGTACCATGCAGTACCTTAGAATGCTTACAATGTCAATGCATACTGTGCAATACAGTGCCATGCAGTGCTACAGCATACTGTACCTCAGCACACCGTATTGCACCGTACCATGAAATACTAATACATGCAAAGACCAGACAAACCCCAGTCCAGCAGCCATTCAGGCGGTTCCCCTTTAGCCCCTTCCCCCTTCCCTTTCTCGTCGCAGTGCTCGCGACGAGCTCAGCTCGTCATGCTGCTCCGCTGTGCTCATGACGAGCTGAGCTCGTCACAACTCCGGACACTCAATGAAACGCCCCGCACAGGAGGGGAATTCTCCCGGCGTGGGCGTTCGGCGGTGGTTAAGACGAGTTCAGCTCGTCATGAGCACAGCTCCACTGTGCCTCATGACGAGCTTAGCTCGTCATGAGCGCCAAAAGGGATTTATTAAAAGCCACCTTGGCATCCGCACAAGCACGAGCCCCTCCCAGCTTGGATTTCAAGCCCATCCCACTGCTGTATGTGTTGGACAAGTATTTTTCCTGCTGCAGACGCGCTAGAAATGCTCTCCGGCCTTGTCCCCAAAGCATGTTCATTCACTAGATTAAGACAAGTCCCAGATCCCCTGGTCTCGATAATTCTCATCTCGGTGCCTACTCTAACCAGGGATCACACTCGGCAACTCTGGGCATTAGCTTGCCTCATCTCCACAACGGCCCCCCACATACGCCGGGGATGCCAGGCTTCACCTTGGAGATACCCAGTAGGGACCATCTCACAGGGAAAGCCAGGACGGGTTCCCCAGCGGTCTACTGCGCAGAGATACTCCTTCGGCAGTCGATTCTAGCGCATTACAAACCCACAATTAATTAATTAATTACTGTTTCTGCTGTTCTTTTTATAGCACAGACTTGGCCCAGGGGTATCAGAGCTCCTTACATGAGAGCCACATGACACTTTCCCGTTTAGACGTGAAGGCATGAAGTGATGTGCCCAGAATCTTCGGATGTTGGACAAAGCCAGGATTTGAACCTGAGTTTCTGGTTTCAAATGTGGCAGCCCAGGGCCCATTGTATTGGTTGTAACTGCATTGCGTTACTCCGGATTTATCGAGCTACTCAGGACATGCAGGGTGGGCTTGCAACTCTGGATAGCTATGGCCCTTGTTTCTCCTTGTTTTTTCCTCTAGGAGCACACATAGATAGAGGAAAATGCCTCAGAGGGTTGTTTTTGTGCAGGAAGGTGCTCCTTCCTGCACAAAAAACTATCCTGCTACAACGCAAGAGCTGCAGCAAACAAGGCACTGATGGCAAAAGATAAGAAGCTGAGACAGCACCAATGTCATGCATAGGTGGGCTGCGTGATATATTGGGAGGCAAAAGCACCAAAGCTGGAGCACACCTGCACACTAAGCACCTAAACACAGGAATGACTCTCAGACTCCATTTTTAAGAGGTGCAAAGAGTTGAACTAACTTAAAGATATGCAAAAGAGACGACAGGGACAAAAGTATGTGGCCAGGGAAAGAGACTGCCAAAGCTGCACTGGGAGCCAGTCATTAAAGAGACAGGTAGTATATTAAAGCAACAAAAAGAGGGACGTACTACAGTAGCTTTTTTGCAGCTTACACCTATACGGAAAGGAAATGTAGCAACGTGGAATAGGTAGGTTGGGGGAGGTGTTGCTTGATCTGCAAAATAAAGTTAAAGTAATCACAGAGATTACACAGTTAAAAGAAAGTTTGAGTCACATGTCCTAATATCTGGGGAGACATTTGCCAAATTTCAAAGGGACGAGAACCATGTCGCTCGACTCATATTTAGCCTAAGAAGTCATAGCTTAATTGTGCCGCCCCTCAGGTAAATCCATTGTTTCTTAGTTAAAGATATAATTGAATGCAAGACCATTTCCATCCTCCACAAGTCACTTTGGGCTAACCTCAGGCCATCTAAACAAATACTTTTGGTCCTGCAACCTCCTATGGAAGATCTGCCTCCCTGAACCTACTGGCTACCTACTCATATAGGCTCGATGATTGCGAGATCACTCGATGAGTATTAACGGACTCATTTCAGTGTCACCCTCACTCCTCAGCCCAACCCTTCTCCTGTACGCTCAGCCTTCTTTTCCGCGTCTCCGGCAGCAGGCCGATTCTACCTGTGCTTCTGGAAAGAAGCCATTGCGACAGCCCTCATTGTCAGTCCCTGTGGTTTGGGATTATTGGTTGTTGGAGGAGGCGCACATCATACTGTGCCTGCCCAGGCCGGCCTATTGTCATTCTGCACATGACAATGAGCCAGCAGGCTTTGTGAGCACAGTCGCACTAACTCTGTGCGGATCACTGAAATAATATCGACTGACAAAATATCGACTTGCCAAAATATCGTGGACAAAATATCGACAGTCAAAATATCGAGTTTGTATCTACAAACAGGTAAGTACAAAAATATCGAGTACAAAATATCGTTAACAAAAATATAGATGTAAAAAATATCGACTTTATTAAAAACAGTGTTAAATTAAATTAATATTAAATTTTAATTACTAAAATATACTTAAAACGACTTAAATTAAATTATAATAATAAAATAATAAATGAAAATAATAAAAATAATTTTTTTAAATCTTATTTGTTGACCCTGAACCCTAAAAATACCCCTTTACCCAAAAACCCAAAACTGACCCTGAACCCTAAAAATACCCCTTTACCCAAAAACCCAAAACTGACCCTGAACCCTAAAAATACCCCTTTACCCATGACCTGAAAACTGACCCTGAACCCTAAAAATACCCCTTTACCCATGAACTGAAAACTGACCCTGAACCCTAAAAATACCCCTTTACCCATGAACTGAAAACTGACCCTGAACCCTAAAAATACCCCTTTACCCATGACCTGAAAACTGACCCTGAACCCTAAAAATACCCCTTTACCCATGAACTGAAAACTGACCCTGAACCCTAAAAATACCCCTTTACCCATGAACTGAAAACTGACCCTGAACCCTAAAAATACCCCTTTACCCATGACCTGAAAACTGACCCTGAACCCTAAAAATACCCCTTTACCCATGACCTGAAAACTGACCCTGAACCCTAAAAATACCCCTTTACCCATGACCTGAAAACTGACCCTGAACCCTAAAAATACCCCTTTACCCATGAACTGAAAACTGACCCTGAACCCTAAAAATACCCCTTTACCCATGAACTGAAAACTGACCCTGAACCCTAAAAATGCTCCTTTACCCAAAATTTATCAATATTATTTAATTACCAATTAATTATTAATTAACAATAACAATAAAGTAAATATATTAGAACATTAGGTGTAATTATTTTAATAATCAATATTATTTTTTCAAAATTAATTACTTAAAAATAACACAAAATTATATATATAAAAAATGTACTCTAATTAATGTAATTAACTGATTACAATTAATTAATTAAAAATTATTTACTAATACAAAATATATTCAAAATTATATTAATTAATTAACTAATTAATATTAATTAATTATCAATTAATTATTAATTAAAAATATTAACAAACATATATTAATTGATTAATTATTATTAAATTACTTCCCACCCTATTCCCCTATAAACCCACAACCCGCTACAGAATTACATTACGCAATTATTATCAAAACAAAATTCATGTAATACAATATTTTATAACATTAATACACACTATTCACACATATTATTACATAAAAATACACTATAAAATATTATATATTATTAAACAATCGATATTTTTGCTATCTATATTTTATACAGTCGATATTACTTCACTTACCTGAAAAACGATATTTTTGTAGTCGATATTATGTCCAGTCGATATTTTGTCCAGTCTATATTTAAAACTCGATATTATGTCCAGTCGATATTTTGGAGTCAATATTTTGTCTCTATACCACTCTGTGCACACCAACCCTAATCCATCAATCAGGGATTTGTAAAGTGCGGCAAATCACATGTGAGGTTCTCAAGACGCTGGAGATGCTACTTGCCTCATGGTGATCTGTTCTTTCGGATCACTGACAAAATATCGAATACAAAAATCTAGACTTACCAAAATATCAATGCCAAAATATAGAATGCAAAAATATCGAATTCCTATCTACAAACAGGTAAGTACAAAAATATTGAATCAAAAATATTGTTGTAAAAATATAGTTAGTCAAAATATCGAATCGTTTTAAATGTCTTAAAAGTAATTTAAAATTAATGAAATAATATATATAATTAACTAAAACAAACTTTAAAATACTTAAGTAATCTTAAAATTCGTAAAAAATGTATTTAAGTAATAAAAAAACATACAATTTTATTTTTTAATACATATATATATATATATATATATATATATATATATATATATATATATATATATATATATATATATATATATATAATAACGTAATATTAATATAAAATATACAATATTTTTACCTTAGGACAGTGGGAGGTTAAAATTTACTATTACCACTCCAGGGAGAGCAACAGTAGGGAAAACGTTGGATAGTGTCAGGCCCGGACTGGCCGTTGAGGGCACCGGGCAATCCCCTACCTATTCATAATTAATTAACAACGAATTAATTTTCAATAACAAAAACTAATTAATAATAAAAATGTATACCAATTAATAATTAACTAACAGTAAATTAATTATCAATACAAAAAAAGTATATTTAATATGTAATTAATTACAATTACATTACTTCCCACCCTATTCCCCTATAAACACACAATCTGCTACAGAAAATAAATTAATACAATTATCATAATTATCAATTAATCAATTAATAAATATGTAATTACCAATTAACAATTAAGTCAAAATGAATACCAATAAATAAATACAAATATTTAATTAATTACAATTAAACTACTTCCCACCATATTCCCCTATAAACCCACAACCTGCTACAGAAAATAAATTAATAAAATGAACATAATTATCAATTAATCAATTAATAAAAATGCATTACCAATTAAACATTAATTACCAATTAATTCAAAATAAATACCAATAAATAAATAAAAATATTTAATTAAATAATTACAATTAAATTACTTCCCGCCCTATTCCCCTATAAACCCACAACCCGCTACAGCATTAAATTACGCAAAAATTAAATAACATAAAATTCATCACTTAAAATAAATTTCAAAAATAATATACACTTTTCACACATATACTAACATACAAAACACTTTAAAAATTCGATATAATTAAAAATTCGATATTTTGACTTTCAATATTTAAAAAATCGATATTAAATTACTTACCTTCAATTCGATATTTTTCACCACTATATTCTGTCCATTCGATATTTTGTCCATTCGATATTTTGACTTCGATATTTTGTCCATTCGATATTTTGAATTTGATATTTTGTGTAGTTACCGTTCTTTCGAACATCCAGGCCTTGAGCTCATTCCTGAAATGCTGGAGTGATGGTGTAGTCCTGAGGTGCAGGGCAAGGTCGCTCTAGGCTTTGGCCCCAGATTTGAGAAGGAACATCCTCCGCTGTTGCTCCACGGGGTGTCTGCGAGGAAGAGGGAGGCAGATCACAGGTGTCTGGTTGGTTGGTAGATGGTCAAGCGTTTGTTCATGTAAGCTGGTCCGTCCTTGTGCAGGACTTTGTATGCGTGGGTCAACATCTTGAACTGACATCTCTTCTGGATTGGTAGTCAGTCTAGCGTCTTGAGGTGGAGTGCAATGTGGGTCCATCCGGGGACGTCGAGGATGAGTTTTGCCACTGCACTTTGTATTGTCTGTAGTCTCTTCAGGGAGCCTGTAATGATTCCTATGATAAGTGTGTTGCCGTAGTCTATCCTGCTGGTGACGAGGGCCTGCGTGACGGTCCTTCTGGTGTTGACTGGGAGCCACCTTAAGATCTTACGGAGCATTACATACTGTATTTGAGCTACAGAGCTGTTCTCACCTCATGGAGTGAGCGTGGACTGCTCTATATTGCCACCTTTGGAAGGACACAGGCTTTTGTTTTCTTCTTTAACCTTCCTGCACAACATCCGGGATGCTTCACATCATGGCTAAAAAACATTAACAATGTTAATAGGTCTCAAAGATGCAAGCTATTCGCGTTGCCAATGCTTGTTGTTGTTTTTTTTGGCCGCTCTTTCTGTTTGAGGAAGAGTGGCACGTAGAAGGGCCTGGTACTCTGGATAGAGTGCGGGCGGGCCATCAATCGGATCTTTATGGCTCCTATGACTCACCTCAGTGCTGCGTTTGTGTTCTTTTTCTTAGGGGGGGAGTTTGGGTACTCACAAAATCTTTTTCTACAAAGTTCTTCTGCAAATGATCATGGCTTTACTCCCATCAAGGGTAGGAGTAAATACTTTTCCAGGAATGGGAATTGGAATGGGAAAACCACAAAACATTTTGGGATGTAGAGGAAAGGATTTTTCCTTGGTAAAACATTATTTTGTCATTGGAGAGAAATAAACAATGCACAAATGGCGTTTCCCTTGTACAGTTGTGCATCATAACAACTGCACAGACAAGGTCTTCGGCACGAATTACTGAATATATGTGAACGTCACGAGTTTCAGGAGTGAGAATTAGACCGTCTATTAGGCCCGGGTCCAAGAGACAGCCCAAGAGAGAAAGGCTGTCGGAGCCAAGCCCGCCACGAAAAAATGCCATCTACCCAGACAAAAGTCTAAAAAGCCTCCCTTAAAGCAGGTGGAATATTAAAGAGATGCTAAATGAATTATCACGCAGTTCCAAGAAGCTATGTGACATTATGCCGCTGAGTCTGGCCAGGAAGCAGAGATCCAGCCTGCAGGATTAATTACTCCTGTCTACAAAACCGAATTACAGCGGGGTCCCCGCCGGCGGACTAATCAACAGATCGCTCGACGGGAATATCCGATTCACGGCAGAAGCTTCCAATAAGCCTCATCAAACTCCTTCTGAGAAGCTGAGCTTTGCTGCCGTTGCGGCCTTGCCAACAACAATCACAAAATATGAAAATATGCAAAGAACACCACGAAAGGGGTAAGGGAGACATAATAGGAAATGTTACCCCTCCTGAGTCCAACGCTTTCCCTACTGTTGCACTCACTGGAGTGGGAATAGTAATTTTTACCCCTACGCTATCCAACGCTTTCCCTACTGTTGCACAGACTGGAGTGAGAATAGTAAATGGTACCCCTCCTTAAGCCAACGCTTTCCCTTCTGTTGCACAGACTGGAGGGGGAATAGTACATTTTACCCCTCCTGAGTTTAACGCTTTCTCTACTGTTCAATACATTAAAGTGGGAAGAGTGTTTTTTTATTATTTATAGAGTTTAATTTTTTCCCAATAATTTTGGTTAAATATATATTATTATTATGTATTTGTGTATTTAATTATATATTTTATATATATAAATGTATGGAATTGTTAAGATATTTTTTATATATTTTTTCTTATGTACAGTTAAATTGAAAATACTTTAAAATCTTTTGCAGTTTATTTGATATAATTTACATTTTTTATCTGTATGTAAATACACACACACACACACACACACACACATATATATATACATATATATACATATATATATGTATATATGTATATATGTATATGTATATATATATATATATCAAAGATAAAAGATATAAGTCAAAACTACAATTTTTTAATCGTTTTATATTCTATATGTGTATATAAACATACAAACGTTCATATATATGTTTATACATATTATTTAAGCGTATTTAATTTACATTATATTAAGGTTAACTGTTAAAATATTTAAGTTTTACTTATTTAAACTACATATAAAGTTAAAAACAATACTTTTGTATATATTGTTCGATATTAGTGTGAAACCATATATTTTATTCAATATTTTT
The DNA here is from genome assembly GCF_964263255.1 of Lissotriton vulgaris. Lineage (NCBI taxonomy): Eukaryota > Metazoa > Chordata > Amphibia > Caudata > Salamandridae > Lissotriton > Lissotriton vulgaris. The sequence goes on along the minus strand of NC_141694.1, from coordinate 1,854,349,194 downwards.
GTGCTTACCATTAGATGTATAGAAAAATGATATTTTTGTGATCGTTTTTATTGACACGATATTTGGGTATCACAATATTTATGGTTTCGATATTGTGTCAGTGATCCGAAATAAGACGCACACCAGCGTTCACGTGCACCCTATATGTGGGCTTGACTCTTATTGAACAAGAAGCAAATTCTAGTCTACTACATCAAACACAAGAGGTGTCTGTATAATGCACACCCGGAATGCACGCACTTGAACGTGCTCTGATGTGTGATAAGGAACAAAATGGAGGCTTGTGAAATAGAGCATTTGCCTAGGTCCACACATGTTGGAGATGCATTGCCTCAGGTCACTTTGGGTGCACCAGCTTTCACTGGGATTCTATGCTGGCTGTTTGATGATTCGAGGAAGAAAGGGGGTCTTTTTGAATAAAAGTTTCCCCTCTATTATGGGTGATTATGGGCTTCATTTAAGAGTTTAGCGGTGAGGAAACCCACTCTTCCTACCGGTAAATCAGTAGGTCTCCCATCAGGCCAAATCCGTGGCTTCCCACTGAGTGGCAACTGAGTGACATCAGAAGACCCCTGATTAAGGACTGGATTTCTGATGTCAGTACCCTCTCTCCTCGTCCTCCTCATCCAAGTCCTGAATATAAAAGGCGCCCTCTCTCTCATATAGTCAGGACCAGGATATGGAGTAGTTCCAATCGGGATAATGAAGATTACCGGGAAGTAACGGAGACATTTTCCTGCCTTGGACTGCGATGGAAGGCTGGCGGTCCCGCCAGGAACAAACACAGGAATATCAGGACACTCAAGTAGGAAACTACCCACATCAGGAACATTTCTTTTATCTCCTTCAAGAGCAAATTGTTGCTTTGGTAGGTCCTTTCTGAAACAGGTATAAACACATCACATGTGCTGCTGTGACATAGAGGCTTGCGCCATTCACGCATGCATTGCGTGCACACCCTCAATTTAACATGACCAGCTGTGTCATAGGCCTTTTTTAAAAATTGTTCAGCCATGCAGCACAGCAGTGAGGATGATGAGCAGCTTGGCTAAAAATCTTTGAAAAAGTCAATAGGCCACAAAGACAAGTTCTGTTGGTTTGCCAATGCTTCTTTTAAAGTTGTATCTGGTAGTGGTGGAAGCAGGTCAACTCCTTACTGCAGACCACACACAAAAGGGAGAGCACCCAATGCTGACCAGCTCAGAGGGAGAAGGAGTAGCATCACACTCTACCCAATCAAGAGAGAGGAGGAGCATCCCACTCTACCCAACCAAGAGAGAAAAGGAGGAGCATCCCACTTTAACCAATCAAGGGAAAGAAGGTGCATCCCACTCTACCCAACCAAGAGAGAGAAGGAGGAGCACCCCACTCTAACCAATCAAGAGAGAGGAGGAGCATCCCACTCTACCCAACGAAGAGAGAGAAGGAGGAGCACCCTCTCTAACCAATCAAGAGAGAGGAGGAGCATTCCACTTTAACCAATCAAGAGAGAGGAGGAACATTCCACTCTAACCAATCAAGATCGAGGAGGAGCATTCCACTCTAACCAATCAAGAGAGAGGAGGAACATTCCACTGTAACCAATCAAGATCGAGGAGGAGCATTCCACTCTAACCAATCAAGAGAGAGGAGGAGCATCCCACTCTACCCAACCAAGAGAGAAAAGGAGGAGCATCCCACTCTAACCAATCAAGGGAAAGGAGGTGCATCCCACTCTACCCAACCAAGAGAGAGAAGGAGGAGCACCCCACTCTAACCAATCAATAGAGAGGAGGAGCAGCCCACTCTAACCAACCGAGAGAGAGAGGAGGAGCATCCCACTCTACCCAACCAAGAGAGAGAAGGAGGGGCATACCACAATACCCAACCATGAGAGGGAAGGAGGAGCATCCCACTCTACCCAACCAAGAGAGGGTAGGAGGAGCATCCCACTCTACCCAACCAAGAGAGAGAAGGAGGGGCATACCACTGTACTCAAGCAAGAGAGGGAAGGAGGAGCATACCACTATACCCCACCAGGAGAGGGAAGGAGGAGCATCCTCTACCCAAGCAAGAGAGGGAATGAGGAGCATCCCACTCTACCCAAGCCAGAAAGAGAAGGAGGAGCATCCCACTCTACCCAACCCAGAAAGAGAAGGAGGAGCATCCAGTGCTACCCAACCAAGAGACACAAGGGGAGTATCCAACACTATCTAACCAAGAGCGTGTAGTGGAAGCAATCCCACGCTACCCAACTGAAATAGTGGAGGGGAAGCCACCAACCAAAGAAAGTGAGTTGGAAGCATTCCACCCTATCTAGCCAAGAGGCAGTAGCCGAAACCACTCGATGCCACAGAACCAGGAAAGTGTATTGAAGCCACCCAACACCACTCCACCAGGAGAATGTAGTTGTGGCATCCCACTCTATCTAACGAAGAGATTGTAGTTGAAGCCACCCAACCTGACCCGACAAAGAGAGGGTAGTATAAGCAGTCTCACGCTACCTAACTAAAAGAGGGTAGTGGAAGCCACCCAAAAACACAGAGAGTACAGTGGAGGTGTTCCATACTACCCAAGGAAGAGAGTCCAGCAGAAGACACCCAAAGTAAGAGACAGTGCAGTAGAGGCAATCCCTTCAACCTAAGTAAGAGAGTACACTGGAAGCATCCCCCTCCAACCAAACGAAGGTGTAGTGGAGGCTTTCCCACTCAACCCAACCAGGAGACATTTATCAAAATGGATTTCAGATGTTCAGGGCAGTCTTGGTTGCAGTGTGTTTTTGGGGTTAAAGCTATTCTATACATGTATATACAGATTGCATTGCCTTTCTTTTCCAGTTATACAATGCTTGAAACTGCTGCCAAGGCACCAAGAGACATTAGCAGATGGGTTGCATTCTATGCCGCTGGAAGTGCATTGTTGGAACAGTCGTGAGTTGCAGTGTGGGCACTGTGGGAGGCCTGTTGGTGTCCTGTGTGATGACCAGAGTGGTGCGTTTATCCTGAGATGGGTCACTGTGCTTATGCTGATATTGACACATAGATGAGTGAGGTAAAAAAAACATGGACTTTATTATGTTTGGTTAGAAGGACATGAGTTAAGGGTGTGGCGCATGGGCAGTGTTTAAGTTTCATACGTGGTGAGTAGTGGAATGCACTTCTTACTCTGCTGTAATGCTGTGGCTGGACTTATGTCTGGCATGGAACAGAGAAGAGTGAGTGATATGTGTGCTTGTGGTTGTGCCTCCCACCAGGGGCGACTCCTCCGTTCTAGCGGAAGCCCGTCGCCCCACTGAAAAAGAAAATGATTATATCATTTTATTTTTCTTACTGCCAGCCTATGTTAGGGCGGGGGCTGGGCCACCCTGACCAGCGCCACATCACAGTAGGAGGGAGTGTTGGGCACATGTTCGGGCGCATTACAATTTGGCCGGCCGTCTTAGGCCAGCCAAAAATACATGCGCACTTATGTTTCTCCTGCGCCCAGCTGTGTTGGACAGCCGGGTTGGAGAAAATCCACAGTCTCCCTGTGCCTGAATGAGTGTCAAGTCAGCCCGATCAGGCCAATCACAGCGCGGCTCTCATGCTGGTAAGTAGTGTTACCAGCATGAGAGCAGCGCTGTGGTTGCCCACTGGGAGTCTGTGCAGCATGACCAGCGTTAGGAGAGGAGCACCGAGGTGGCAGCCGCAGGGGCAGGTAAATGTTTTTTATTTATTATTTCACCTTCACCCCACCCCAGCGTTCGAGTTGCCTCTCCACCCCAAAATTAGAGCAGCCACCACTGCCTTCCACCCATAAGCGGGGTAGATTCCAGTGATTGATTTGGAATGGACCCAGATTACCCGACAGCCATACTTCCCTAGTGGACGGTGGATTTGTTTATCGGTCAGCCAGATTCTTTATAGTTTGTTTAGGTTGAGCCAGGTCTTTTCTTTCCAACATATCTCCAAGTAATCTTGGATATTGGAAGACAGACTCCATCTACCCGCTGGAATGGTGAATTTATATAGTACAATTCTGCCACTAAGCAACGGAGAACTCCCCAAGAGAAGGGAACTCCAAGAGAGTAGGCAAATCAGTGAGGAGGACATGGGGGAGAAAAAGACCAAGGGAGAGGGAATTATAAAAAAGGGACAAGATTGCCAACGTGCAGCCTCATACCACCTTACAGAGAGCATTCCAGGATCTTCCGTTCCGGGCTAGCCGCCAACTGCATTTGGTCTCAAATTTAATCTCATGAAAATGATGATCTGTCCTTCACTATTAAATCATATTTCAGCAGCATTCCTATAATCCTCTGTCTCTCTACTTTATCAGAGCTATTAAACTGGCAGAATGAATTGCCAAGATCAGCATCCAAGGAACATAAGATATTAGGACAGTAGTAGGTTAGAGTGCGGACAAGATGATGTATTCACCAAGCCGCACAGCATGAGACCCTGGTGGGGCTACTCTCTGTAGCTCTGCCGCCACTGTAATATACTGATAATGGATGTCGTTTAGTTCACAACTGGATTCAGGGGGGGGGGGGCAGAGCTATCGATAGCCCGCTGCACCCTCATTGTTATTGTTTATTGGTAGCCAATCGGATTCAAGGAGGGGGAGCTATCAACGGCCCACTGCACCCCTATGATGGCTGTCTTTTAGTACCTAACTGAATTGAAGGAGGGCAGAGCTATCAATATGACATTTTTTAAAACACCTACCTTTTGCCGCCAGTTGCCTCCAGCATCGTGTCGCGTTCACCGCCTCTCCTCTTCCTGGGTCCCAGCAGCCCCCGGGACCCAGACTCTCATCCAATCCCAGTGCAGCAGAGCAGCGAGGGATTGGTCTGAGCAGGAAGGAAAGACGCCCCGCTCAGACCAGGGAGCCTGTGGGGTTTGACTCAATTCGTTATTCTATCAGCGTACAGTGGGCGCGTACTACGGTTTCCCTCAAGTGCCCGATCCCAATCACAATGTCAGGAAATCTCTAAATATGTAAATGAGCTCCATTTAGATGCATTGATTGTCTCCTGTGAGCAGCCTGAAGATGCAGCATCAATGCAGCCCTTTTAACTGCTTGGGAGTCTGGGGCAGTGTTATCAAAGGTAGAAACCAAGAGAGCCTTTTGGGCATGGGTTGATAATCAAGAGCAGAGGGACCCAAACCAAGGCAGGCTGACTGTGGTATTTCGTCAACACCAGCATATACCTCGCCTGGAGCCCTATCTGGACTTTATTACAAAGCCGAGAGATAGGACTCCCTTCATCCAGTTTAGGATGGGCACCCTTCCTCTTCGTGATCGTACCTGCAAATGGAAGCCCCCGCACCAAACGCCCGTGGACTGTCCAAACTGTGCAGGTGTCGTTGAAAATATCCCTCACCTTTTCTTCGTATGCCCAGCCTACACAACACCTAGATTGAAATGGTTCAAACCTGTGTGCCTGCAGCTTGAAACTAGGGACCACTTTGTTGCACTTAGAATACTTAAGGCTGATGCCAGTACAACCTTAGCCTGTGGGGTGGCTAAATGTTTAAGCTGGGCATGGTTGATTAGACTAAAGGCTTTATGAAGAATCTGTATAATTAACTGTTTTTAAACATCCACAAAGCTGTTAAAGTGTAATACATTTTTTATCTATCCATTGAAAAAAAAAGTTTTTTAGATTAAATTCTCTTTTTAATGAATTTATTATGAATTGTGTTTTAATTGGCAAATGTGCTTTTATGATATCAAATATCGAAATAAAGCTTTGTTGATTGATTGATTGATTTGCATAGCTGTCCGACTGTGAATATTTATAGAAACACAAAAAGGCATACTATGAAATCTATTCAATTCATAGATTCTATGCATACCCTTCCTCTTTTAAGCTTACTCCTGCGATTATCCGCAAGGGAATGAGTAGCTATACTTTACTTTACAAGTACATTAAACAATGTAAAAAAAAAAATCTCCACAAGGTAAAATATATTTTCTGGTAGAAAAGCCCATCACCTATTAACCTACAAAGTTTGTTTTCTTTCTAACCCTAATTTCCAAACTTACTCAATCCTTAGCTTGACAAATATGACGTGAAAATGCTAGTG